>NC_142422.1:2315000-2655000 GCF_059516105.1 Syngnathus floridae | reverse complement strand
AATCCCACATGCACATGCTGACCAGATGTGAGTGAGATGAATAGCTTGTGATGCTTCCATCCAATTGCAGCTTGGCCCTGGTGGGCAGCTGCTCATAAGCAAAATGGCGCCAACAAGACGGCTCTGTGCCGGCTTGGTCCAGCTGTCCAAGCATGAGGTGGCGGCTGGTTGACCATCTTGTTGCAAATGGTGTCTTCCATCAAAATAAAAACAGCATCATGATTTGTTCACGTTAGTTGGCGTGAGGCAAGACCAGCAGGTTCTGTAGATTTATAGTTCTTCAAATTTTTTGTTTATATAATTGTCATAAATTTGACATAGCTTAGCATTCAGCTTTAAAAAAAGAAAGATTTCAAGAGATTTTCTTCCCTCTTTATTATATCGTGATGTAGAAATGACAATTTTCAGGTTGCATCCTGCTGAGGTCAGGGTTGCCCTGGCAACACCAAAGCAAACTTGGTCGAAGCGGGCGGGCAAAGGGGAAAGCAGGAAGTTCTTTTTTTTTTTTTTGACTGGTGGCGAACGTCATTTGTGGCTGGCGCGGTGGACAAAGATAGCAAGGCTGCCTCTGAGTCATCGCTGAGACCGGGAGAAGAGCCAACACATTCCTCCTCCTCACATTTCTCATCTTTTATTCTTTCCCCACTTTGTGTTCTCCCCTCCAAACGGTGTCACTCGGGTTAAAATCTTCAACCACCTCCAAAAATGAGCATGGCCATATGGCAAATGACTTTCTTAAGGGTTTAAAAAATGCTAAATACAACGAGTAGCTTGCAACCATTTTGTCAGAAGTAGCGCACATCAGCAAACACTTTAAAACAATCAAGCTGTGGTAGCATTTAGCATATCATTTAAAAGCTTAGCGTCATTAACTCCTAGCCACGTCGGCACTGTTTATTAAAGCCACACTAAGTCACGCTAATAAGATACAATGAACAATTTCCCCTCGGAGCAAATGGAATTAGAGAGAGCTTGTTTCCGTGTTCTTTCCTGCTATCAGTGTGCACACATGCTGGAAACATGAATTCTCCTCACCGAGGAGTTGGATTTTTATGGGCACTGACTAATTTAAGGCTAATTGCAGCGTGTTGATGGCGATGTGTTCAAAAAAATGTGCTCTGTGATTTAGCTCATGCGGTTTAAAGCAAGCACATGATTTGGAGTAGAAAAAAAAAATTAGTTACAGTAGCAACCCCATGCATTTTGTGAAAATAGATTATAAGCAGCAAACATAACAGAGAGTAACATCCACGTGTGACAACTTGATGTGTTGGGCAGGAACAGCAAGAAGGAGTCTGACCTGGACGCGGCTCTGATTCGCCTCCGGGACCTGGAGGCTCTGCTTAACTCCAAAGATGCCGCCCTGAATACGTCCCTCGGGGAGAAGCGCACCTTGGAGCTCGAGCTCAAGGAGCTCAAAGCTCAGATTGCCAAGGTAAAGACAAAAACCAACTTGGGCACAGCACACATTTTATGCTCTATGAGATGCTGAATGAAGATAAAGTGGCTCAATTGCTCCACCTAGTGGCTTGTTTTATGAATGACTCCTGTTTTTAAGACATCGACTAAAGTCTTGCGGTTCCTCCTCAGTTGGATGGTGCCCTGGCAGACGCCCGCCGTCAGCTTCAAGACGAGATGCTTCGTCGCGTGGATGCTGAGAACCGCTTGCAGACAGTGAAAGAAGAGCTGGAGTTCCAGAAGAACCTCTACAATGAGGTGCCAGCTTCTGGACAATTATCCGTCAGCTTGCTGTTTGTGCAATGTCTGACCAATACACATTTTGTGTCGCAGGAAATCCGCGAGTCCAAGCGTCGTCATGAGTCTCGCATGGTGGAGATCGACAGCGGGCGGCAGATGGAGTTTGAGAGTAAACTGGCGGAGGCTTTGGCTGACCTGAGGGCTCAACATGAGGAGCAGGTGGCACTGTACAAAGCTGAACTGGAGAAGACTTATAACTCCAAGGTAAACCTGCACCATGGCGCCACCTACTGTCCAAGCTCGAGGTTTTTTAGGAAATAGTTTCAATATGATCTCACACAATGACAGTCGCTAACCTTCGTGGTTTTGGTCAGTTGGAGAATGCCCGGCAGTCGGCCGACCGAAACAGTCACATGGTTGGCGCCGCGCACGAAGAGCTCCAGCAGACGCGCATTCGTGTGGAGGGTTTGTCAGCTCAGCTCAGCCAGCTGCAGAAACAGGTTTGCATGGAAAAAAAAAATAAAGTTAAGGTATCACTTTTATCATTTGAATCAAAACTTTCCCTGGCTAGCTGTCCCAGAGCGAGTCGAAGGTGCGAGAGCTGGAGGAGATGCTGAGCCGGGAGCGTGACGTGATGCGGCGCAGAATGGAAGACAAGGATCGCGAAATGGCCAGCATGCAAGCACGCCTGCAGCAGCAACTGGACGAGTACCAGGAGCTCCTCGACATCAAACTCACCCTGGACATGGAGATCTACGCCTACAGGAAACTGTTGGAGGGCGAGGAGGAGAGGTGATTGCAAACACACCAACTTGCTCGAAAAACAAATTAAAAGTGACTCCGCCCCCTCCTTCAGGTTGCAGCTGTCGCCCAGCCCTCAGACGGGCCGAGTGTCGGTGACGCGTACCTCGGGCTCGTCCCACAGCCACAGCCGCCTGCTTCACGCCACGCCCGCCGTCGCCTCCAGCAGCCGCACGTCCTCCGGCGTCTCCAAGAAGCGGCGTCTCAACGACAACGACAGCGACACGTCCAGCGTGGCGGCGGCCGGCGGCACCGTCACCAAGACGCGCGTCGTCCAGCATGCCGCAGCCAGCGGCCGCGTCACCGTGGACGAGGTGGACCAGGACGGGAAGTTTGTCAGGCTTAGCAACAAAAGCGACGAGGTGAGCGGCCATAGTTCTCAAAGATTTCGGGAGAACGCTATGCTAACTAGCACCTCCCCGACAGGACCAATCACTGGCCGGCTGGCAGTTGAAGAGACAAGTTGGCGACGGCGACGCCATTGTCTACAAGTTCCCTCACAAGTACACCTTGAAAGCTGGAGCCACAGTCACCGTAAGTTTAATGACTAAAACAACAAAAAAAAGGCCGATTGTTGATTCCAAGTGTGAGCGTGAACTTTTTTTTGCATAGGTTTGGGCCGCGTCAGGCGGCGGAACCCACGCCCCCCCATCAGATCTGGTGTGGAAGAGTCAGGACTCTTGGGGCACCGGCGACATCCTGCAGACCATTCTCATCAGTGCCGCTGGAGAGGTTAATAGTTAGGGTTTCAAACTAGGGGTTCAAACTAGGGTTAGGATTTTAAGGCTATAAAGACTTTTGTCCTCTTCACCACCAGGAAATGGCCAGCAGAAAAGTGACCCGCACCCTCTTCCAGGAGGATGAAGACGATATGGTAACATATTCCTCCTCCGCTTCTTCAACACGGTGAAGTTGAATGCGCAACTGTGCTCTGCTGCCCCCCACAGGGAGCACACAGCACTAGCGGCGAGAACGAGTACAACCTCCGCAGCCGCACGGTCATCTGCGACTCGTGCGGCCAGACGTCGGACCGCGGACACGGGAGCCACGGAAGCCACGGCGGCGGCAGCGGTGGGCCCGAAGGCCTCGTGGGACATTCCTTTTTTGTGGCCGACAACCTGCCCAGACAGGTAACACTCGCTTATTATGAAATCCAGAGTTTTCTAAGGTGAACATCTTTATTCTCATGCAATTCAGATTTTTTTTTTTTTTTTCATAAAATGTATTCTCTGGCATTTTATTGCCATTTCAGTATTTTAACACTTTATTTTTCTCGTGATGACACAATGCACATCAAATAATAATAATAATAATAATTTTAAGAGGGTAATTTAATCAAATCTTGACATATTTCAATTTTCTTTACTCATCTGAAAATTCACATTTCATATTTTAGTTAGCTATATTTTTTTCCTGTGTGCAAATATTTTTGTTGTCAGACTATGGTTTGCTCTTTGTCCTTCCAGAGTCGCGTCAAGCCTGAGAACTGCGTGCTCATGTGAAAGCAGACTTGGCACTGCCTCCACTTGCGCAATCATTAGTCATCGCAGGGATGTATTTTTTCTTCTTCATTACCATCCAATTTTTTTTTCTTTTTGTATCTATCAACTATTCTGCTGCTTACAAGGTTGCTGAAGGTCACAGGAGCTTGCTTGCTGATGTATCCACTTCCTGCATGTGCAACGCTTATGCTAATGCTAACACACGCATCACTCGGTTCACGTTTAATGCTGTCAAATGTCAACACGCACAGATGGTGAACCCCATTCAAACCGTCCGTTTGTCCCACGTTACGGTTTATAACTTGGTTAGAGTAGAATAAACATTTTTGTTTTATTCAATGAACTAGTGACAACTATGGCTAATGATACATGTCCGGACATAAATATGCTTTCATAAGAAAGTGAAGCCCATGAGGCTCGTTTGACCTTTTAGCTTCTGACTACTCAATCATGATTACAAACAAACCAATTATTTTTCTTATATTTTTGTATTTATAATTGCGCCTAGATGAACAGTTTCTTAATTACTTCTAGTTTGCAAAGAGTCACTTTTTTCAATTTCCCAGCCTGACTATTTTCACCAAATCTTGGTGATATTTGGTCCGTGTGCCTGGTGCCACACATGAGCATTTACAGTTGTTGCGCAATCATTGATCATACTGTCATATGACTTGATGCTTTTTTTAAAACGCCTTTTCCTGCAATTTTTTTTTTTTTTGCATTGATGGAACATCTGTACTGTAAACGAGCAGCTTGTCAGCCAAAGAAAGCATAGCCAAGCGCTTATTGGAAAATACTTGATGGCTTTATTTTTCTGTTGCTTTTCTGGTGATATTTTGTTGTCCAAAAGTGCCTTCAAGTTCTTTCCAAAGATTTCTAGTTAACAGTTAGTGTGTAACAAATGCTGTCAATTCAATTTGGATGAGTTGGAAATCTGCCAAAGGAAATGCTCGCTGTTTGGAGATATCATGTCTGTCTTCAAAGCTATATTGTTCAATATTGGATTATTTTTGTGCTTCTTTTCCAAATAAATATGTCAAAATAAGACAATGTTGTTGTTTCTTTATAAATATATTCATTATTTCACAAAGTGGCCTGTTATGAGGGACACTTGAAAATGGCGGTGTACCTAATGGAGTGTCCGAGTGGTTCCCTCGTTAAGTGCAGGTGCGTGAAAACTTTTAGCTTCTTTTGGACGTGAAAGTGGCTAAAAGTTTTCACGCACCTGCACTTAACGAGGGTCACTTGGAAAACATGTTGGAACGCGGCCCGAGGACTAGAGCTTGAGACCTGTGACCTTTGACCATGATATTTCCCTAATAAAGTGGCCAGTTATTAGGTACACTTGAAAATGGCGGTGTACCTAATGGAGTGTCCGAGTGGTTCCCTCGTTAAGTGCAGGTGCGTGAAAACTTTTAGCTTCTTTTGGACGTGAAAGTGGCTAAAAGTTTTCACGCACCTGCACTTAACGAGGGTCAGTTGGAAAACATGTTGGAACGCGGCCCGAGGACTAGAGCTTGAGACCTGTGGCCTTTGACCATGATATTTCCCTAATAAAGTGGCCTGTTATTAGGTACACTTGAAAATGGCGGTGTACCTAATGAAGTGTCCGAGTGATTCCCTCGTTAAGTGCAGGTGCGTGAAAACTTTTAGCTTCTTTTGGACGTGAAAGTGGCTAAAAGTTTTCACGCACCTGCACTTAACGAGGGTCACTTGGAAAACATGTTGGAACGCGGCCCGAGGACTAGAGCTTGAGACCTGTGACCTTTGACCATGATATTTCCCTAATAAAGTGGCCTGTTATTAGGTACACTTGAAAATGGCGGTGTACCTAATGGAGTGTCCGAGTGGTTCCCTCGTTAAGTGCAGGTGCGTGAAAACTTTTAGCTTCTTTTGGACGTGAAAGTGGCTAAAAGTTTTCACGCACCTGCACTTAATGAGGGTCACTTGGAAAACATGTTGGAACGCGGCCCGAGGACTAGAGCTTGAGACCTGTGACCTTTGACCATGATATTTCCCTAATAAAGTGGCCTGTTATTAGGTACACTTGAAAATGGCGGTGTACCTAATGGAGTGTCCGGGTGATTCCCTCATTAAGTGCAGGTGCGCGAAAACTTTTAGCTTCTTTTGGACGTGAAAGTGGCTAAAAGTTTTCACGCAGGTGTGTTTAATTAGGGTCACGTATTGGAACGCGGCCCCTTGGAAATCCCCACTTTCTGATTGGCTGGTTGATCTGTGACGTCACTTGGACACGCCCTTATGCCCCAAAATATAAAAAAAGTAAAACACCAGACAAGTTTTAACAGGTTTTAATGTTTTTTAAAATAATAAAGGTAAATTTCAAACCAGCAATCTAATGTGAAATTGCAGTAGATATATTGGATAACAATATTTCGGCGCATATATGCATACACATTATTTTAAGTGTTATAAAATCAAGATTACCCAAAGAGAAGCATAATCTCCCCGTTGTTGCACATAACAAACGGCGCATCCCTTTATGCAATAAAGGTAGCCGTTAGCTTGGAGAAAACGTGCATAAAAGAAGTGATGGTTCTTTCTTTCCTTGGCAAACCGTAAATCTACATTCTGGTTTACATAGTTCACGCCAGGAGACGCAACACGTTCACTGACTGATCCGATGAGCCACGGGAAGGCAGTTCACCCATTAACTCGTTCGCGAACGGGAATGTCAGGATTCGTTCCCTCACTGATCCGTTCTCGCGATGAACTGGCTATGCAAAACACTCACTCATTGACTAGTTCACTCACAGACCCGTTCTGTTGGTAAACATGAAATGCAACTCATGACCCGTTTGTGACCCGGAAGTGACGTGATTTCTTCTTCGTTTTGTTTTACGGCGAGGTGGCACCAGTTTCAATGCGCACTACTGACACCTACTGGTTGAAGTCATATGAACTGAAAAAAAAAAAACCCCGAATGATTCGTTCACTCTCGTTCACTGAAAAAAGTCATTCACTCACGAGCCAACACTACTGGGAAGAGGAAAACTCGCAATTAAAAGATGAAGAAAAAATGTTTCCAGAATACTAAACTCTTCTTGTCTAAAATAAGGCATCATTTTTTGTTTTCATTGACGTGCAGCTTGTGGAAAAACCACGTTAATTAGCGAGCAAGTTAAAAAAAAAATTGCTAAAGTGCATCATTACATCGCGAATAACTTTAGGAAACCAGCCAAAGTTGACGTCCTTTTCAAGTCATTATCCCGTCCTGAGTCCCTCTCCTCAGGCGGCGGCCCACATGAACATGGCGTCTCCTCACCAGTCGTGAAAAACCAGCGTCCTCCCCCGGGTGGCGGGGGAATCGTACGCCGTCTCGGAGGGCGCGTCGGGAGCCTCGCTTGTGTTTCCATCAACGACGGGGGGTCAGCGCGGCGTTCTCTCAGGCGAAGGGGGCCGGCGGAGGGGCGGCAGGTCATAGTGGCTTGGGATGTGGCTGTTGACCGGGAGGTCGTAGTGGCCCAGCGGGTCCTCCAGGGGGGCGTGGCCAACTGAATGCTGACGTTCTGCAGAAAACAAAACAAACGGCAGTCAGCATACACCTGCCACCATTTCAAGTTCAGATGTTCGAGTAGGCAAGTCTTCATAATTCCCATCATTAGATATCATAAAATCCATTTGAACTGGGGGTGTGTAGACTTCTTATATCATTTGCCGTGGTTGTCGCTTACGTCGTCGTAGAGAGGCGGTGCTGAAGGGTGGGGGCGGAGGAGGCGGGGGTCCGCTCTGGGTGTACGCTCGCCCTCGGGGGACAGCCGCCTTCATCTCCATATAGCTGCTTTCAGGGGGGCAGAAGGGGGGTCCCGGAAGATCCTTGATGGTGGCATAAACGTTCTCGCTATTCAGGGAACTGCTGCTCGCCATCCCTGCCACCTCTGAGAGTTCTGGACCAACAATTAACAATTCATTGCAGGATTCAGCAACAAGTAGATCACCACAAAAACACTAATTGAAGCCTAATTTATGTATATTATGTTTATGTGGATTTAAAAATCTCAACTTCTATGATTGTAATGTGCTGAAAGTACATTTTTTGTTCTTTTCTGGATAAAGCATTTATTCGTTTTCAATTCTTGTTTTTTTCCCACAAACTAAAAAACAATTGGGGGGGAACTGGGGTGGTTTTTAAGTCTTGCAGTACCACCTTTCACCTCTAGAGTGTGGAAGTGAGTCGTCAGGGTTAACTGGTACTGGGGTGGTTTTTAAATCTTGCTGTACCAACTTATGCCTCTAGAGTGTGTAAGTGAGTCGTTAGTGCTAACTGCAGTGAGAACATTAAACCAACCTTTGTTGAAATATTTTCCAAGGCTGGCGCTGTAGCTGTAACTCCGATCAATCCCAAACGCGCCTGTGAACACCAACAATTCCTTTTATTCGGGAAAGAGATCTTATAAAATGCTATTTTATTGTTTTTATACGTCCATGTTAAACAAGTCTTTTTGACTCTGCCTAGAGGAAATACTGTCAAAGTTGTTTTATGGTCAATAAAAGAAGACTTGGCAATACAATAACAAGACGATTGATTCACATCCAACAGACCACAAAAATAAATCAAACTTCTTCTCTTCTGCTGACTTTGAAAACCTAACTGAAGGTAGGCAGCAGTGGAAGTTACATCTGTACCTCACTAGACTTTTACTGTAAAGCTGGCTAAGGGACTGCCAGGCCAAATTTTCAGATTTTTTTTCCATTCTTCGAGGTCATGGTGAAATCTGATCTGACCTGGCTCCTTATTGCGACCTTCGTGATGTTTCCAGTCGGCAGGCAGCGTCGCGTTGCTCTCCACGCCAAAAAGCCCGCGCCTCTCCCGTTCCGTGTTCTTCATGCTGCAGAACAACTGCTTGTTTGTGTTCTACAAAAAAAGGGGGCGTCAGAAAAGGGGGCAAAGGGTGACTTTGGAGGAGCAGAGTGCAAAGTGACTGTCACCTTGATGGTGCGGTCATGGTTGTTAGGAAGGTGAGGCAACGGTGGACGGTTGTCCTGAAGGGTGTGGTAGCTGGGGTTGGAGTAGTAGTGCTGGTAGTTGGGAGCCATATCTACACACAAACAATCAAAATCAGGAGTGATCTAAAACTTAAAATGCAAAAAAAATTGCCACGACTTACCTGGAACGGCGTACTCGGAGTTAACGGTGCGACTGGTGGAGAAGGAGACGGTGGGCGTGTTGTTGTGCTTGAGCTTCTGCTGGCGTCGGTAGAGCAGCAGGAGAACCAGCAGCAGAACCACCAAGATGACCAGCGCCACCACGCCGCTGATAGCCGCCCATGATTCCTTCTCGCCTGGAGGCAGTGGGACCATCACGCTGCCGGGCTCTGACGTTTCTGAAAGCAAATAGCGGATCAAGTCAGACTTGCGCGGGGATTCTCAAATCCTTCCTCAATTTAAAAATCGGGTGTACCTTGTTGACAATCAGCGTTGTCGCACAGACACTCTCCCGTGACGCGGTCGCACAGGACGTTGGTGGGACAGGAGCAAGTTTGGGAGCAAAAAGAACCAAAACGTCCCACGCTGCAAGCTGGAAACCAAAAATATTTTTTTAATAAACAATAAAAGAAGTATAGGATCAATATGAAAATAATAAATTGGTGCTGACGTATGGAACAGTCTGTGGCGGTCCATCCGGGAAGACATTGGCATTGGCCGTCGCGGTGGTTGCACGTGGCGTTGTTGGCGCAGCTGACGCAAACTTCAGAACAACCCTTGCCGTAGTAGCCAGATGGACAAACTGCAGTGAATGCACACAAAACACAACATGAACACACATTTGATGACCCTTGACCTTGGAGGTCACTATTCATTTCTAAAAAAATGCACCTTGATGGCAGTCATCTCCGGTGTAACCTGGAAGGCAGTCGCACTCCCCGGTCACATGGTGGCAGCGGTACGACTGGCCACAAGACGGGCAGGACTGGTCGCACTGCTCACCGTACGTCCCCGATCTGCATTCTGAGGAAGGTGGAGACGATTCAGCCGGGGACTGCCGTCGCCATCGAGAGTCACTCGGCGACACTCACTGTTCTGACAGGTGACGCCCCAGAAGCCCGGGCGGCACACGCACGCTCCCGTTTCCCGCAGGCAAGTCTCGCTGTTGGGGCAGTGCTTGAAGCAGGTCTGGTTGCAATGGCGCCCCCACAGGCCTTCGGAGCACGGTTCACTACAACGTGGCCCTAAGGAGACAAGGGGCAAGTCGGTTATCATTATTGTATTGCATTTAATAATAATTAAAAACTGCATTACAGTTCTAACCTATATTCTTCCAATAATACATCTCAAAAGTGAGCTATACTAGCTCATAAATGTGTTTTTTAATGATACTGTATTGATTGAAAAAAAAAAATGGGCACTGACCCCACCAGCCTGGCAGACAGTGGCACTCCCCTGTGGTTGCCTGGCAACCGTCAGCATTGACGCAGTCGCATCTCTTCAGGCAGCCCGGCCCAAACGAGCCCATCTGCGAGTAGGAACCAAAGCTAGTCAGGACAGCCTCTGCAGGCTCTCAATTGGACCAGCGCCGGACAAAATGCTACAATGGTGGGGGGGCTGTCGCCATGGCAACGAAATGAATAAAGCCTTCCAAGGAAATTGCAGTCACATTTTGTATCGTAAGAATATACATCAGTGGAGAAGAGTGACTTGGCCATGACGCTATGTGGTCACTTGTTGAGTTCATCAATGGTCCGACAGGTCAGTGTGGCAAAAAGCTCACCGGGCATGACTGGTCGCAGTGCGCCCCCTGCCAGCCCGCCGTGCAAGTGCAGGATCCGTCCACAGGATTACACTTGGCTCCGTTAGCGCACTGACAGGTGCCGTTGCATCCGCGGCCCCAGGTTCCCTCCGAGCATGGGACGGAGCAATCGGTTCCTCGCCAGCCTGAAGGCATTAAACCATGAGATTGACGGCAGGGGATTCACCACCTGTGTGAAGAACCTTCACCTTCTTTGCAGAAACAAGCACCGTCGATGGGCGAGCAGTCCACAAAGTTCTTGCAGGAACACTCCAGGGAGCAGTTCTTGCCGTAGGTGCCGCTTTTGCATGGACTCTCACAGTGAACACCCTGTGGGGAAAAAGAAATCCGAATTACATCATAGCACATCACTACAGAAAAACGGATGATGGCTGACCGTGTATCCCGGGCCGCACTGGCATAGTCCGGTGGCACCGTGGCACACGCCGCCATTAACGCACAAGCAGGGCTCGAGGCATCCGTCGCCGTAGAAACCGTGGGCGCAGGTTTCGTTGCAGTGCAGCCCGGCCCAACCCGCTTGGCACGTGCACTCGCCTTTCATCGGGTGGCAGCTGCCAGGTAGACATAATTGTGTCATGTCAGGTTGAGTTCTTTTAGACGTACAATATTTTCTTGTTCTTGTTGGGCATTAAAAAAATGTATGTGAATATAATTGCTGAATTTTTATTTTGTTTTATTTTGTTAACAGAATTAGAAATACCAAACACTTGTTTTTAGGATTAAAAACTGCATTTACTTAATCTAAATTTGATTTACAACATTTAATTTATTAGAATTTAATTTACTGTAATTTAATGTAATTTCATTTAAAACCAAAATGTTTAATATATTCATTTAAAAAATAATGACTGTCAATTTTCCTGATTATAATTACATTTAAAGCAAACCCAGAAGTTTAAAAAGTGTACACACTGACATAACGGCACAGCTAAGCTCTAATTTTTGGGGGTTGCCAGGGGGCGCTATTTCCCTGCAAACTCCCAAACAGTGTCGTGGCCTCTACCGACTTTCGCATGAACACCAGCATAGAACCAGATTTGTCGAGTTGTGTGATTTGCGTCAACTCAATTCAACTCAACTTTATTCCTAAACTCACCTGAGCGTGTTTTTGTCCTGGCAGAGACACGAGCGTTCGCAGTGCATGCCGTATTTTCCGTGCGGGCACATTCTGTCCTTGCAGCTGGGCCCGCTGAAGCCCGGTTCGCACAGGCAGCCGCCGTCGATGTTGTAGCAGCGAGCGCCGTTTGCGCAGTCGCACGCTCCTTCGCAGTCCTGACCGTAAGAGCCCACCGCGCATTCCTCGTTGCATCTGAGCAAAACACATTTTTGAAAATACAATTTTTTATTGATTCAGCTCTGTGATCTCCAACAAGGTAACTTAATCTGGGCTCTTAACAAGTACGCACCTGTTCCCGGTGTAGCCTTCGGCACACTTGCACTGTCCCGTCTCGGGGTCGCATTTGCCGCGATTGTGGCATATGCATTCTTCGGCGCAGTTGGGTCCGTAGCGTCCCTCGGGACAGCGCTCCGTGCAAACAGAACCCTATAAGGCAGACAAAGGCAGGCCTGTGAGGTGGATGAATTATCACGGCAAAGGAGAAGGGCTCCCTAACAATTTGATCTTTTCTGTACACTCACGTTTGAATTCAGTTCTTGACAAATGTGAGCCAAAATAAAATAATGATTATTTTTCTATGTATGTACAGAATGTGTGCAGTTTTACTTACCATCCATCCAGGAGGGCAGGCACAGATCCCTTTACCCCGACAGATGCCGCCATTTTGACACGGACACCGAGCCGGACATTTTCTGGAGCATGGCCTCTCGCAGCTAAAAATTGCATCCAAAAATATCTGTCAATATTGTGCAGGTGTGTCTCCGAACTTTCAGTCTCATAAGCCAAAAAATATATGAGTAAGGGACACCTGTCTGAAATGTCTATATTCATAGTTTAAATTATAAATACACCACAAATTATGTTCTTGAATAATTTAGAACACATTTTAAACTCATCTGACAAGATAACCCTTCAAAATAAAAGGCTTACAGCTGATTTGAATGAGAAAAGAAAATGTATCAGAAATGCACAAGACTCTCCGCTAACAACCCAAGCTAAAGTTAACATACAATCAAAATGCTTCACTGACACCAATTACTACTTTCCTATTAAGCCAGGGCAGGGTTAAGAATCTGTTTCCTGAAGTACTTACAAAGTGCCAGTGAAGCCATCCCGACACGTGCACTCCCCGCTGGCTTTATTGCAGGATCCTCCAGTCCCACACTTGCACTTCTGCAGGCAGTCCTTTCCAAAGGTTCCATCGGGACACGCCTCCTCGCATTGGCGTCCGACGAAACCCGGCGGGCACTGACACATTCCTTTGACTGGGTCGCACAGGGCGCCGTTCTTGCAGTTGCATTGCTGGCCGCAGCCCGGACCCCAACGTTTGTCTTCACAGGCTGAGGGGAGAAAAACAGTTTGCCTGGCATCTTGTAATATCGTCAAGTCATTGTTTATCGTTTCACTTGGGACGTATAATATTTCATACAAATGAGTCTTTTATTTACTTGTTTGGATTTGACTCATCACGTTCACATTCTTATGGTGTCCCACAAGGATAGCAACTAGGCCATCTGCTTTTTTGTAACACCCCATCCATCAAGGGTTGGACCTAAAAACTTTGGGTGTCCCTTCGTGAGAATTCTTTATTTTATCAAATGCTGCTCACTATTTTGGTGGAAACAGTTTGAGGAACATTTGAGCATTTTTCCGGTAAAACTCGACATACAGTCCAACATTAGTCGTTTGCAGGACGTAGGGAAAAAGTTATTTTTAAAGACCTCCCTCAATTCTGGCACTTAATAGATTTCCAACCATTCATAACAACAGTCACCTTACGGTAAATGCGTTTAGCGTTGTGTGGTAACACTGGATGATGACATCATCAAAAAAAAAAAAAAAAGATTTAAAGACTGTCAAAAAACATTGAGTGTGTTTAGCCGCATATAAATGAAGAACAGAACACTTGCACCAATTGTGGTTTTGCAAGCCCCACCCTCAACTCCTGTCATCCAAACACTGGGGTGTCGCTTTACCACCCCGGAGATTCAAATTATCGGGGGGAGATTTGCATGGAGCTCACAAAAGATGGACTTTGTTTTATCCAGAAGTGGACTTTCACACAGGGTTTGAGTTTCCCAGAGCATCCGATGATGTCACTGACGGATGGGCGTCAGTCACATAACACGATTTCATGTTGACCTCTGTGGATGTTATTTTTAAATCACTCCGTAATCTGAATTGAGGCTTGAGTCACTCCTTACATTTTTTTGTTGTTGTTGCTATAGGGCAGCTACGGGCTCCTAAAATAGTTTCTACTCGATCCAAATTTGGCTCGAAGCGAGCTGCCCTGCCAGTGTTTACGCGGCCGACGTTATTGCTTCTTCTCGTCTGAATGGATCGGCAGAAGAAGGGGGTGGAGGGGGGGCTTGGCTCAACCCTGTCATGTTGAGTAATGAGAAACTCAGCTGGTGGAGACCATTGTGTTTACACAAGCATGCAGATTTACTGAGGTGACTCACGAGAATAAAAAAAAAAAAAAAGAAAAGCAGAAGTGGTACTTGTGCAGTGATTCTTAAGTACACCAATGAAATGAATTAACACCTCCACGAGATCGTAAAAATCGTCAAAACAAGATAAAAACAAGTAAAAAAACAAGAGGACAGAAGGTAATCCATCCATCCATCCATCCATCTGCAAAGCATTTATGCTGATGATTCATTTTTTTTCTGGTTTTGATGACGTCAGACGCCCTGAAAGCTTCAAAGACTATATTGATTCTTAAAACCCCAAAATGGAAAAACAAAAATCCCACGATTAATATTTCACACACGATTCATCATTTTTCCACCGACGTAGCGATTCTGATACGCATTTTCCTGTAATATCTCTCTGGAGCGCAAACATCCAAACCACAGGAGTGCATTTTGGAAGCTTCTTCAAAACCAGCTGCTGCGTTACGCTAACGTCGCTAAAGTCATTCCTGATGACATTTTAATTATGCGAATGTGATTTGAAGAGATGACCCCAAGGTAGAAAACCATTAGTCACTTCCCAACATTAGTTTGTATCATTTTACGCACGAGGCAGGCTCTCCATACCGTCCAACAATTTTTTTTTTTTTTGTTGCACTATCATCCCCCATCTTTTTCCATCCCTCTTCATAGCTTACTTGCAAACCTCAAAAAGTCCTCTCCTCCAATTTCACCCACTTCGATAACTCCGCATTCAGACTGTTCTCCGAAAGAGAAAAAGAAGCAGAAAGGAAGGAAGCAAAAAAAAAAAGGTTTTAAAAAAAGAAAAAGAATGAAGGGGAAAGGGTACAGAGGGAGCAAAAGGCGAGATGGAGAAACTGTGAAAATGAGAGTGTGGGCTCATTTTTTCCGTTTCCTCATTGTCAAGACAGCAACTGCTACCCGTTAAAGCTAATTCTCTCTTTCTTTCTGCAGCACAGGGAAAAAACAATAATAAAGTGGCGTACTTTTGACCCAACTGAAGCAGGCGGTGGAAAATAGCCACTCAGGCCAATGATATGAAGTTCTGCTTTCACTCTTGATTAAAGAAAAACAATTCCGCCGTGTTCTGCTGACGTCCTGAACAAAATATGTGAGTATCTCATTCATGCATGTCAGAGTAGAGAAAAAAAAAAATTGCAAAGCGATTATGAAAATTGTTTTGGAACTTTACGAAAGCGAGAGTGGACGAGCGCTTAAAATCTTAATTTACATAGAGGCTGACGTTTGAGTAATGACCATCGAGTAGGTGTTTTAATCATTAATTGACATTTTCCTTAATTCCAAAACAGCACAATCATTTTTTTTTTTTACTGAGGTGTTGTTATAAGTAGACTATTTCATAACGGTGTGCACCAGGGATCCCTATTAGGTCCCCTAACGAAACAACAAATTAGTGATTTATGAATAATTCATATGATTAATATTTATGAGGCGTTACAGACTTCTAAAGCTTCTTTCATGACTTCAATATGCCGTTTCCATCTGGGACCAGCCTGGTGTTTGTAATGGCCCCGATCCGCTTAGCCTGACGCAGGGACGTCGCTACTTGTTGTGTCGCTGCTGTTAATTAATGTTGAATGTTTATGCGTGCTGTCACTCACATTAGCAGTTTGGGATTAAACGGTAGAGATTTTTTTCCATACCGCTGGAGCAGTCGTCGCCTCGCCAGCCTCCCTCGCACTGACAGCGGTCCGGAGCCAGGCAGCGGCCATGAACGCACTCCTTGGTGCAGCGAGCTGCGGAGATGAAAGGCAAATAATGACAATGTAGACGGAAATGTCATCACGTAAACACGACGTGTCGTTATGCTTAATGATATGTTTATTGGCTGGCAAAAGAAAGAGAGCCCTTGTTTGGGGGGAAGCTGCCTTTAGATGTTTCAATTCTATAAGTTGCGTTCCAGTGACTAAAAGGTATTATTTTCTTTGCCCACGTTTGATCTCGTTGCACTCCATTTATAAAAGTTACCGCAGGACTCAGCGTGAGGCAACGTGTACTATAATCACACACAGAGCCACAAATAGAAACTGACAATAAGAGACTAATATGCCTTCAAACGTTTAGGATGACTCAATTATTTTGTTTCACCGAATTTTCGAAGCACATCGGTATTTTTCATTAATTATGCAATTAGGAGAAAGAAAAATAAATAAAAAAAAGAGAGAAAATAAAATAAAAAAAGAGAGAAAATAAAATTAAAATAAATATATTAACGTACTCCAAAATAAAATTAAAATTAAATACATTAACTTCCTCTACCAAGGAAGCATGAACTGGCAGGATTACGGCAAAAGTACAAAAAGGATGCACGGCCTAAGTAAAAGGTGTGAACCCGGTAATTTTCTCGCATTATCTCTTCACGTCGAGTTGCTTAATTGAGGTCAAACGTTGGAAAATCTGGAGGAATCCTTCCAGTCAACTGAAATCTGAAGAGAAATTTCCTTGATGGGAACGTTTTGGGGCTTTTTGCGACACGGCTGCAGCCAGTACAAATAGCGAGCGGCCGCATGGAACCCAAACCTTTCATTTTGAAGAAAGTGCTTTATGTTGACCGTGCAGAAGAAAAGCCAAGTGAGCATCTTGTGTCAGGAAGGCTTTCTTTAAAAATTACTTTTGAACTCTCCAATAACAGTTTTGTCTACCACTATTTAAAACTGGCTGTAGTAGCAAAAATGAGCGGTATCTATTTAAAAACATATTTAAAGAAGACATATTGCTTTTTCTTCCCAGTTTGAAACCGTTTCCATCTGTCTTACTCTTAATAAAATAAGAAATTTTAGTCAAAACATTCCAAAGAACAAAACTTATATTACACTTTTCACCTTTTTGAGCCTCACAGGTATTATTTACGTCCACCAGGGGTCACTATTCTAACAATCGACACTGTAGTATTTGTGACTTTGAATGTGTGTTGCTTTAAAAGGCTGAGCATGAGGGTAAAAAAAATAAAAGTGAAGAGTTGGCTCCAGCTGTTAAGTAGCTTTAAACTAGTTAACGATGTTTACTTTACCATCAAGGTGCAGTTGTGCAAGCCAGTTCGGCTTTCCAGTAGACACACTGACGCCGCGAAATGGCCACTCTTCACTTTTGATGAAACAAAAATTCATTTTTACTTACGGACGCATTTGTCGCGGCTCTCGTAGTAGCCCGGGCAGCACTGGTAGCGTTTGCGGTAGTCCGTCTTGACGGCCTGCCTGTAAGCTGTCTTGTAGGTGATCCTGGATGAAGAACAACAACGGGATCAACCTTCTCTGATAACATAAAAACGATGAAAAGTACTGAGCTACATTGACAACATTTCTGCTACCTGTGTCTGGGACATCTGTAGTTACTCCGAGGGTCCGAGCAGGGTTCTTCGGTCACGTGGTCGTAAGGATGCGAGTAGGACTCCTTGACGGAGGTGGTGAAGCTAAGGGGAAGGAACGAAACACACAATGAAAATCAAAACGTGACACTAACCAAAATAAATGTGGATGCTAAGCTAACATAGCATCGTTTCACCCGTCTTTTTATCGGTTCATTCAGTCTCTTGACTTGTCGGCTTGGAATTCACCAAACAAGGAGCTAAAAAAGGCCGAGAACGTGATCTAACATTCTAAGTGGTGATCCTTGCTCCTCCGTCCTCTCCATCATGTCACGCGGCGTTATGAGAAAGTTATGCTTTCACGTTTATGACAGCGGCAGTAGCAGAGCGGGCCTCACCTCTCCCACAGGCTGCACACATTGGGGTCTCTCGGGTTAAGCGAGTAGGCCAGGCTGAGCAGGAAGCAGAGGAGAAGAAGCAAGTCCACGCCGTGCGTGCTCTGCATGGTCCTGCACGTGCCCCCAATTAAAAAAAAAAAAAAAAAGTGTTATATATTTTTTAAATATAGCCTAAATCAATTAGAAGAAGGTTTAGTAGCATGTATGAAAATAAAAAAATAATTACAATAAATAGATAATGAAATAAATAAATGAAAGAAATAAAATGAGTCCAGCAAATGCTTTTTTTTTTTTTGGTGACCCTGACAAAACAGAAAGGTTATTGTCTATATATGACTGACAGTCCACCAGAATCCACAACGCAATTAAAACGTCCCGACGCAGCAAATGAAGAAGTGTCAAAGAGGAAGAGAGAGGTGAGGTCAGGAAACGACGCTCCCAACTCCATCCTGACCTCAATCCATCACAGGCTCATCTCCTCGCTCTCCTCGCTTTTTGCTCTAGTTGTCCCGGTGCTCGCTCCAACACCATCTGGATTTCATCACAAGCCGTCAACCCGAGAGAGCTGGAGCGGCACGGGGACCCTGTTAGGCTCTCAGGGAACGAGAGGGAGATTTTTTTTTTTTTCCACCCCCCACACCTTTTTTCGTTCTCGCCTCAAAAAAAGAACTTAGGGGAGGCGGTGAGACTTCAGGGGAAAAACATTGTGAAAATGTCACATCACCTATCGATTCCAATCTCATCTGGACTTGATTTTTTTTTTTCCAATATTTTTTTTGCAGCCTCTCCGATTGTGATTCGCCGCCATTGTTTAAAAGTCTGTGAAGAGCGTATCACGACGTGTAATGTGGTCTATTTGATGTGTTGGTGCCCAATAAACACATCGGCGACCACTCAGCGCGTCATTTCACTGATTTACACACACGTTGGCAAAATCTCAAACTTGCCGAGGCGTTAATTCACTCAACAAAGAGACTTTTTACCCAAGGAGGCATGTGGCTCCTATTAGTGGGGGGTTAGGGTTAGGGTTTATATTTTTCATTAGCTTCACTTCTTAATTGCACTTCATTAAAGAACAGCTCCAAACCGCACGGGAGATTCTTGAATGCTGACAAAGACAACTTGAAGGACTTGTTGTTTTGGAGTTTTGGAGGAATTTGTGGCGTGCAGGGGGGGGGGGGGGGGGGGAGAGGTTGCAGGTAGACAAGCTGAGCTCCAGGTGGTGTTGTCATCATGTGGAAGAAAGTGAGCTCTTGGAGGAGACAACCTTGATTCATGGAAAATCATATTTTTTCTCTTGGCCGGCGACGAACGGTGACCGTTTTTCCAATCATTTTTCAAGCTAGCGGCTAACAGGCACAAGTGGGGTTTTTTTTTTCACACGGGACATCAAAAGCTTGACGATAAACTCGGGATTCATTTGTCTACAGCTTTTAACTTATAGCTCCATGGGATTTGAATTTCAGGTGTCTCGTTTTGTTGACCTTTCACATGGCCATTGCGGCTTTTTTGTCGGATAATTTGATCCATGACATCGGCACCTTACTCACAGAATAACAAAGAAAACGTTAGCACAAACGGCTAACATGCCTGCATACTCCAATGCAGCAGAATGACAGCCTGGCGAATGTTTAAAGTCTATTTCCGAAAACCACAAAGTGGAACTGTAACCAAATAAACAATAAAGTCAATAATAAATGTTTTTTTGAGGGGAGAAAATCCTTTAAAATTGAATCCAGTCAGAATTAATCCAAGCCAGATGCTCTTCGAATGCGAACTCGAGGTCTTTTCTTCAAAACGAGATGTCAATCATTACATTATTTACATCTGGTAAATATGCAGCAACTAACTGCAGCCAATATCTATTTTCAATTTTGATCGTAGTATGACATAATATGGGTAAATCAGAGTGCAACATCAAGTGGAGCGCCGCAGGTATCACTATTAGGCCCCCTGAAATATTCATTAGGCTCCTACTATCTGTTTAAAATATTATAAACGACACGGACACAATTATTGTGACACAAACCGCAAACGGAATAAAATATGAACTTGATCTGCTTCGTAATGAACATCAGATCCATACAGTACAGAACACGCCCTCCCAAGGGCCACTGTTGCTATTTCAAGCTATGACACAACAACACTGTTTACAAATGAGTTCATAGAAGAGGAGGGAAAAAAATTATATGAGTATATTTTTGCCAATTCACAAAAGAGACACAAATTATGGGATTTGCACAAGAATACTTTACACAGCGGGGGACACAACAAAAGCCAAATATAAACATGTGCTGGTTTATTGTTGGTCCCTAAAGACACTTGTAGCCATGATGTTCGCTTCCATCAACAATGACAGCTCCGCGTTCCATTCTTTTCCATCTCGAGCGGGACAAACGAGCAGGATGGACTTCACACAAACCAAGTGAGCGATTGAAAAAATTCATTTGAATTATTTGTTGTAATGGCCATATTGGCTGCGATACACAAAGCAAAACCGACCAGTAAATCAAGTCAGTGAATTAATGTGCGGCCGTGAAGTAAAAAAAAAATAAGATGACGAGCGAGTGGTAGCTCACGCAGTTGTGAAAAGAGACTTTTGTTTTTCAATGTGATGCAGCTGAGGCAGAGCGACATGGCTCCAAAAATTAAATGGAAATAAAAACAGGAATAATTGAGGGGGACCTGGCGCAACTACAGTCTCCAGTAACCTTGGCGTCTTTTAAGCAAAATGGCCGACTTCCTGTTCATTTTGCTCCACTTTGGTGCATCCTGACTTTATAGACAATCTAAAAAAAATGAAGTCCAAATATTGAGTTTAACCAGCTCTGACAAGAACGTAAAATATAGTTTTCTTCCGAGCCGAAGCTGTTTCATGGTCGTGCTTTTGTCGAATGTATAGCATAAAAATCGCATTTGATCTATGCGTTTGGCGGCCATGTTCCCGTGGCAACTGTGAAGTCAACACAGAGGATGAGCAGGGAAATGTGTTGCAGGTGTGTGATGCAGTCAAGCACGTTAGCTTCATGTCACGTTGTCAGATAAATCAATCACGGCGCGAAGCACCACTTATACCGTTTGATTGACGATAATTCACTTCTAGGTAGAAATTCGCGCAATGAAATGAAGTTGACCTTCAAATTTCGTGGCTTGCAAAGTAACGACAGATTTGTAGAGAGGTGAGTGAGTTCGTCTGTGAAATTCGAAGGTTTGAAAACTACCGTAATGACACAGAGAGCCCTGTAGATGGCGACGATGCATCGTTTTGGTTTTGAGATCAGCGCAAAATTTGGAGCAAACGAAAATCGAATCTTAGTTTGACATTCAATGAGTCACCGCGTTTCTTAGTTGCAGATCTGTAAAAAATATTTTTGCTATCTTTTGTTGTTGTACAGTATCAAGTGACACAAAAGAAAACAATGTTTGGCGTCAGCGTCATTTTGTTCTGCTTGACATGTTTCTTTTCGCACTGCTGTTTTTATTATCTATAATCCGCATAACATTCCCTTTTCTGACTCAATACTGCTTTTGGAATAAAAAAAAACTCCCTGGAGCAATCCACGTTCCATATGACACATCTACCACCGCAGCCCCCACCCCTCCCCCACCAGAGTTGCTCTAAAACCATAATGCTTCTCATCTGGAGCCAAGGGCCCCGTAGAGACCGCAATGGGACTGGCACATGTTGCCTTGTGTTGGGCGAGGGGGCTTCGGAGACCCTTAGCAACTGGTGGAGTAACAATCATCGCACCGCACCCTGAAATGCGAGCGCGGAGTAAACACACCCACAGATCAGGCTGTGTTTACGGTAAAGATCCCGAAAACGCCTCGCGCCGTTGGAGCCGAACCCCCGCGCTGGAAAATGATGGTAAGCGGAAAAGGGTTAGACGGTTCTGGATATGCTTTTGGGACAAAAGATGATCCTGAGAAAGAAAAATGGCAGCTGAATCTCAAATTTCGGTGATGACAGGATGGGGCACTGCCCCACCAGAGGAAAGTAAAATGGCAGAGCTAGCTACCATGTCGCTCTGCCACTAGCTAGCTAGAGGTGGCCAGGAAAAAATTTGTCTTCCTTTGCCCTCCTCTGCTAAAGTTAGTTTACAAGTTTTAACAGGCAAGACGTGAAGGAAAAAAATCAGTTCGTGGGGAGTTAAATTTGGGAATTAGCCGAGCTTTTATGGAACATGTAGCCACCTAGCATCTTTGTAATGTTCATGGGCAACAGCAACAGAATAATAACCCATGATGCAAGCAGGAATTTCATCCATCCCACATCTATGGTGATCGCTTAGGAGCTTCCTCAAGAAAGCTCCTGATTGGTCCTTGCTACATTTTCCCGCCATTCCCTAAACGGATTTTAACAAGGATGAGGTCAGCGCCTCTTCTTTCCCATGCTGTGAAAGAGAACAGAGCTCACGGATAACGGCGTTGGAATGATAACGTCGCTACGGCAACGCTCGTGTTGTGGACCACGTGAGGATATCAACAAGAAGAGTTCAGTGAAAGGAACATTAAAACACACACACACATTCACTACCAGGTCAATAAACGTGTCAGATTTAAAAAATGGGTGGGTCGTGTTTTTGATTTTTAGTACAGGAGCAAGTTCAACATTTTTGTAACCATCAAAGTCAATTTGGAGTAGGCAATTGTTGTCTTTATAAATATATCATTTCATATCCCTCTTTCAACTTCGAAAGGAGTTTTTAAGACAGGAAAGGGACATTTTGAGCCACAATCTTTGTTTGACGATTTCCTCCTTGGCTTTCATAACTCGATATCGAAATTCCCCAACAGGCACTTTTTTTGCAAACTGTTTTAATGACTTAACGATACGGTTGGATCTTTTAATACAAAACAATTTCCTTGCCGTAATTACGCTGACGACCGCACGCGCCGTAAATTCATCTCTCTCGAAAAAAAGGAAATCGAAGCAGAAAATGACAAAGCAAATAAATAACCGTCTTTACATTTTGCACATGTGGGCCAGCCATTACATTTTGGCTTCTTGCCAGTTGGAGACAAAAAAAAACCTGCGCCTGCGCCTGCACACGGGCCGACCCCAAACCGCAGGCGGCGTGGCTTGTGGCTCGGCTGGTCAGGGAGACAAACTAACAAACGGAAAGGCTGGGAACGACACGGCCTCCATTGACAATACTCGCATTCAGCCAGCAAAATGGCGGAAAACCCAAAATGGATGACTTTATAAGAGGACACGACCATACTGGCTTGTAATTATATGTGGCGTAATTCACTGTGGATCAGAATCTGAGACACTCTGACGGAAGGAAACCCAAAACCAGAAAACATAGCTTTGCTATATAAACATCCGCATTACCAACACCAGCGACAAAGCCTCCATGTCCACAATGTCACACCGAACGCGGACACATTGCTCAGCAGAATTCCCAGCTTCCGTCCTGCCCTTTGACCTTTTAAGTCAAGCGGTGTCAAAATGAATCAACAACAGATCGATGAATTAATTAATCAGGGTCTCTAAAGTGCATAATAAATCTAATGATTGAAAGCAGACTGATTTATCGTTTTGCGTTTAACCAAAACAAGACATTTGCAAACATCTGCTTTTATTTTGACGGTTAATCTTGTTTTTTTAATTACTAAATAACAGTAAATAAAAATAATTGCGGTTAACAAGTCATCGGTTAACTAAATGAATACACTAACGCAAATATATATTTTTTTTAATTATTCAATTAATCAATGGAATAATCGATACAATCAATGATTCTAAAAATATTCGAGAGTGACAGCCTGAGTGTGTTTTCCAAGCTTAGGATCATCAATAAAAACATTTTAAAAAATTCCATCTGAAAATTTAGACCACTGCGGCCTGCAAAAAATTATCACCAGTGTATAAAACTCAACACCAAAATCTCCATACTGAGCCTTGGTAGCGTTTACTAGCTGTTAGCCTCAGGACCTCCACAAACATTTGCGACCTCCAGCAGAGACAAAGAGGATCATCTGGAAGGACATCGGCATTTTAAGACACTTCCTGAGCCTTGTAGGACAATCTCGGTGTCCGTTTCCTACTGGGATTTATGACCTTGTTGTTCATTTTCACCCCGTCGTGTAAGAGCTCGCTTACTTCCTCCCGTCTGGGGAGACCAAAAAAAATAAAAAAAATACGCCACACACAACGTTCATCAAGTTCAATGAATCAGAGACAATTTACAGTTTTGAAAAACGAGGACAGTTTTGAATCTTCACTGAACATGAATGACTTTGGAGCCTTCCGTGAACCTTGACTAACCTATAAGGACAATTTATAGTCAACAAACCTCGACAGTTTTTTTTGCGGAGAGCAAATCAAATTTAAAATCCAACATGTACGCTTTCAAATGCTCACATCTGCTGTCATTTAATACATACGGGAAGCATAAAGGAGCTTTAAGATGCAAGATACGACATTTAAGGGGACACTCAACGTAAGAATGTCCTGGCTGGCCTTGATACATCACGTTAAAAGCATCATCCATTTTTTTTTTTTTTTGCCTTATGACAAAGCTGGAATACTCTGACGGCGTTGTTTCACAGTGAATCACAGATGACTTGTTGATTCAGACATACGTTGTCTCTTCCTGGTCTTTATTATTTGGCCGCGTGTCGGCCAGCCTGCCAGGAAACTTTACATGTGTCTCGCATTACACTTTCAAAACAAACCATCGTTGGGAATTTGTGCTAGTAGCCAACAAAATGGCCGCTGTGGACTTAGGGCGAATCATTGGCATTATTTTCCGATTTTTCCATGGAATTTGACATTCAAGGTCAAATTCCCAAACGATGTACGCCATCTTCCATTTTGAGGGTCACAGAAGCTGTGGGAAACACCACCACGATGAAAAAAAATAAACACACAACAGCGAGTCGTTCGTTTGTCGTCATAGCTCGAGTTCCCTCAACGCAAACGCAAAAAAGGGCGACGGGGGTCAAGAGCCTTTGAAATGACGAGTTGAGGTTAGGAAAACACGGCTAACCTCTGCTAACGTCTCCCAGCTATGATGAATTAGCGTTCTGTAAACATTCAACAACAACAAAGCCCAAAATGTATTTCTGTAGACTCTTATCTGATCTTGATCTGACTCCATTTTGGATTACAAAGACAAAAAAACTCATAACACACATGATGTTGTGAAGAACTGAAGGCAATTTTTCAAAAAAAATTTGTAGACAACTCGGCATGATTTGCTAAACATCGAAGACGGTGATGGACGCCATCATAGAAGATTAACACGTCGACAATCAACTCGCGTGAGGAAGCAAGACGACCGCTGAATCATCCTAAATATCATGTTGACATAAACACAGATGTGCTCACGCTAAGAAGATGCCGCTGGCTTCACATCATGGAGCTCACTCAAGGACACGACGCGGCCTCGGTCTTGGCAGGAGGCTGCCGCAGTTTGCTAGCACTTGACCCCCGCTGAGGGTGGGAGGACATCATCCGGCTGTTGCCCGAAACATGTTTGAGATGTGGAATCAAACCGCAACGACTACACGGCAACCAAAGGTTTATAATGACTACAGAGTTTGCACGATGGTGCCAAATCACTACTTTTATATTAAACAAACACTAAAACAGCAAGTAGGTGAGTTTTTAAGCAACTAGCGAGTCTTCTAACACAAATTTTTTCTAGAAAAGCTTTTAAAAGGAACGAGGCCTGCTCGCCTATCTGGGTGTCCTCGTGGCGAGCGAGTCTTTTGTCGATCTCCTCTGCGCCTTTGTCAGGAGACACACGTGTTAAGAAGTGTGACCATAATTCAAACAGAGACCAAGGTTCCGAGTCTTCAAGTCAGGGCTAAACGACGCGGAGAGCAATTTGGAGAAAACCGCCGCACATCTGCTTCGGATTGATAGGACACTTGTGAAATGAATGTATGGCAGCTCCTACCGTACGTATCACTACGCTGGAAAATGTTGCACTCACGCTGATTAGTCATGTTGGTGGAGTGCACACTATCCATCAGTGTTCTATTGTGGGGATTACGGTAAAACTGATGACTCAGGGAAGTTAGCATTAGCAATATTATTATTATTATACGGTGTTACCCATGGGGGCTCCAACCTTCGACGTTTTCCAGTTTGATTTTTTTTTTAATAACACGGATTAATGGCATTTCCATTCATTTGGAGGGAGTCAGATGATTTGAGATGCAAATGTTTTGAGTTACAATTTAGATCTAAAGGCACTATTGTAAATCAGAACTATTACGCAAGACCACCATCCTTAGTTTTTGTGAACCGTAGTCTAGACAACGTACATCACAAGCAGTTGGCGGTATGAGCTCACCTTCCCCGTTTTTTTTTTTTTTTTTTAAATCGCCATTTACAGGGAAACCAAGCTGGGCCAGTAAACGTGCTCACCATTGAGGCCCGCCGATTTTGCGTACCACCTCCGGCATGTGCTACGTGGCCCGTGTCTGGAGAACCTGAAAGTTATTACGCTGATCACTTCGGAGCCCCGAAAAGATGACTTTTTTTCCCTCTCTGTGTCCAGATGGGGTCCATTGGGGAAGCATCTGCAAGCCAAATATGCTCATTTTCTCCTCCAAAAAAGCCAAGAGCCACGTGTGCTACCCCCAAGGTGATTGTCATAGCTTTTGTGCTATGTCACTTTAGCAACTAGCATTTTAGCATGCAACAAAATAACACAGGGTCATCTCGGGTCGCGTGTTGGGTCAGCTTGGCTCTGTGTAACAGATTTGTCATCAGGACACCTGGGAACTGTTTGAAATGAAAAGGAAAAAAGAAATCTGCAAAACGTATCTTGTTTCGAAGATGAAAGGGAAGTACTGGAGTTAATGGACAACATCGGTGCGGTCAGCAGTGTTTAGCAACAGGAAGAGCGGGGTCCGATGGGGTCAGGGGGCACGAGAGCCACACACGGCAGGACTTCCTGGAAAATGACACAGTGGGAGCCAACGATGGAGGTGCTGGGCGTGGTCTAATCTTCAGAAGAATGACAAAAAGTCAAGGGGAAACTGAGGCATGTCTCAGTGATAGGAATGAAGGCAACAACTGGGAAATGTTCCTGTCAGCATATTTTAAAACCTTTATATTATGCAGGCTGTATTGAGATGCACCTTCGATTCTTGCCTTGACCACGCTTGTAACTCAGAACATATCTCAAATCATCTTTTCCCACTCAAATGAATGGAAATGTTATTGATCTGTTCCAAACCCACCCCAGAAAAATTAGTGTTTTCAATTGGGAAAATTGCATTTAAAATAATACCTAATCAAACACCTATCAAAATACAAATTAATTTAAATAATATAAATTAACATTTTAAAATTAATCTAAATAAAACTGTCAACGTTTCATGGATGGAAAAATTGTGTCATTCCTTATGATCTTCCTGTTTACTGGCCTCTTTCATAAAAAATAAAAAAATCTCATTTCTCATATCACGTTATCTTCTTTCAAAATACTTGAGCGGGTTAAAAGTGCAGCAAAGGATAAATGCAGCTTGCAACTAAGACATCAAACTGCAAATATGTTCAACTTTACAAATGACTTTTCGGTTGTTTTTCTTTTTTTTCGCCGAACAAATGGCCTTCATCAGTCACGCCGCAAACGTCTGTCTTTGAAAAGCGGACCTGCAAGACCAAATCGAAACATAAGCGCTCTCATAAAAGCGAGATGGACGACAGGGAGCAGAAAACAGCTGGTGGGAGGATGAAGAGGACCAAGAGGGAGGAAAAACTCAAGAAAAACAGCAAAAGTTCTCTCGGTTCGCGTGTCCCGGCTGCCAAGCATGACATAAACTAGACTGGGGACTGCTTTGTTATTTTGGATGCAAAAAGGCGAGTCAGCACCAACAAAAAGAAGGGCAGCAAGAACTGCAAGTCCTATGATTTATGCAATAATCCACAACACAAACAAAAACTCGAGGCAGCTTGCACTGCAGCGTTGCCGTCCTTTTGGGGCCCAAATTATTTCACGTGTCGGGTTTCAACGAGTTTCGGGCTTAACGAGCAATGCCTGCGGTGTGGCTACGCACGCACACACTCGCGTACGCCAACATAAGCAAGTCCAGGAAAGACCCTCACCACAGTACAAGTAGCCTGTGGTCTTTGCCTCTTGCTGGCTCCTCTTTCACATTTATGACGAGCACACATGGTGGAGAGTGAGGGGCCCGCTTATGTAAGGCCCCTTGACCCTCTTTAAAAATGTGAAAAAAAAAAAAAAAAAAAAGCCTGACACATTTGTTCCCTGTGTCCAAATAAACGTCTTAGTGAAAAGAATTGAAGATGCAACTATTCTTACACGCAACATTTATCAAAAAAGAAACAAATGCAATCATTGGTTTTCCACTAGGTGGTGCTATTTCTCTCTATTCAAAGCATGCAGCGAGATTTCCTGTTCTTTTACTTTTGTCTGCAACTTTGTTGACGGTTTTCTGGGTGAACGTCATAAAGCTCTGAAATTATTCAGAATAAAAATAAAATCTAACATGCTGTTATAAGAACCCATTTTGATTTTACATTTATATTCATTTTTTGGGTGACTTTTCATTGAAGTTTTGCAAAGTTTGCAGCCACACATTGGATGAATTGGATCATGAGATTATTAATACTCTGATATTTGTTTCTTTGAGGGTCAGTTTGAGTAATTAAATATCTTAAAATACATTTTAAACATTTATCATTAATATAAAAATATTACATTGAGCCAAGCAGAAGAAAATTCTGCCGTGTTTGGCCAAGTAAAACAATTTTTTTTTCCATAGTTAAAATGTGAAAATAACATGTCCGTCCAGAAGATAATTTTTTTTTCAATTTTTAAAGCTTTGAATGGGTCAGTTTGACCCGCAACATTTATATTATCAGACAAGGATGCACACCCAGTAGCAATAAATCACTATCAGTACCCCTCCGCAATCATACAAACAAGTATAGTGGCGTAAGAAAATTGAAATAATACTGTGATCGTTTTACAAATTAACATTTTGTTGCATGCACACAACAGCACGAATACAATGATATCCAAAACGTAAGAATCTTCGGATGAATTAAATAGTCAAAATATTAGACACAGCTCTCAGTGTGATGCAAATTATGATCACATTGATAATAATACAAATAAAGGATGAATCTGTATTTTTCTGACAGTACCATTCAAAAGTTAGCATCTTTTTCGACAACCAGTGCCATCCCACCAAGTCATAAAAACTGTGCTCACCTTCCCACTGCTTGTTGCCTGGTGGTCCTGTCCGGGTACGACTGCACTCCAAGATCTCCCCAAAAAAGGAAAAACAAAAAAAAGCAGAAATGTTACCTTGGTTTAATACTAAAACGTTGATCCACAGTCTGCGTAAAGATCTTGTTGCTCAAAGAGGGTCGGGCAGACTTGGTGAGGGGAAGAAAATAAGAAAGTAGCCACAGAGGAAAGAGTCGTGTGGCATCCAAAAAAAAGGAAAACAGGGAAAAGGGGGGAGGGTCGTCAAGACCACGCAAAGTGGAAAAACTGTGACAGAGGGAGGGAAGGGGGGAGGAGGGAAGATGGCTGTTTTAACTCTTTTAAAAAATCCTGAAGATAGATCAGATTGATTAGATAGATTAGAATCAATTTAATACAATTAAAATAGGGAAAAAAAAAATCACACAATAGAATACATGGAATAACTACCACATAATAGCATAATGCAATATTAACAACAATAGAAAATGAGATGAAAATGAAAGATAACTCAAATTTTTATAAATATCAGCGTTATTTTAACACGTGCGTGCATGTGTGCGTGTTTGTCTCGCACACTCACTCGATTGTCAGCTGTGGAGCTCCTGCGAGACCACCAGTCACTTTGTCAGTGAGCGTTCCCGACAACAGCTGGACATCTTTCCTCCCTAAAACGGGAAGCTGGCCTTGATAAGCAGCTGCTGCGCTGCTTGTCTTCTCCTCCTTTGCAGATTAAGACCTCATGCAGGCATTCATGCTCAGGGAACATGACATCCTAGTGGAACCAATCAGAATATTTGTTTCATGAAATTGCATGCACAATCTAATCTGCCCATGGTCTTCACAATCAATACTGCATGTAACTTTGACAGTTCACTTATGGAAATCATAACTTCAACAAGTACAACTCTATTGTTTCTCTTATATTGTGTTTTTGTATATTATTATTATTTTACTTTTCTAATTGCATTGATGTCACTGAGGTGGATTAATTCGTGGAAATCATGCACGAATTTAGCACACATGGTAACATTATGTTGCTTTATAATATGTAAGAACACATGTATCATACCTTATGATATATGAGTAATTGAAATATGTCATTTTATTCACGTAATTGATAAAGTTATGATTCATAACTGAACAAAATGAGCTACTATATCACGACGTTAATGGAAGTTAAACGTGTTTGAATACCAATGCTGCCATCTAGCGTTCGTTTTTTTATATCTAAAATGCGTATTCAGCATTTCAGCAACTTTAATACAGTATAACGTTTTAAGAAAGCTAGAATGAAAACTGTGTGGATATACGTATACCCTTTCTAGGATAAATAAGATATCGATTAATTTATATTTTTTACACAACACGCAATGTGTGATAATGGGAGGTGTTGAAAATTGATAAAAAGAATGAAGCGTTTAAACGGAGACGTTCACAATTGACCTGCATTAACATAAAAATACATATACAGAAACTTTAAACAGACGCTAACGCAAACAAATTGAGGTAAATATATAAATATATATATATACTACTTAATGAATAACGAAATATTTGATGGGAACTAAACATATTTACTTGCTTACCACTTTGTTGTTGTTGTTTTTAAATAAGAGAAAGCGCTTCATTACTTTTAAAGACAAACCCAAAAATGTTTGATAAACGCGTGCCACCTTCTTGACGATGTAACACGGAAGTACATACGTGCACATCTCGTGACGTATTTCCGGTGTCATGTCGGCCTCCTGCTGAAGCCGCATGTTACATTTCTCTAAAGGTTTCAGCTGTATTTTCATATCTACGTTTGCGGAATCAACGTGACAATGTAAAACTTTTGTTTTATTTAAAGATCGCCGTGAAAATGTTACCACTTTAATGTTACAATATTTTTTTATTGTTATTTAGCGTCATGGTGTAATAACCTTTTCATCTTACAGATGACTGACGTTGTGCAAAAGGGCCACGGATTGAGGTTTGCCGAGCAGCTGCTTAAGAGTCACGGCTGGGAAGAGGGTGAAATATTGTATTAATAATACTTGTTTACTGCCATTGACAACCACTATACCATGACGTGACTATTATTGGTTTTAATCCTCAGGTAAAGGACTGGGTCGGGATGAAAACGGTATATCTGAACCCGTCCAGGTCAAAGTGAAATGCAACAAAGGCGGGGTGAGGACTATGGATTTTTTATATTATTGTGGGGGTACATCTAAACACTTGTTTTGTGTCAGGTGGGCCACCAAGAAGGAGAGCAGTTCTCTTTCCAGTGGTGGGATCATGTCTTCAACAAGGCTTCATCCAGCCTGCAGGTGGAATCCCATCAGGTTGGTGGTTTTAAAGTAAAAGCCAGTTTCACTCATGAAGAACTAATGTAAATCTTTTTGATCCCCAGGATGGCATTTCATTAAAGAAGATGACTGAGAACGGTGAAGAAGATGGTGGCGGGATTTCGAACAAGAAGCCTCGGAAGGCCTTACTGGCTAAAGCCAAAATCTACGGAAGCTTCGTCAAGGTAAAACACTCAAAAGGTTTTCCATGAGGTGTTGAGAACTAATAACTCACTGACTGCCCCTTCAGTCGGCAACACTTCTGTCTGGTCAGGAGAAGCCAAAACGAGCAGTCGACAGTGATAGCAGCAGCTCAGACCAGGAGGAAGATAACAAACTAGATTTGTCTTCCATTACCAAGTAAGAATATGTTTGCTGGATTTCTTTTTTGCATCATATGAATAATATTCATATTAGATGCATTAAAAACATTTACTGATTCCCTCCAGGCTGTCTGATTGCAAACTCATGGAGGCTTGCGGAGGACGCACTGCCCACAAGTTAGTCTATTTGTTTTATGGAAACTCATCTTTAGGACTGAAAGACTTGTAAATGCTCATTTTGTGTTTTGTTTTTTACCCACCCAGAGGAGCCAGACACGGCTTGAAGATGAGCGCCAAGCTAGCCCGGCTGGAGCAGCAGGAGGCCGAATTCATGGCCAAATACGGTAAAAAGACTGAAGACAGGAAGGAAGGAATCGAGACTAAAAACGAGAAGACATCCAAGGAGAAGACTGAAGGATTAAATGTCCACCATGTTTCACTTTCTGAACCGACCGACATCAAAATCAAAAAGAAGAAAAAGAAAAGGACAGATGAAGAGGAGGAAACAACACGCGGAGAAAACGGTCATGAGAACCACAAGAGGAAGAAGAAAAACGGAGAGTTTCCAAATCCAGAGCTTGATGTCACTCCGCTGCTGGAAAAGAAGAAAAAGAGAGAGCAGCACGTTTCAGGAGAACAAACACAGCAGAGTAACCATGTAGAGCCACTTGAACATCAAGTCAAGAAGAAAAGAAAAAAGAGCAAAAAAGACTCAAACATTTGCGAGGAGCCGCAAGCATCACCTCCAACAAAGAAGAAGAAAAAGTCCAAAGAATAACTTTTTGAATTTGTCTCTCTGATTTTTTTTAAACACCCTAAATAAATCTTTGCTTCCATCCTTTTTTTCCGTAAGGTCCAAACAGTTGAAATTAGGACCCAACAAAATGTTTGTTTGTCGTAGCCACCCAAAATTGACAATGGCCTGAATAAAATATTTGAGTTTATTCTCCCCAATACTTTGAGGTTATTAATAGTTTACATTTGTTCATATTAAGAGGATATGGCGCAAAGGTGGATTGCGCAACTCAACTTCTCGGAAAGTATTATACGAAACACGATTAAAATAGCGGAAGTCGGAGATTTGCCTTGGAGAATCTCTGTTGATAAACAGAACACACATGCTGTCTCATTTTTTTATCCTCACGTTAGAATTTGGATTTTCTATTTCAAAGTAAATCTAGCAATCCTGTGTTTTTTAAAAAAAAAAAAAAAAAATTCCCTGCCTACGATGACACTGAATGCTATTAGGACACACACATGCGGATTACTTTCCGAAGTTGCACAACACATGGTTGCTAAATACTTGCTTTTACTTCACACCACCGGCCAGAAAAATATCAATGTAACTCACACTGGTCTGATTTCATAACAAAATAAATATTTAAACTCCTTTGTCAGTTTTTTAGTTATTAACTGACAATCTGTCCGTTAAATCATAGTGTGATTACCGTGGATGCTAACTAGCTGTAGGCCTTATGCTGCATTCAAGGAACGTAGGAAGTTGGACTTTTCCCATTTCCGAGTAAGATAAGTGCACTAGAGCGCCACTTTGGACTGGAAAGTCCGAATTGTGAAGTCAAGGGGGAAAAAAGGAACCTAGAAGCTTCCGACTTAGCTCAGAAGCAAACCGGCAACCGACTCAATTTGTACTATAACGCTTCCACAAAAGACACGGATTATATTTTGTGTGTGCAAGGGAGTAATGTGTTAGTGTGGATCTGGCCAGGTGATGGCATGGGTTTGGCAGATGTATCTGTTCCTCATGTCACATTTGGCTTTGCTCCAGTTGTGCAGCGATTTTGACGTCAGCGACTTTGTCGTCAGAGCACAGTTGTTTTGGTAGTAGTAGTTTTCTTTTCTCCAGAATCTAAACACCACACAAAATGGACTCCGTGAGACATCAATGCAGGTGTGACCTCTGTTGCTTTGCATCTGGCAAATATTTAAATCAATTTATTTGGTTTATTGGTGTAATGAGACTGCTGAGCTTGATTTTGCTCGAGAGCCAACGAGCTAACAACTCAGATTTAGTTTGACCGCTTTCTCATTCTGTAATTATCTTACAAGCTAACCAGCTATCTACTTGGCCAATTTTATTCTGCCTTACGTTTTTCTGTGTGTTATTGGGGTTTGTTTACTCACGCCAAAGCGAGGTCGCGTCCATCAGTCCATTTCCACTTTTCAGAGATTACGTCCTTGGTCAGCCCTATCCAGTATCCGTGTTTGTCATCGTTGTAGTAAATCGTATGGTTCGTGACAAAATCCTGGAACAAGCAGGAAAATAACGAATATTAATCACGATTTAAATACTGTATTTTCCGGACTATAAGGCGCACCATTAATGCATCATGTCAGATTTTTAATCCAAATCAAATCATTCTCCATTTTATCTTTTTGTTTTTCAACTTCAGACGCAACAAATTACTCTATAATCACAAAATAATGATCCATAGTCTTTTTAATTCATGATTCATAGTCTTCAGCGGGCCACTTATGATTAATTTCATGACACAATGCTTCGGGCCAGTTTAAATTTAGGAATTTGGTCCATATATAAGTCGCACTGGACTATTAGGCGCACTGTCGGCTTTTGAGAAAATTTGAGGTTTTTAGGTGCGCCTTTTAGTTGAGCACAAATTATAAATATATAGTACTACATTTGAACAGAAATAAATGTAAGGCATCCCACAGGGATGTATACTAGATCCCCTACCATTTAAAATGATATACAGTATGAGTTATGTAAGGATCACCTGTTCTTCTTGGCTTTCAATGAGGAGCAGGCGTGCGTTCAGCAGCCTGCAATCGTCAACGCTTCCCTCCCAGGTCTTCCAGTTGGCGTAGTAAGCGTAGTGCCCAAACAGGTAACACTTGGAGCCAAATTGCAGCCAGCCGTTCGGACACGGCTTGCACAGGCTTAAAACTACAAAACACAAATGCAACATCTACAATTAGCATTTAAAATAAAAACATCCACAAAGTGATTTTTGTTTTTAGATCCAAGACATATAATGAAAAATAGAAAATAAAAAAAACAACCCTGATAAAAGTGAGTTTAATTTTAAAAATTAATTGATCAGTGTTGTGGTATTAAGCTATGTTAGCTTGTTAGCATGAATCATAGCATAGCATCACCATGGAAACCTGTTTGCGGCCCTGGTGAGCGTGCTGACCTTTTTGCGGGCAGTAGTCGACGACAGGGAAATTGTCAAGCTGGATGACCTGGCCCATGGTCCAGTTGAGCTGGTCCCGTTCCCTGCTCAGGTTCTGGGCTTGTTCGCTCATCTGCTCCAGCTCGACCCGCATGTACTCGTTCTGAGCCTTCAGGTTGATGTTCTGCCGATGCTGCTCGGCCAGGATGCTGTTCACTGAAGGAGGAAAAGTACTCAATACTTCTTTTCTTTTTTTTTAACTGTTCATTAAACATGAAAAAAAAAGTGACTGATTATTTGATTGTGTTAGTGTAACACAAAATAAGGAGGGACATATTTTTTTTATATTTTCAATTTCAGGCACAGAAACAGGTTCACGTGACCCAACAGTTTAGAGATTTAGGAGATTAAAAAATAAGCCATAAAATGAATCAGTTAGGTTTTTATTTTTTGACTTTGGATGGACAGAAAGAAAGAGTCTCTCAGGAGTAAGAAAAAACCAAAAGGGGTACTTACTGTGCAAGGTGAGGGCAATGATGACAGATATGAGGATGACGCAAAGGACGCTCAGAACGTAAGCCACAAAAGTGGCAGGCGTCTGGAGCGATATTTTAGACAGGTTTTCTAGAAGCAAAGCAAAAAAACATTTTCATTGACCAAGTAAAAAAAAAAAAAAGAACAGAATAAACACAAACCTTGTAAGACGTGAGGCACGCTGCATGGCAACTCCTTTGACCGTACATCATCGTAGATCTCCTCCTCATCGCCGCACTTCTCTGGACGCAACAAAGTCACTTAGTAAGTTTGGAAACCGAGTCCAAGTATGTGAAAGGTTAAAGGTTTCAAAAAAACCTTCAGCATGGTGTTGCTGCGGCCACTGCTCCAGCTCGTTCCTTACGTCTTCATAGATAACAGTGTCATTTGGCGTGCCTGGAAAAAAAAGCACATTTTGTTTTTAATATCATATATTGTCTTTGCCAAATAGTGAACCCACCCAGTGGATGAATGAATGGAAAATAGGATATGGACGAAAGTGGCTACTAAATGTATATTGTATATAGAAAAACACATTTGTTATTATTGTACTTTCTATATCCTTAAACATTAAAAAAAAATGTGTATATGACTTACTGTGAGAGGCGAACTTGACTGTCACATAATTGAGTTCTTCTGCCATGACTCAATGAGGGAATAAAAATACCATTAATCCTTCAAAAAGTTTGACCTCATCTCAACGAGAAAATGTTAAGAGCTTTGACGCAAACATGAAACTCAAGTGTGAGTAAGACCTACAAGTTCTTCTTTTTGCTGCATTTTCTATTTGTCCGACGTGATATGATTTGGTGTGGTGGGTTGGTGGGGTGGGGTTATCTCCGACACGTGCTGGTCTTCTAATCAAATCGATTAAAAGGGATCAATACTATCACATTAACTAGATAACTAGACAATAAATAGATAATCCTGCTTCCATTAAGTTTATATTCTGTACAGTCCCAATCGAGTGATTAGATAGTTGGCTCGCAGCTCTCTATTTTGTCCACCAGATGTCGCTACATCGCAACGATTTCATCGCCTAAACTCAAAATGACGTCATAGAGAGTCAAATATTTCCAAATAGTTTTATTAATGATGAAAATTAATTAAAGCTATGACAATAACTATTTCTTTTAGCAAGGATGGAATTTAACCCCCACGCCCAAATAAAAACAATAGAAAAATAATTCGTCGCTGACGTCAATGAGGAAGTGTCACACGTCACATGACAAACACCTGTACACGATTACAGGAATGACATAAACAAAGCTGGGTGTCCATTGCGAGAGTGGATATCGGAGAATTGCGTTAGTCTGAAATTGTTGAGTGACAGAGATGGTTTGCGGCGGATTTGTTTGCACGAAAAATTCCCTTTGCGCACTCAATGTACTATACGTGGTAAGTACTGGGCTTCGTTTTTTTTAATTGCGTAATGACTCCGATCGTCTTTGCACTGAACTCTTAAATGAGTGCTGTTCTTCCCAATTTATTTGGAGTCTTCATTGACTAAGTTTACATTAAAAATTTGGAATTGTACAGTTGAAAATGTATCTTATTTAGTTTTTTTTTTTCTTTTGGGTGGAGGAATTCAAAATACGATTAATCTTTCCTTATTTAATTTATAGTGGGGATTGTCTAACTTTGTTGCATTGACCAAAACAAGGGACTTTGTATTTCTATTTAAAAAGGCTCAAAACAAATATCTGACAGTTTAAAATTTAATTCTACTATTCATTTTTTATATGAACAGAGAGCATTTAAAATCTATGTTGCGGTGCTATAACAGAACACAAATGATAAAGCAACACAAAGACAATGTATTTATCCTCTATGAAGAATGACTCAAATTAGTGCCGTACCGATGAGGTGCGAAGAGCTGAGATGCTACTTTGCCACTTTTTTTTTTTTTTTAAATCTAAAAATGAATTGTTCTGTTACCTCAGCTGGTGAGCCTGCTGCTAGTGGGCGTAGCAGCTTGGGGGAAATGGTTCGGCCTGGTGTCCAGCATCCAGGTGGTGGCGGGTGTGATCGGCGTCGGGATCTTCCTGCTCCTGGTAGCCTTTGTGGGGTTGTGCGGCGCTTTGCGGCACCACCAGGTGCTGCTCTTCTTCGTATCCTTGTGCGTTTTCCAGCTGAGCTGACAAAAGTACTCATATTCTGGATTTAAAACTTATTTTGAAAAGGAGTTGAAAGTGAAAATGTTTCTGAATGTTTTTTAAGGCCACTTTTGATATACTTCCATCAGTCTATGGTGGTTCCTTAACATAACAGTACATGATCATCCTATCCATGGTGTTTGTGGTGCAGCTGTCTGTGTCATGTGCTTGTCTGGCCCTCAACGAAAACCAACGGGTAAGGTTTTCGCTCCAGTAGCTCCACGTTGTGATGGACTTGACTGACTTCCCGATGTCCTGACAGAATCATCTACTGGAAGTGGGCTGGAATAAGTCCGAGGCGACGCAGATGGATGTGGAGAAAACGCTTAACTGTTGCGGCTTCTACCACGTGGACTACAACAGAACCTGCGCTGCGGTAAAAGAAAAACCGTAGCCAAACTTGACAATAGAGGCTCTTTTATAATGTAATTTGTTTTTGTTTTCGAAGAGCTGTTTTAACCAGCAACCACCAGTGACGTGCGCTACATGCGCTGACATCATCGAGAAGTACGCCGGGGAAGTTCTGCGCTTTGTGGGTGGTATCGGACTATTCTTCAGCTTCACAGAGGTCAGTAGGAATGATGGATAAAACATCTCAACTATTTTGTTGTTAAATTCTGAAACATACTTTACGGTGTTGTCTTTCCACGACAGATGCTTGGCGTTTGGTTGGCCCGTCGCTACAGAAATATAAAAGACCCTCGATCAAATCCTGGAGCCTTTCTGTAGATATTTTTTTTTTTTTTTAGAATAAACATATTGCACTGCTTCCATTATCAATTTACATGCCTTTTGGATTTGAGATTTGCTGTATGGCTTTCCTGTTTACAGTGGTTAAAGACTGCCACGTTTAAAGTAGCCATGCTAGCTGCTAGTTCCTTCTGTCTGAGCTCAGGACGCTAAAGGATCTTTGAAGTTATCTTAAGATGCTTGCCTATCAATATGTCAACACTGAATTTCTTTGGTATTATACACCATGGAAGAAAACATTACTATGCTAGCAGGGTAGCATGCTATACTGCACTGTCACAACACTAAGGCACATTTGATGACAACCTTCAATTTTTTTTAATTGTTTGGTTTTCAATATTTCATGGGTTAGACTCTTAAATATATTTACTTATTTCAATATTGTCCTTCCAAAGGCGTGTTCAGCAATAAAGATTTATGTCAGTCCTTGTGTGTTTATATTTTTACATGCGCAAACACTGTACAGTGTTTTAAACTGCATTGGATGTCACGTGGGAAGGGATTAAGTTCAATTTTAGATGTTATATGAATTTCACCATGCCTTGACGATATTACGTGTGAACCAATGTCACACTGAGTGCTGTGTCGACGTGTACGCATGGGCGTGAGTCATCTGTTGATCAAACCGGTCTTGGCGTCTGGTTGGTGAGAAAAGAGGATGAGCACTCACCCGACTCAACAGGATGATGAGCAGGAAGTTGAGCAGGTGGTTTAACCCGTTTTGTACTTTGACCTGCAAGTGTGGAAATCTTATTAAATGTCAAACATTTTTCCCTGGAGTATTGTTTGACTTAATTTTAAAGTATGTGATTTAAAAAAAAATGACTCCGCTCTAAAGTAAATTACCTTTAACCCCCAAACTATCATTTTCAACATGGATTTTTTTTCTTTTCAAAGGTGCCCTGTTGATTACTACAATAAAAAGCATCAATTTAAACCCACTAAAAATTATTCAACAGATGTTTGCCTTAAATCAATAGTGTGACAATACCTACAATTTTTATCAAACCAAGGTTGTTTTATTAAGCATTACTGTACATTCATGTACGAAAAACAATGTTCATACCGTCCATGAAGGTCGACACAAAAGCACTGGAGTGCGCATAACTGGAATAGTGCAGCGCCTCCTGGTGGTCAAATGCATCACATTTGACACAAGCGATGTCATATTTGTTTTTTGCCTTTGCTGTTAATAGTGTGATTTGGTTAAAATCAAGGTTTTACTGTACATTGGTGTAGGAAACAAGAGTCTTGAAAGATGGCTGAGAGGTTGACGGCTCAACTTAGAAAATGGCTCAAAAAAAAAAAAAGAACTGGAGCAGGAATGCACAAAAAACAACTAGAAGCGACTAAATCGGCCTCAGTCGAATCAAATCAGAACATTGAGAACAGTTGGGAGCAAACGACGCGCAAAAGAATAATAAATAGGCACTATTAGCATTCTGTGATTACCACTGGGCTGAGTGAAAAGGAGAGGAGGAAAGGGAAGAAGGGAGCAAGGAAGGAAGGGAGGGCATAAAGCGTTGTGTGAGTGGGTCGGCGGTGACGACGGCAAGCGTACTACGAGTCAGACAAGAAGGCTCTGTGCGCGTCAGGGAACTGCTGAGCGCTGAAGTCGGCGTCATCCCGTACTCGCTTTTTGATGTCTGCTTTCACCTGTGCGGCAATACAACGACAAACAAGCTATAGAGGGATTTTAACAGGGGTCCACTGCAGCGGCCATTTTGATGTCAACTCGCGAATAAAAGAGTTTAAGCTAAATTGTCGTGAGCGGTGTGGCATTTACCTGCTCCGAGTAAGCTTCCCTCAGCTCGGGTGAGTCCAGCTCTTCCTGCAAACGCTCGCTGGACGTGATGGGCTTCACGCCGGCTGTCCTGGCCGCCTGGCTCACAGCGTCCGAGAGCGAAACCAAACTCCCGCTGCCTAATCCCGTCTGAGAGAAAAACAAATGGAGTGAGGAAGGAGGTGAATTTACAGTGCGTGAATTTACTACACGTGTATCGTTGCTCACCTTCCGGCGTTTGGCCGGCATACCGTGCAGGTAGGCGTCGGACAGTGGAGGTTGGGCCTTCATCTTTCTCTGTGTCATCATGTCACAACGGATGATGGGAACCCACTCCTGCAAAAATAAATAAAACCCCGAATGATCATCTAGCAGGGGAATTAACGCATTTGTTTAAATTGGGGCTCGTCATTTAACTATAACGAGAGTTAAGTCAATAAACTTTCTGAAGCTAACCTGCATGTTTAGCATGACTTTTTGTTGAGACAGCGATATGGTTTGTAAAAAGACGCACCACTCCTTTTTAACAATCAACTCAGGTTGCAATGAAAGAAAAAGTTCTCACAGGAGGAACGGTGGCAGCCCAGGCTTCCGACTCTCCGGCAGAGACCTCGCTGGTACCGTCGGCCCCCGCCGCCGCCTTGTCACCGCCCAGCGGCGCAGCCCCGCCCGCGGCGCCCAGATCGGCGGGCGGCGCTCTGGTCTCCCGTGACGACGACACTAACATGGCCTCCTCTGCTGTGGTGGCGGCGGCCGGTGAGAGGGTCTCGCTCATCTTCAGGGAGGAGAGGGAAAAAAATAGAGGCTTTAAAAAAAAAACTCAAGCATCGGTTTTAGTATCAAACCCAAGTAATGAATTAGAAAGGAGGAGAAAGAGACAGATGGTTTACCGTTGCACTTTGCGTCTGTTCTGGTTCCTGCGTGTCGGTCGCGGCGGACTGATCGCCCTGTGAAAAGAAAAATGTCATCCATTATTTATGAGCATTTAAGATGGCCAACGTAACAGGATATAACAGACTTCGTCGACATACGGCATGTGACCTGCGGATGACTTAACTTCTTTTCTAGATATTTAAAATCCATTAATTGGCTTCTTAATGAGTTGTACCAATCAGTCAAAGAGAGAGAATGAAAATGTGGCGCCCAAGGGGATACGTGAAATGAGCGTAGAGCTCACCGAAGCATTTACCTGTGTGTGAACAATGTAATTCTGGATCTGCTCCGTGGTGACGGGAAGGTGCTCCAGAATGTACTGCAGCCTCATGGTCATCATGCTGGTCATCCAGTTGAGGAGGCTCGGGCTGACGTCGCTTGACATTCTCCGCTGGAAAATGAAAAGGCGAAAAGATCGATAGAAAATGAAAGATAGGACAAAAGTCCAAGCGGAAGAAGTGACAATTGTCCACGTACGATGCGGTGGTTGATGACGGCGGTCAGAGCGCGTTGGTCTCCTCCCAGGCAGTGCAGGTTGAGTGCAAGGCACTCAAACAGAGCCTGGTTGCACAGCTGAAGCAGACGAAGCCCGAAAGAATCATCTGTGATAAAATCATAGAAAAATAGTCAAATGCTACGACAGACACGAGTGGCTGAGCACAACATTCACACACCTGTACAGCGAAGGATGTGTGTGGCGATGTGTGTCAGCTGCTGTCTAAAGAAGGACATGTTGGTCTGGGTGACATCGACGCCTTCCAGCACGGTGACTGAGGATTCCCTCTGTGTGTGAGCATTAAAAAAAAAAAAACATGACCACAAGAAAGCATAGTAAGGACAGCTTAGTGCAAAAAAACAAAAACTATACTTACAAAGCTCTCAGTAATGTCTTCCTCCAGTTCTTGCACAATGGCGTCAGCAGCGGCCTGTAATAAAAAAAAAATAAAAATAAAAAAACCTCCTGTTGATTATGTCTTATTTTGTTGAAAACCAATTAAAATATATGGGAATTTAACGCAAATGGAATTTGAGCGGTACTGACGGCGATGTTTGCATCGGTGGGCTCTTGATTGTTGAGGAAGTTCTGGTGGAAGAACTGAGCCAGCTGGGTTTGGATGCGGCCCAGCGGCTGGTGATGGCCATGCAGCAGCATGACCAGGTCCGACATGGTGAACGTCTGGCAAACCAACATCAGCAGCTCGCCGAAGAAACCTGACACAGAACGAGAGAACCGTGATATTGTGCTGCTTTGTCAATGACACGAGGGTGAAAAAGATTCAAATGAAATAAAAGTATTTTAGCAGAAAAATTGTGTCACCAACCAGATGGCTCCTCTGGGCTGATGAAGATGTTGGTGCTCTGCGAGAGCCTCTGCATGAATTGAGCGATGCTCTCCGTGTCATTCTGCCCCTGGCCGAGTGAGCCCATCATGCTGGTCAGGACACCGCGGACGATGCCGATAAACGGTTCCGGGTTGAGGGGGTCAGGCGGCGCCGCTGCGGAGTTGGGCGTTGGATTGGAGCCTGTGTTGGCAGCGCCGTTGCCGCTGGTCGGGGGTGGAGGAGGTGGCGGTTGCTGGGAGAAGATGGGCTGCATGGGGTGGAAAAGAGATTGGAAACGGACCTACAAACAACATGGTAAAACATTCAAAAATAAAAGCACACAAACCTGCTGCATCAAGTCGGCCACCCCCCTCATGAGGTGGGGAATGCTGGAGGTGGTGACCGTGATGGAGGGTGCCCCCACCTGACCGGTTGCGCCGAAAAGCGAGCCGAGCATTTGGCCGAGATCCGGTTGGATCTCAGGTGGCTGCTGGGCCTGATCGCCACCGTTGCCCTCGGACTGATTTGCCGGGCTGGCGGTGTTGCCGTCGCCGTTGGAGACGGATGAAGAGGAGGAGGTGGAGGACGTTTGGGAGGATGTGGAGGAGGATGTTGACGTGGTGGAAGAGGAGGTGTGAGCCATTTGACTCGCTGTGAAAATAAGAAAACAAAGATGTCTGACATTAAAGGGAAGAAACACTTCTGGTGTGTGCAGTTTGGTGTTTTAGTACTTTTAGCAAAAATTGGTTAATTTAGACAAAACAAAAAGTGTGCTGTAATTCATCAACAGATGTCAGAGAACTGTTCCAGGTTTATAAAAAAATAAAATAAAACAATCATTTGATGTTTCCATGAATGAACGCAATGCATCAACTTGCCCATTTGTCCCGGCATCAGAAGTTGACCAACCACTGCACTGATCATCTGGTTGACAGCGGCAGCGTTGAACGCCTGGAAACAAGCCAATCAATTATACGAGCAAATATGAGTGAAACTGGCAAACGCAACTCGAGCCTATAACGTTTCCTACCTGTCCTGGCTGCTGGCCCGGCATAGCCGCCCTAACGTTTATAGTAGTCCCTCGGGTGCCGAACGCCGGCAGAGGGATGTTGGGAGCAAAGGAGGGTCGGGTGAAGACCACTCTAGCCTGGGGTTGGGGGCCGGCATGAGGGGGAGGCGGCGGCGCAGTGGGCGTAGTAGTCGGGGTGTTGGGACCCGTGGTTGTGGCTGAGGAGTTGGCCGTTGAGCTGTAGCCGGGAGGGGTGGGCTGCGGCGGGACTGGCTGGCCCGTGGCGGCAGCGGTGGCGGCGCTGGTCGCCACCGCCGTGGCGTACTGAGTAATCTGTTGCATGAGATTACGCATGAAGTCTGGAGGAAGACCAGCTAAAGGAAAACGAAACGAGTATTAGCCAGTGTGAAAAGAGTACCTGAACTGGGGAAATGTGTTTTTTTACCTGGCTGTCCTGGCATCTGATGACCAGCAGTCTGGTTTGGGCCAGTGCCTACACACACAACATGCACAAATATTACAAAATAGACCCTTTTTTTTCACAAGAAGAACAAACACTGGTATGATGTTGATCCTGGGGGGGGGGAAGTCACATTTAACCAATAAAATGCCGCATTGGCAGCCATGCCGTGTCAGAAACATTCCATCAGTGGCAGGCACGGGACAACACACCGTCCGTGTTCATCTGCATCATGACCACCGGGCCTGCCTGGTGGCTGATCCTGATGACGCGGGGGCCAGGCTGGCCCTGTCCCTGTCCGGCCTGCTGATTGGACGGGGAAGTCTGTGGGGTAGAGGTCTGTCCCTGACCTGCCTGCTCCGACTGGCTGGCCGGCGGGGCGGTAGGAGCTTGTCCCTCGGTGCCGTTGGCTGCGGCGGCCATGGTGGCGCCCAGGTTCATCTGTGAGAGGGAGATGTGTTCAGTTTAAAAACTATGCCAAACATACAATCAATGATGCGACACCTAATTGTGCCCCTTAAAGGGAAAATCTCACTGACTGCAGTTTCAATTTTCCACCAAGAGAGGGTGCTCATAGACTGTAAATAGGTTGATTGCTGGCAACTGGGACCAAAAATGTGTGTCAAACATATATTTTTGATTTGGTTGAACCCCCCCAAGCCCTATGATATGAAGTACAGATGCCTAAGAAAGTATTGGGAAAAAATAAATATAAAGCTACCTAAAAATCTTAAAGTACTTGGTTACAGTATCCACTTTCAAACTTACTTGCACGGGCATGTGGTGGTGCACGGCGCCGGGCATCGTAACAGGAACCGTGTAGTGGGAGATGGGCCGCACCACGTGGAGGTGGCGTGGCACGGGGCTGAGGAGATTCAGCCGCAGGTCACTCAGGGCCACCAGGGCATTGCCCAAGAGACGCAGACACTCCCATGTGAGGACCAGCGTCTGCTGGTCGTCCTCTCTTTCCTGCGAGCATAAAAAAAACAAGACTGAGTTTGAGAAAAACTGACATCACGAGCAGAATCATTTTCTCATATTTTCTACATGACAAGAAAGAAGCTTTTAAGTCCTACTGTATTGTTGTTGTATTCTGCAGAGGTGGCCGTCTCCAAGATGGTGTGAGCTCTCTGGATGAAGGGCTGCAGCCTCTCCTCCACCCGCCGCAGTTCCGACAACATCTCGGCCAGCTCGGTTGGGCTGGGGTGTCTAGTCGAAGAAAAACAATCAGTACTTGTCATAAGGATCCAATTGGACGCGACAACACGAGCGTGAGGGTGACTCACTGGGGTCCAGGTTGAGGCGTCGGTCCCTCGGATGGCGCAGAGGAGGCGGAGGGTGGCTGTGTCACCGGTGGAGGGAAGAAGTCCATTGGCTGAGCAGAAGGAGTCGGGGTGGAGGTGGGGAACGAAGACGAAGGAGGAGGCGGGGCAGCAGAGGATGGAGTCTCTCTTTGGGTATGGGCGGACGGGTCAGCTGTCCGGCCCTGACGCAAATGCAATTGGGATTTACTGAATACCGTACTTGACAAACACCCTGAATTAGACTCGGGGGGTGTCTCACCTCCATTCTTTCGATGAGGTCATTGATGTCCCTCAGCATGTTCTCAGCGAGCACCAACCTCAGCCGAGGTTCGCTCTGCACCGGCTGATCCATGTCAATGTGCACATTCACCGAGCCGTTGTTCTGAAAGGGAGAAGGCGGACGAAATTACTCCAGCGTGCGGATTACTTGACCAATCGGTTGGATTACCCCAGTGCTAGTTGTCACTCGGGCGTTCCTCGCAGTGTCCCCCATGCCGGACACCATCTGCTGAACTGACATCTAAACAAGGGAGGGGAAACAAAAATCAACGCTGGAAATTGGAAAGACAATAATTGTGAAAACTAAAAAGGTCCGCAGGTCGTACTTGTATTTGTTGAGGGTCCATGATGTTGACGGGGAGGTTGAAGGTTCCCAGCATGACGTAACTGTTGGCGTTGCGGTCATGTGGAGGAGGAGCCTGAGTCCCATCCTGTGATGATGACGAGCCGCCGACGCCGCTCTCGGCTGAACTCCCGCCAGACCCCGAGCCAGGTTGGGAAGGTGGAGGGGGAGCGCGCTCCACTAAGTGAATCACCTTGCCAGCCACATCTAAGACACAGGAAATGTTGGAGAGGCAGAGTATCTGATAGTTCTCATCGAATAGCGTCACATTTTATTTTGTGATTACTCACTGTAGTCTGCCAAGGTCCTTTCATCCTGCAAGACTCGACCTTGGTAGATGAGCCTCTGTTTGTCAATGGGAATCCCCACAGAAGACGCAATGTGCTCTTTAAACTCTTTTACAGTTAACTACAGGAAGTGGAGGGGGAAAATACCACAAATCAGGCACCGATTCTGAAATTGAAACCCCATTGGGGAGTTACTTTCATTTACCTGAGCACCAACGGTGTAGGTTCTGCTCTGAGAGTCTAATGTTTTAACTGTCACTTCTATGTCTGCACTTTGTTCCTCCATGGTGTTCCTGAAAAATACAAAAAGGTTAAAAAAAAAAACACAACGACAGACTACTATTCAATATTTAGATTCATCTCGTGGTTATTTAGGATGTAATGGCTGCCCTATAAACTTTTGTTGTTATCTAAAGGTTCTACTCTGCAGAAATATTAGCTAGAGGGATGGATTGATAGAAATACAGATTAAAATTTAAAAAATGATCACAACAGCAATATTGAGACATAATCTGGCAGATTTTTTTTTCTAATAAATGCAATGACTGGTTGCTTCTCGAAAGGCTGCCACTTTCATCAGCGCCGTTGTTTTGACCTGTATGTACTAGATTGACGGTCAGGAATCATCTAGCTAGCCGAGCAGGAAACTCCCGACTGTAAACTGTTAATTACTCAAATATAGTCGGAAAAACACTCGTTCAATTGGGTATACTTGAACAAAAAAAAAAAACACGAGTCGCCTCTTTTTCAGCGTACTAGCTGACCGCTCCTGTATGGCGAAGTTAGCAACGAAGCTAACAAGAGCCGAGCCCTGACCTAACGTTAAGCAACAACAATGTATTTCTTATTTTCGTTCTTTAAACTATTATCGCAATGGCTATGGCTTACATAAAAATACCGTATTACCTTAATGGCGACTCTGGTGGTATCACTTATCTGGCGTACACTTCTGTTTCTTATCACCAAAATCCAAACGCTTTCCGGCTAGCGTCTCGAGCTAGCTAGCACTTATACCGGGGTAATGGAAGTGACGTAAAAATGAAGACAGAAACGTCCTCGCAGTAACGACTCACATTTCAATTAAATTTCAATAAATACATTATTGGTGGAGACATTGGAAATGACAGAATGGAAATGTCACAATTCCTCTATTTTAATTAATTAATTTTAACAAGCGGTCGAAAATGATGTCAGTTGCGTCACCTTACAGAATACCGGAAGCGGTGCTAGCAGCAACATGGCGAACTTGGTGGAGGCGAAAACTCAAGCGGAGTTTGAGACTATCCTGGTCAAAGACGGCTCTCGATTCGCGGTGGTTCACTTCCAGGCGTCATGGGCTCCCCAGTGCGTCCAGATGAACGACGTGTTGTCCGAGCTGGCCAAGCAACATGCTAAAGCCACATTCGTCAAGCTGGAGGCTGAAGCGGTGCCTGAGGTCTCGGAGAAGTACGCCATCGCATCCGTCCCCACGTTTGTCCTCTTTAAGGGCGGCGTGCAAGTGGACCGGTTGGACGGGGCCCACGCTCCGGAGCTCACAAAGAAGGTCCAGCGCCTGGTAGCGAGCGGGGACTCGGAGCCCGAACGAGGCCCGGCTGACCTAAACGAGCGGTTGAAGAAGCTGATCAACGCGGCTCCTTGCATGCTGTTCATGAAGGGCACCGCTCAGGAGCCCCGTTGCGGCTTCAGCCGGCAGATGGTGGCCCTCCTCAACGAGAGAAACATCAAGTTCAGCACCTTTGACATCCTCTCCGATGAAGAAGTACGCCAGGGTCTGAAAACCTACTCCAACTGGCCAACATACCCGCAGTTGTATGTCAAAGGGGATCTGGTGGGCGGCCTGGACATCGCCAAGGAGCTGGCAGAGTCCGGGGAGCTGGAGAGCGTCTGCCCAAAGGCTGTCACCCTTGAGGATCGACTCAAGGAAGCCATCAACCGGAGCCCAGTGATGTTGTTCATGAAGGGCAGCAAGGAGGCGGCACGTTGCGGCTTCAGCCGGCAGATCCTGGAGATCCTGAACGGCACCGGGGTGGACTACAACACGTTCAACATCCTGGATGACGAAGAAGTCCGTCAGGGGCTCAAGACTTACTCCAACTGGCCCACCTACCCACAGTTGTACGTGAAGGGCGACCTCATCGGAGGTCTGGACATTGTCAAGGAGCTTCAGGAGAGCGGCGAGCTCCTAACCGTTCTCAAGGGGGACTCTTAAGACACGGGTGTCAAACCTGAGGATCACAGTCAGCCTGCTAGAACAAACCACAAACATCTTCCTCATATTTGTCAGTCAAATCTGTCCCAAAATTGCCAATTCATTATCTTCAGTTTAAAAAATGTTGAGATATTGCCATCTTGAAATTTTGGAATTGACCAAGGTATTTTCAACACCTCCTATAAAATTATGAAATGTATAAAAAGCATCACAATAAAATCTGTATTAAAAATGCAAAGTGTCTTTTCATTTTATGCCATCAAGCCTTTCTCCAAAAATCTAACGGAGACTTTTAATAATAGCTATGCCAGGTCACTTTGGGCAAAAGGGGGTAAACACATGAAAAAATATTTTCATGTTAGAAGGGACAGCACCTGGTAAGCAACACTGAACGGTGTAGGCGTCTGTTGTGTTTATTTGTCATTGTGTGTTAGCTCGACACAGATGAGTAAGGAGAAAGTTGGTGACATTTACACTATCCAAAAAAAACGCTGCCTGGATGCGAGGGAATTCCCCAACGAAACTACCTTAAAGTGAAAGGATACGTTTGACTCATCTCGCGGTGAAAGAAACTTGAGATGGTTTGGAGAAAGATGCAATTTCATATTTTACAGGACTCACAGTGGAGGAACCTCGCAAAATTATCCATCCATTATAAAATCTAAAATTTTTATCCACGTACCACAACCGAAAACAAATTACAAGGGACTCGGAAAAGAGCCCTGAGGAACCCCACAAGCTGCTGCTGGAGTTCAAAGTATTTTTTATTATTATCGCTATTTTATTCAGTCTTCCAGTGAAAGCAAAAAGACTCGAAAGTTTCGATGGAAAAATAAACGGGTGACCTATAAACATGGGAATTTCACACCGCCCACATCGATACAAATGCGGCGTACAAGTAAATGTTTTTAGATCAGGAAAATACTTTCTATCACACCACAACACTTTCTTTAACAATTTTCATGTTTTAAAAAAAAAAAAACGAATTCAATTCAGTTTTGTTTTACTCAACACTGGCATCCTATAAAGGTTTTACATCACGTTTCTCAAGTTTCAGCAAAAACGATAAGACACTTTTGGTATCGGAGCCACCTACATGTTCACTTGCCACTTCCCCTACGCCCCCCCCTCACTTCCTCTTTGTTTGACCACAAAAAGAAAATGTGGTACAAAATTTCGCTGAGCAACATTTGAATTTTGACAGCGAGAGCAACAACACAGCAGGTGAGTGATGCTCTCTTTGAAAATCTCATCCTGCAATCGAAATGATCTTTTAATTCTTGAATTGTATTTACATGACAGAATGGATTCCCGGCCGTGGTCTGTGAAGAAGGTTCTGCTGCAGGTATGGCTCATTTTCCTCACCGTGGCCGTTCTGTTCATGGGTGCTCTACTCGGCTACTTCATCAAACAAGTGGCCTTCGCGGACCTCCGAGAAGGCCCAACGCTGAGCAGTCGAAATAATTTCGATCCGACACGTACGTCAACTTTCATTTATCCGCAGTGGTGAAACAAAACTTAATTGTCGACTAGATGACATCATTAAATTGGACATATTTCTTTGTTACAGGAGCTTCGTTGATGTCCGTTGGGGTTTTCCCGGGTTTCTCTCATTCATACATACAAATCATGAAATGTAAGCATCGGCAGATCTTTCAATTCTGGACTTTTTTTATGAATTGGAAAGCAATCATGATGTAATATTCACAAATACCTGCATAAGCATGATGTTCAGGGGATTCGGAAAGGATCCCTGAGGAATGCCACAAAAATGATTTTGTGTCCATCTGGAGTACAGAGGCACTTTTGTAGTTCTCACAAAGTTCTTTTCCCTGCAGCTTCTAAAGGACAACCTTGGGAGTCTAGCTCACCCAGGTGCGACCAATGCTCCCTAGAACTTCGTGATGACTCCATCCAGTTTGGGAGGGACGGCGTCTACTTCCTGTACGCCCAGGTGACCTTCACTGAACAGTCCGGAAGCGGAGGGCAACGTGTGATTGTGACAAGAAACGCCACGTCTGGCAAAAGCGTCAGGAAGCTGGCTGAGGGTTTCTACCCGGCGGGCACGTCCCACGGCTCCATGTGGTTGGCCAAGATGGTGCGCCTCCGGGAGGGGGACAGCGTCAGCGTTAATATCACTGGAGACTTTCTAACCGAGGACACTTTTTGGGGCGCCTTTCAGATCCATTAGGAGAGGTGGGGGACTCGAGACATTTGACTTAACTCAAGCGAGGTACAGGTTTGAGAGAAACCTCATCTTGTCAATTACGAGCGAGGAAAAATAGCAAGTTTGAACACATCATACCTCACTTTGTTTTGTTGGTTGGGTTCAGTAGGTGAATCCAAACTGCAATATTTTGACTGGCCACTCGGTAGCGCTGTTTCCTCCTCGCGTTTAACAAACACTTTCACTTTGTGTGACGTCGCAGTGACGACACAAATCACTGAATTGCTGAGCGGACAATTAAGCGGCTCACTACAAGTGATATCATAATAAACACACACATTCAGCATACCTTAATCAATACACACCCGTGTTAAGTAATCTTAATTATTCTATAAATAGACTTCTTCAAAAGTGTAATCGGTTTTATATTCTAGAAATATGTTGTCTAAGTAAAATACGTTGTGAATCGGAAATGAATGTGATTGTAAATTTGCCGGGCAAAGTATTATATTGTCATGTTTTAAAAAATTATTTTATTTTTTATGTTATTGGTCACATTGCAAGATGTTTATTGATTTATTTTAATGTTTCATATTAATGTTTATTGTTATATTGGCTTTATTGAGGATTTTTTCAAGGTAAAGATTGTATTTACTATTTTTAATGTGGGTTTTTTTTGTTTTCTATATAAAACTGCAAAGCATTTATGGATTTTGTATACGTTATACATTGAGAGATACTAATTATAACATCAGTCGTAGGTAAAATACCAATCATTTATTGATTTCTGAATTTTCAATTGATTTATTTACTCCTAAGCATTGAACCTTGAAATTGCTACAAATGACCTTTTCCGCAAGGCTGACGTATATGTTTGATAAATATATTTTTTAAAATTCATATATTTATATGCAATAAAATATGTGACAGACAATACATTTTTGCAATTACTTCATTTGCTCTACAATTAATCTTCAGTTAACGTTCTGCAACTTTGAATAATAATTATTATATTTTTTCATTGTTACAGTGAATCCCCATTAAATCGTTGCTCATCTTTTTCCCCCCTGCTATAGCGTGAAATTTTAAATTCCGATTTTTGTGTGTTTGAATCAATTCAAATAAATTGAAACAAAGCGTGATGACCAATTTTTAAATCTCATAGGTGCATCAGATGAATAAACTGGAGTTCACTGAATTTCTCATTTGCTTACTTCCTCAACTGTGACGACAACTGTTCATTCCCAAATTGCTCACGTCATAAATGTTTGCCAGGTAGCCTGAAACGATTGCTAAACTTTCCCCAAGATCTTGTCGTAACAAAGCATTGCTGTCATCACCTTCCCCGGGCGCCCGTCAAAACTTCCTGGTTTACTTCCTCCCAGCCAATAGGCTGAGAAAAAGTTGTGAAGACGTCAACACACAATGCCCTGCAGTCATCCATCACGATTGTGTTTCACAAATTAACTACATTTTGATGCAATTCCATTGACTACGTTGGAAGACAAATAGAAAAAAAAAGTTAATTTGTTTATTTTTCAGTATTTATATTCTATGTTAATGCTACTCAATTAATTCCTGAAAAACTAATTAACCCGCGCAATTGCTGTAAAATGGGGGCAAGACTTTTTTTTTTTTTAATACTGGCAAACCTCCAAACCCGTAAAATGTAATAATTGGCCGAAATGAACATAACTGATTTCAAATTCAGGTGAAAATTTGTAGCTGGCCCAAAAAGTCATTAGCTGCTTCCAACTAAAAAGATCTCGAGATGGGAATCAAAACCGGTTCTTTTTGGAAACTGGTTGTCAATCATTTGATTCGCTGGAACGAAGACTTTCTCGATGTTTTCGCATACAAAGCAGTTTGGCTAATGGATGGAGGGAATTCCACTGCCTTTGTAAATAATTGACGATACCACACGCAAAGAGTCTATTTTGGTTCTGCATTTTTCTAACCTGGCTCAACCGTGCAAGGTTTAATCTTTCATATTATTTAGATTTATGGGGTATTATGTTGCTACGCTAACGTAGCATCAGTTGCTTTATGAGCCTTGGTGGTATTTTCTGCCATTTTTAAACGACATTCATTTTCAAATTGAGAATCTTTGGAATCGGAGTTGGGGAAGGCCGAATGGAAATATGCGTGACAAGGATCAGTGAGAAAGAATCTGGTGAGTGCGGTTAAAAAAAGAAAGGTCACCAGGGTCCACCTGGATGTTGCTGGAGTTCATCAAAAGCCAGCTTTGTCTAGGGGGAGTTTGTCGTTACACAAGTCCCACAAGTGGCGGGGAAAGTTGCCCAAATATTCCACACGCCGACAATAAATGAACAAATAGTAATGAATGAACGTGACAGGCGTGATCTGCCTGGACTGGTTGGGCACGCTGGAAAAATAGAGTTGCGCAATAGACAGCGTGCAAACCTGTTTGACAAAGTAGATTGTTGGCCATTTTCCACTGTTCTGCAAGGAAAATTGGAGTGGCTTTCGTCCATCTGACGCCCCACTTGTGTGGGCAAGTGTACCGATACTCAACAATGCCTCTCTCTTTGATTAACGTCAGCCCACATGATTGATCATTTGGAAATATTTCCGAACTTCGATTTATTCCCAGGACATGACCTCATTACAAAGATGCAACATGGACAGCATGTAAAACTGTTTATTTATAGTTTCATCCTTCCATATGCTTAATAAATAATAATACAACAAAAAAATATATAATAAAAATAATAGTTATTCAAATAGTTCTTTAAATTTTTGTATTTAGTTTTATCCTTCCATGTGCTTAATAAATAATAAAATTCAAATAAATATAATAATAAAATAAACATAATAATACAAATAATAAAATAGAAATAATAGTTATTCATATACGTTCAGATGGTTCATTTGGAATGCACACCAATGACGAGATTTACTTTATGTATTGTTCATGAAAAGTCGTCTTCTAGAAATGATTGTCCATTTTGTGATTTGAAAACAAATAATGGGATCTTAAAATGGCCGCTGAACACAACTGGTGGAATAAAGTTATGCAAGTCTTACATGCTCCGGTTAAGGACTGGCTGACTCCAAAGTAAAGTGCATATAATATGTAAAAATTTAAATAAAACACATATTCAGGTGGACAAATACCACAGAAAAAAAATCTGAGAATAATCAATTTCGATGAATGCAATCAAATGTAAAGAATAAAAATCAAGTCCATAAAGTGGTTTCAGGTTTCATGCATGTCAATCAAATAAAGTGCTCAATTATAAATGGTTTCAGAGGCTAGTTTTAAGGTGACGTTTTAGCTTGTTATGACAAGCAGTGAAACCTCTAAAAATAACTTTTGTTTCCTTTTTTAACTTGTTTGATGTGCTTGGCTGGTTGACAAAAGGACAATCATTCTTTTCATCGCGTTGTGGTTTTAGCTTTGTTGTGAATTCCCACTGAATTTTACAATTGTTTAGTGTTATTCTAAATTTAGACTTTTTTTTTTACCTCATTTAAGACACTATGCCGGGAAAAAAAACAAAAAGTGGCGACTTAATAGATATTTACAGAAGGTCCTGCAAGGACAAACCCATCTACTGCTATCAAATGTGAGGAACACATTCTTGTTAGAAGGGAGAAATAAGTAAAAATAAAATAAGGAAGGAAAATTGCAGAATCTGCAATCTTTTTTTTTTTTTTTTGATGGGCTCACATGGCTTTCTTGGCCTCATCCTAAAAAAAAATGTTGCTAAATCTGCCAACCTCAAATTTGTGGTTGACTTGTTTTTTTTTTCTCATCCTACTACTTTTTGGACTCGATCCAAGTGGTGGAGCTTCGCTTTCAATTGTGACATCATGGGAGTTTCCCATCCTGCACAGACAATAAAGGAACAGGCCTTCTGACAGACACTTCACTCTCACCAGCAGGAGTAGAAGTGATCCCAAAAGAGCGCTGAAATCAAATCCAATCAAATCATCATGGTGGCTTTGACTTCAACACCGGCCGACGTGGAGGCGGCAGTGGGTCTCCGGGAGGAGGAGAAGACGGTGGTGGTGGTAGAGAAGCACTCGTACTCGGCCTGGATGTGGAGGCTGTCTGCTGGCCTCCTAGTGACTGCGCTGTGCTTGGGCATGGTGCTGCTCTTCGCCTGGTACTGGCACGGACGATCAGATGGCACGGTATGAAGTGGCGTCTTGAGCGGAAAAAAAAAAATCCCTGGAAGTATCTCTTCTAATGCTTCTTGCTTCCATTAGACGCCTTCGGTGGGCCCGACGCTGGCGCTGGTGGCCGACGAGGACAAATCAGATCCTCACAACACACTGAAGAAGATCAGCAGCAAAGCCAAGGCGGCCATTCATCTCGAAGGTGAGATGTCGAGAACATCCAGTGAGAGCTTGGGGTGGACTTGATTTCTGGGAAGCTGCGCAAGTTCTGATAATTCTCCATAGTTTCAGTTTGTTCAAAATTTAAAAAATTTTGGAGAGCGAACTAGTAAATTTATATTAGTAATTTTAATGTTTTACGCTTCGAAGCTATTTCAATAAGCTACAATAGCATCAAAATGTCTGCTTTTTATATTTTGTTAACAACAAGAAGAGTAAAAAAAATCAAAGAAACGACTAAATAAATTGCAAATTTTGAACAAAAAAATATTGATGGAACCTTTCAATGTATAAGCCATTCTTAATTTAATTAAATGAAATATTTGAATTGAAATTATAAAAAACATTTAAAAAAAATACATTTTAATTTGCAAATTTACATTTCTTTTAAAAAGCAGTGAATTTTGAGATAAGAATCATTATACACTACGAATTTATATCTTAATCTTAAGTGAAATAATTCTGAGGTGCTTAAAAAAAGAAGCATATTCTCAGTTTGAAAATTTGACTTTCTAATTCATAGTTTTTTTTTTAAATATTATATATGGGTCATTCGTAATTGCCGAAACAAAAATGGTAATTCACAAAACTAAAAGCGGTCATTTTGCAAGTGCACAAGCTTTAACGAGTTTTTGTCTTCTCTCGCCAGGTATTCACGAGGGGGGTGACAGCGTAAACGAGAAGCTACAATGGCGTAACGGCCAAGGTCAGGCCTTCGCGCAGGGCGGCCTGACCCTGCACAACAACCAGATCGTGGTGCCGCACACCGGCCTCTACTTCGTCTACAGCCAGGCGTCCTTCCGCGTCTCCTGCAGCGACAGCGGTGAAGAGGGCCTGGAACACGGGATGGCGTCTCCGGGGAAGCGCCTGGCGCCCCTCAGCCACCGCGTGTGGCGCTACTCGGACTCTGTGGGCAGCAAGTCCTCGCTGATGAGCGCCGTACGCTCGGCGTGCCAGCAGAGCACGTCCGTCGAGGACGATCAGCGCTACAAGCACGGCTGGTACAACGCCTTGTACCTGGGGGCCGTCTTCCAGCTCAACAAAGACGACCTGCTGTGGACCGAGACCAACCAACTGTCCGAGCTGGAGACGGACGGCGGCAAGACCTTTTTCGGCGTCTTCGCCCTCTGACTCGCCGCTCTACGGCTGTGTTCGAAATCACTCTCGTTTCTTGAACGTGAACTTTGACCGAGTGATTTGCTAGCACTCGATTAATCGCTTCCGCCGTTTAGTTAAAAATCTTTATATTGAGATTCGACCATAGATAAGGATGACCGATTCCAAACGCAGTCTCTATCTTTATTCATCGTACAACGGTGATTGAGAACTGCTTCAATCTCAATGGAGATGACCTCGAATGGATGCCATCTTTGAACTGCAACAGTTTGCAACTTCGTTTCTACTATTTATTTTTTTTTAAATTTATTTTCTATTTAAACCATCTGGGAACGTGGTGTTATTTATGCAATGTCACGTTTGGAATGTGGACTCTCGTGTGTCTTGTCTGGAACAAATAAAAACGCACTCACTGACAAAAGGGGGAAGTTGTCAAACTGCTTTAGCCGGCCGGGCACACACACACAAACACACACACGGATCACAAATCCCTACATGGGGAGCAAACAGTCCCTTTGTCTGGTCAAAATTGGGAATTTCCTCTATCTTCAAGAGTGCAGTGTCAGGTGAAGGCCCACAGAAGCCTCAACCCACAGTGGGGTTTCCCAACCCTCTCCCCATCCTACGTGTTACCTACCACACATACCAACCACCTCTGTAAGTCAGCTGTGTGTGTGAGCGGATGTGTGTGTCATACAAACTAGTGGTTACACAGACATTCTACACCAAGTAAAAAAAATAATACTTGGGCTTAGGTGTTCACCAAAAATGAGTTACAGGAAGTAGCACACATGAAAGAACAGCTGTCACAAAAATTCAATATGTGTAGAAATCATTGCATGTAGAAATGTTCCAGCTGAGATTTGACATATTTCAGTCTTTTCAACCTTTTTGTATTTCAATATGCGGGTCAAAGACGACCCGTCAATGACGCAGAACATTTCATCAGAAGGTCACATGAACTTTGAGTTGAAAAGAGGTCAGAGGACAACATGAGGAAAGAAAGTCTACCATGTCATTTGACCAAGTCGTTTTGAGAAAATAAAGGGCAAATAAATTGCTACAAGCATTTATAAATTGAGTGTTTGTCAAAAATATTATGAATTGGTTTGAGGGGGGATGTAATATATATTTTAAGTTATATTTTAACGGATAAATTGAATTAAAAGTTGAGATTCAGACCAAATTAGCATCCTAATCAAATGACAACTAAAAGGGCTAATGTTAGCTAGCAGCTAGCATTACGCTTTGCTAAGCTATTCAACGAAAAACAACTAAATATTTCATACGAATATATAATAAAGACATGTAAGAAAATGTTTTTCACCAACCTTATGATGGAAGTATTATTGGCGAAGTTTCTTTCTTCAACCATTTTATGGCATCGTCTCTGTTTATCCTCATGACCCGCAGATTCCACTGAATTCGTTGAATTTTTTTTCTGAAGGAAATGAATAAAAATAAACTTTATTGGCGGAATATCTAGTACAAGTTTTCGTAATTGTTTACAGTTAGTGATAGTCAAGCCTGTATTGCCAGCCGCAAATATTCATGATTGTTTCAAAACATTTCGAATCTATCTATAAAAAGTAACACTTATCATCGATGCGTGGGAGGTCAACACGAACTCATTGTTCTTCGCTCGCCATTTTTGTTTTTACCGTTTTTTCTGTGCCTTCTGATCTCCTTCGTGAGCCTTATGTGGGTCAACCAAACAAAAGAACAATGCTGTAATTGTTATTCCGGAACTAACAAGTTAATAATAATCTAAAAGGTGAAAAGTTAGGCGACGTTTCTACACGCTAACGCCGCTTAAAATAGTGTGTTAATTTACCCAAACACAAATTAAATTGATGTACAATAAACGATTGAACTGTCTCTAAAACTACTGTAGTGCCATCTAGCGGATCGGCATGGTAATGCATGCTTCATCATCAAGTATTAGAAAGTTCTTGCTGTGGGAATTTGAAAAAAGAATGATTTTTATTGATGGAACTCACATATTTGCATACACATAATTTGAACTATATTAACATTTACAGTATGATCTTAGATAATTGAGTGAATACAAACATGACCTCTTGACCACCAACATGTGCAAGATTGACCAGAGTAGTTCTGCATTCATATTACGTATTGTTTATGATACACTGTGATATAACTGCACGTTTCATAAATACTAAATATAAATATGGCCTATTTATTTCATTTGCTTAGCCACTCCCGCACCCTGAGCTAATGTGGATCATAATAACAAACTCTTAAAGTGCCCGCTCAAATAATATACAAATAGCGCATTAAAAGTTAGCGGTTATAATAATTCTCATGTCTTGCTTTACCCAAAACAAACAAAACTATTTTTTTATGATAAAACGATAAAAGAAATTTGAGGATGTGTATCTAAAATACAAAAGCTTTAGAAACAGTTTGCTATTTGTCTGTAATAGTAAAGATTTTTCAATCAGGTTGTTGAGTTTGGGTGTGAACGGCACATGCAAACAAACATTGTCACGTCACTTTACAAAAATGAAAGCCACGAAATTTGCTTATGTAGAAAAAAAAATTAATAAGACAGAACTTCTGTGACATCTGAGCTGTGCTTGTCATGTGACAGTGTCACTTTCCTAAAAACAGGCAAATTAGAGGGGAAAAGAATACAAAATAAAATTTAAGCTCTATAAAAACGTTTAAATTAAATAACACAAATGATCTTTCAAGATTGTGTTGTTCATGCAGACTAACATCAATATGTCATGTGACTGCCTCACTTTACCATAAAAAAACAACCTAATTTGTGTGTTAGGGGAAAATTAAAAAAATAAAGCTTGGAAAAAAAAAAAGTGTAACTAAATTTACACTTCTAAAAGTGGGCAAGTGCTTTACTTCACCAAAAAGACAACAACAGAAAAAATACAAATGTAAGGTAAAAATCTCAGCTGTGCTTGTCGTGTTCATTTATGTACACAAGTAGAAAGTTCTTTGCGCATGCGGGTACATTTCAGTTTTACTGACACTGTAACAGCTGACAAAAGTATCTTTGATATTTACTCGCCGTCCTCATCCGGTCTCCAGACTTTATGGCTGAAAAATTTCGCACGTGACAAAAACAGGACCACAGAGAACAAGTATGTGGGTGTGTGTGTAGAGAAGACACAAAAGTTCCGCAACGTCTCCCCCAAAAGCTCTGCGTGATGGAGAGGTTTGAGTGTGGGGGATGTGCTTGCTGTTGCCACGGCGACCAAGCGTCGATAACAAGTCACAGTGTCAGGTGGCAGAGCCGGCCCAAGCCGCCATTCATTGTTGAATTTCAAACAAATATGACGGAACACAGTCACACACACTCTCAGTCAGAGAGACTCCCGCATACACACATGGGACACACAAACAGGACACACACGCAATCATACTCCAGAAAAATGGGAAATAATTCAACTGGAAATTGCTCCTGTCTGCCCCCTAGTGGTCGTGGGGGTCCTTGGCAGGTGCTTAGCTATCGTAGGTCTTGGGCTGACTCTGTCATGTGGTGTGCTCCCCCTTCCCCGTGATGAGTTCCAGGGTCTGGTGTTTTTTTTCCAGGGTCCGGTCTACTTGTAAAGTAGCGGAATCTGACTATTGTGACAGTGGTTGCGGCTCATCTTGCTCTCTGCCGGGTACAAGTTGGACGAGTTGGAGAAAGACGGCGGCAGCGAGTGATTGTCGGCGCTCGGGTAGCCGGGCGGGGGCAGCAGGGACTTGGGGTCCGTCTGGGACAAGGGAGGCAGCAGCGGGGCGTTGTGGTTCTGGGTCTGGCCGGTGGATGGGCGGCGGCGGTTGCGGAGAGCTTGTCTCTCGGCCAGCTGGTTACGCAGAGCGCTCACGCGTTCCTCTTTCTAAAACACAAACGGATACACACATTTTGACTTCACACCGACAATAATTCAGAGACATTAAGCGACCGAGTGAGTGACCTCTTGTATGATTTTTTGCAGCTCTCTATTTTCTCTCTCCAGCTGCCGCGACTTCTCCTCGTCGTTGTTGTTGGTGGACGATCCCGTCTTGAGCGTGTCCTGCTGCTCCGATTGCCACTCGCCGCGCGTGATCAGACGACGCATCTGCCCGGGAAGGGATGAAGAAAGGAAAATGTGAAATCAATTATTTTAGTTAATAAGTAAAATACTTTATGATTGAATTGCATTGTAAAGCAGAATGTGAAATTATTTATTTGGGCCTTTTTATTATTTATTTATTTAACTTTTCTAAAAATATATTTATTTATTTTAAATTTTAATTATTTATTTAATTTCACAACCTTTTTGTAATATATTAATGAATGAATGATATTTTAGAGGGAAAAAAAAGAAGCTGGAAATCTGCTAAGCGTTCCGCTTGAGATGCATTTGTTATTCCAGCAGATGGCAGCATTTCCACTTGCATGACAAAGCAAACATTTGAACTTTTACCCACTTTTGGCACAAAGAGCACCACCAGGGTGATGTAGGCCGAAAAGACGATGGCCAGGGCCGCAAAGGCGAAAGAGGCGTCCTGCTGAGACGACAGGATCATCGTCACCGGAGCCGTGATCAGACACAGCACCTGGAGGAGCACGCAGACCGATTGAGTTCCAGCGCCGACCAAAACGCGTAGAAATTCTCAGGTGACTCACCGCCACATTATAAATGGCCATCCCCACTGCCCGATGGTCATTGATCTTCTCCGTGGACACAGATTTGGTCTCGTAAGCCAGGAAGATGCCGAGCAGCAGCAACAGGCCCTTGTAGCCGTAAACCACACCTGCAGGGGGCAGCGTTGACAAATGTTTGCCCAACAATTACGCCAATTTTAATTTTGTATACGATGAATCATGTACTTGGTGATGTTTATTGGATTAGAATTAAGAATTATTTATTCAGTAAGAATATTTTGTTTCTATCATAATAATCAATGTTGAACTTGATGCTAGAAATTTAATATTCATCCTAAACTCTGCAAAACCGAGAGCAGGTTCCATGGCACGCTGAATCCAGTGATCTCAGTTTAAGTGTCGCTGGAACCTTTCACATCATCTGAAGAACCCCCCAGCCTAAAATGAATCCTAGCTGTCACCCATTTAACACCGAAAGCTGCTCAGATGCTAATTCCGCGGAGCACGCTGGACTTTTGAAACCAGTGATCCGAGTTCAAATTTTTCTGGAGAAGCATCAATGTTGTCATCTCGACTCATTAAAGCGACATGAATGAATAATGCGGTCCTTGGAACATAAAACATGTTGAGCTTGAACGAGATAAGAAACCATCTGTCTGTGTCCCGCTCGTTCCCTTTCGACAGCGTATATGTGTTTGATTTCTGTTCTTAGCTGCTTCTTATTTGGAAGTTGAAAGTGCAAGAAGTCACTCGGCATCTCGCTGACTGACAGAAAAAAAAAGAAGAAACGCAGCGGGGGAGCCGAAAGAAAGCGTCTTGCCGCTGTCCATTGTCTCATCGGGTGCGCCTGCGAAACGCTACGAGGCCCTGACCCACTTTGTGACCCACATAGAAGTTCAATATGAGCTCCATACTTCTGTCATTAGACGCCGAGACAACTCACCGAGCCACGTGTTCATCTTTTCCGAGCTGCAGTGCTCCAGCAGGGGTTGGATCAAGACATCCAAGTCCACTTTGGGGGCCTCCCTGGTGAACTCCTGCTCCGGGTGAGATGCTGGTGAGTTGAGAAGAGAGGATCATTTGCTCATCCACCGTTGTGGTCATTTTACCTCGACGGTGATGTGCAGCGGGTCCACGATCTGCCAGATGACCAACGACAGGAAGTCCACGCCGAGCAGCACGCCCACCGTGGCGTAGAGTTTCCACGGCTCCAGCTGTTGCTAACCACAAACAAACCACGATTGTTAATATTTGGAGAAACCAGAAAGCATCAATTTGACACCTCACCTTCCTCTTCTCCTTCTTTTCGTCTTTCTTGGTGAAGAGGGTGTGGACCCACCAGATCTTAGTGAACATGCTGCCGTACGCCAAGCTGAAGCCCAAACCCAGCAGCCACAGACGGAACTGGAGGTGGGGGGTTAAAAAAAAAAAAATGTTAATTTGAGAGCAAAGAGGAGTCCTTCGGGGTGCAACCTGCGCGTGAATATTATACGACGGAATATTAAGCTTCATCTGTCATTGACCCCATAGGTGGACCAGTAATTACTTGCACAGACCTTGTGTAGATCCCAAAGATACTTAAGAGGAAAAGCAATTTAGCTATTCCTACTTTTTTTATTTTATTTGCAGGTTTTAAAGGGCAAAAAGAGGCAAGTTAATATTTGGATATATTTGGACTATACATCTGGATTAAACCTAACTTTTATTTTACACAGTGAAACTTACTTTTAAGAAGTCCTTGAAAGTTAGGTGGAAAAAAAAAATTAAGCCCTTAAGGTCAGTTTGACCGCTTATCACAGAGTAATCTCAAAAGCGAACTGGAAATATGACATTTTGGTTGAAGACAGCTAAGTCGGCGGCGTGTTGCTAACCTGGCAGACGACGGGGAACTGCGATCGGTGTACGTGATGTCCGTCGATGCCGAGCGGGAAGACGGCGGCCAGAGCCATCATGCAGCCCGCCGCCGTCATGTTGTTCAGGTACGGCTGGGAATTCTGGATGTAGCTGCAACGAAACACATCCACAAAACATATTTTTTGGAGCTTATATTTTGTGGCTACAATGCAATAAAATATTTTGTGGGTCTTGAAAACCCATTTATTTTTTTATTTATTTACTGTTTTATTTTAATTTAATTTATTTAATTTATGTATGTATTTATTTATGTATTTTGTGGGTCTTGAAACCCCATTTATTTGTTTATTTATTTATCAATTTAATGTAATTTATGTATGCATTTATTTATGTATTTATTTAGTTAATTATTTAATCCTCCATCCATGATAAATGGCGATTCGCCGAGATTCAGCGTATAATCACTCCGGTAAACATTTCAAAGCGTTTTGTCCAGATAACGACTTTTGACAAGCCTAAACGCTCCAATCGGACGCCAAGCGGCTCGTCAGTGTGAGACTTTTTAACCGAGAGCGACATAATGAAAACATTTGATGTGATCCGACACGTTTCCCTCTGCCAAATTGCGTGGGAAATCTAATCAAAGCCGGGAGGAGATCCCACGGAGGAGGGAAGAAACTGCCGAGCCATGAGCTCACCGACGTATTGGACTTGAGGTCAAACATAAATTTAGCGTGTTGGATCGACGGCACAGAAATCTGGGGGGATCAAAAGGAATTTGCTACGATCGTTTCTGCCTGGGAACTTGAACTGTAAGAAAAAGATTGTACTCTTACCGCACGTTGCCGTTGTAGATGTTAAAGGTGAGACAGACGATGCCCAGCAAGATCCCGAGGCCGGCAAACACCGACACGGCGGCGAACAATTTCTGCGACAGGAAGCGGTACTCCTTCTCCACCACCGTGCGATCCGCAGGAGGCCCCGCCCCTAAACGAGAGAATTCATTTTTCATATCCAGGGGAAGTGGATTCTTTTTTTCTTCTGATACAGTACGCTATTCATAAAAAAATAAATGTATATATTCATTTGGCTTTGCTGCTTCTTCTGCTTCTTTCATCTCGAGGCAGCTAAAGCGTGGATAAGACGACAAAATATTAAAAACGTGAGATGAATTGCGTTTTATGATACGGCATCAATACGTAAGCCAATATAGGAGAGAGAGAAATTGTGTGTGCAAGTGTGAGCGCCACGTGAAGCTGATGTGTCAGATGTCAGAGTCGGAGTGTCAGAGTGTCACCCCCACAGGCTCGTCACCGCGGCAACGCAGCCGATGTCTCAGCGGCGCCATCTGTCTGACGGCTGACAATATCTACTTCCCACATGACGCCTGCCCGTCGAGTGACATGTGAGACAAAAGTCAACTCGGTGGGATTTTTATTTACTGGGATTTTTTTTTTTATTGTTAAAAAACAAAAACAAAAAAAGAGGCTTCATTTTTAAACATCAAACGACGAGAATGATGTAATTCAAACAACCACAAAAAAATGGTAGCGCAACACATACAGACAGATAATATAACAATACTCAAAGGTATATGTTATTTATCTTCTGCAAAGATATGGTCGAAATTATTTATATTCTTTTTTTAACTCATTCTTGCTAGCTTGCGGGTTTACTTTTTTTGCACATGATTTTAAAAACTCAAGTTATATCCACACTTGACACACACTGTGCATGTGTGTGCGCTCGTGTACATGCATGTTAAACATCCAGTGTCCTTGATTAAGAAAAAAAAAAAACAAGTGTCAAGAAAAGGGGGGAAAAGAAAAACACGAGAACAGGGTGTTACCATGGAGATGCAGCTCAGTAACAGTTGCCACAGCGATTAGAAGAGAGAGGCGAACCAAAGTGGTTGTTAGGGCGACCGTGGAGACAGAGAGATAGATAGCGGAAGGAGAGGGAGAAAGTGATAGAGAGAGAAAAAGGAGGTAGCAAAGGACATGGTGGTCAGGCACATTGAGGGAGTGGTGGGGAAAGAACGGAGGATCTGAAGGAGGTAGTAATGATGGAGAGATGACACGAAGGTAGGTATTGATGGAGAAAGGGAGGGTGGGGGAGGAGTGATGGAAGCAGAGATGAGGGAATGATGGAGTAAAGAATAAGTTGGTAAAGGAAGTAGTGAAGGAAGAGGAAGTCAAGAGTGAAGGACACCATTAAGGAGGAAAAAGTGAAGGTGGGTGTTTTGAAAGGTGTGTAGGAGTGAAAGAGGATTTTTTTTGAATGGGTGCAATTCCAAATAAAAAAAGAATGGAGGGCGATAAGCGAAGGAACCTCCTGCATGACTCACCGATCCACACGTCCTTGCCAAACCACGAGAGGTTCTTCTGGGAGCTGTCGTAGTAGCCGATCTTTTTGTAGCTGCCCTCTGAAAGACGGAGAAAAAAATTGAACAGCGTGGAAACTTTCTCTGCTTTTTGGTCAGAAACGTGACTTTTTGTCAAACACTAAAGAACGGAAAAAGCGAGAAGCACACTTATTTCGTGGTGAAAGAAGAACGTGTTCTTTTGAGAGGCGTTTATATTGTCACAGAAAATAATACCCCGTGACTCAAAATGGCTTCCAAAATGGCTGCCATAGAATCGAGGGAATAAGTTGAAATGTGTGAGGGGTTCCAACTATAAAACAAAAGAGATCTTTTTTCACGGTCTCGCAAATCGTAACGTCCTCGTCGTCTCTCCAGATTGCTCGGCACAATATTCAGCCGGCGTTAAATTCCGTTCTCTCGTTTTACATCCTATCGGATGGTGTCGTAGGTGTAACCGATGAAGTGCACTCCAATAAACCACTTCACTCCAGTGCTTTTCATGTTAAGAATGAAAATGTGCAAGGAGAAAGAAGGGATGGAAAAGGAGTGGGACAAACACAAAGGAGGACAAGAGGGGAATAAAAGAAGCTTATGTGGTGGCCTTGACCGGGAATACTGATGAGCTCCTTCGTGAAGACGTTTTTTTTTTTTATACCCCTGGATTCACGTCAGGTCATTTCACCGTGCTGGCCAAATTACGTCTGACACCTCGCGGACAGCAGACGTGAGGCTGGAGTGTGAAGGAGGCTCATCTTTTAAGGAAGCACAGGCGAGCGAGAATAATAATCATCCCTAAAAGTCGTTAAGTGAGAAAACTGCAGCCCGGGTTGCGTTAATCCAGCATCAAACTGCAGCGAGCACGTTTATGCTCGGGGCAATTACGGAAGGCCGGTTTTCCCCCAAAAAAGGGTTTTGGAGAATGCATGCTTGAAAAATACTTGTGTCATTTTAATAGCGAAATGTCACTGCATGATTTAAATCGTTTCCAAAAAGGATTGGGCCGAGGATCCATGCTTGAAAAAAAAAAAAAAAAGGCTCCCTCAAAAATTCTTAGACAGGTATGAGAAGATATTTGACATATTTCCTGACATTTCCCGGACAAATGTTTATTCAAGACATTTTGGGAAATATTTATGACATTTTCCAAATTCTTGAATTTTCACAATAAAATACACATTATAATTTCTTGACAGATTCAAACAATTACAACTTTTAATCTCCTATTCTACAATTCAATAAAATTCCGCAGCCTTTGGGTTCAGCTTTAGCTTGTTAGCATTTAGATGAAGTTTCTATTTTCCATGCAAATGAATATCTTTACCTTGAAGCTGTTCAATGAGAGTCATGGCCATCCTGGAACCTTGAGCATCAAACACCACTTGGCCCTAAAGCAAAAAGACATTTTTAAGGACAATAACAAACCTCTTTTGTATCGAGAATCAGTTCGATGCTAAGTTAGCTTAGCGCTTGACGCATTCAGGGGTGGAAATCAAGCTTCCTGTAAAATTCTACTAGAAGTTATGCTGGGGAATTATCGAAATATTCCAAATGGACAACTTTCCACATGACATTCGTCCAACGTTTGGAAAGTTTCCGACTCAATATGCAAATTGACCTACCGAAACGCCTTCAAAGGAGCTGGTGTTGAGGGCACGGTAGATCTCCGACGTGATGTCTTTGTTGTTGTAGTTGAAGTCTTCTAACCGTCGCCCCTTGGCCTTAAGTGGCGCCACCGTCTTATTAAGGGCCAACGCCAAAGCCCAGATAGCGTCGTAAGCTAGCGGGGCCTCCTGGAAACCGCCCGTCTCCTCGGGATTCATCACACCCAGGCGGGAGATTAAGGCGGCTAGAAACTCCTGGGATGTCTAATGAGATAAGAAAACAGGAGGAAATTAGATGAGGACAACAGAAATTAATTTTTAGTTTAAGGGCCTAATAACAATAGGAAAATTTGGACTAATTGATTCAAGGGTAATTATTTACAATTAAATTTAAATTTGTTCAGTGCATTGGGCTTAAGTTGAGTCGGGTCACTTTGTGCACCACCATATGGCTGATTGTTTACAAAGGTAATAGGAGAGCCAATGTTTGCCAACTTTTTGGAGTCTTCTAGAAGCAGAAGAACATAACGGGAGTATGCCCGGAGGAGGATAATACGTGTCAATCAATCAGCATTTGTCGACAAAGTGTCGCTTGAACGCAGAGCGGGAGATGTACCGATGACCAAAAAGTATTAAGTCTGAGAGAATTCCATCATAACACCTCACCACCTGTTTTGGGGGGGTAAACGAGCCCCGGGTGATTTGTCAGTTCCGTCCGTTCGGCAGCGAGCAATTAAGCTAATCTGCTAGCGCTCATGTGTGACGGCAGATTATTGCTCGCAATCATCAAGATGTCCCCGAGGATTACCCCGGAGGCCCACGCACAAGTCGAATTCGGCTCTCTGACAAGTCCAATTCATTAAAAAATTCCACCTTGGCATTTAAATGTGACGTGCCATCCCACCGCCTCCAGTGCTTGCCGCGCCGGCTGAGAAATATGCCAATTTCAAACTCGCAAATTGAATTGGAAATAGCATGATTGCGAGTACGCATTTATCCGGGACGCCCCATAGAGGAGCGCATCAACGGTAGAGCAGCAGGTAGCGGCAGGTGCGTTTTTAAATACAAACAACAGCTGCTGAGGGGAGGAAAAAAAAAAATTGCAAGGACGAAGCGAGGCGGGTAAACATGAAGAATAAAAGTCAACATTGAGGCAGTCAGAAAAGGTCAATGGGAAGACTTGAGCTTTAAAAAAAAAATCCCATATCGTCACACTCGAGTGGAAACAGTGGGACATATCGACAATAATTTTACAACGAGAATGGAATCTTCTTTTTCGAAAAAAAAAAAAGTATGGTCCCCTATCTTTATGAGGCCTGTGCCTGCAGAGATGAGCTAAAGAAAAGTGCTGACGAAATTAATCCACTAAAAAAGGTGTTTGTTTTTATTCGTTTCTTTCCCTCAAGGAAAAAAATCCTCCGTCTGTTGGCTGAGATTTAGCAAACATATTGTTGATAAAAAGCTCCGAATATTTAGCGGTAAGCTAAACGCTGAGGCACAGCATCTGCGCAAGCGAGCGCTTTTACATGACAATGAATTATTTGAATAGATTTCACATCGGCGAGCTTGCAAGGTAAATTATTGCCAGCAGTGGAAAATATCAAGGGAAAAATACACACTGATAAAATTCACATAAGTCTTATCTTCAGGAAAAAAACGAAGAACTACGGCTTATGTTAGCTCGCAGACCACCAAATAAAAAATGTGATATTTTTAATCTCCAATTCAGTTTTACCTCATTTTAATTCTCTAAATTATGACTGCTGTATACTGGAATTTTCCTGTGAGGAACAAATAAAGGAATATATTATCGCTAATCGTTAGCAACACCTAGCTTAAATGCCAGTTAGCATAGTAAAACCCGACAAAGGCTAGAATTAGCTGAAGCTAATGTTAGCTGCCAAACCTCAGATAATGAAAATGGGACAATTATTTTATTTTCTAAGAAATCGCAAAAGTAATAGCTAACAGCACATATTGCTAACGCTAGCTAGTGAGTATCTCCAACTCAAGTCGGAGCTGATAAGAGGACTTCGCTCATTTAGCTGTCCTAAATGTCACAAATCGTCCAAACTGTCACTGGAGGACAAAGTCAGAGCCAAGTCATTAAAATTCTGCTTGAGTGTCATAAAGATAACGATAATGTCATACATTTTACGACAAACCATCTAATTAAAGCGGCAATTCTTTCTCGGGGCCGGACCTTACTACAACCTTAATAAACTGCACAGCGTTAACAGCGAGCCATTAACACTGTGGTGCTTATCTCCGTGTAAAATAACCCACAGGTGATAATGGACTTTGGCCACCAGGCTGTCCGAATTGGAGTATTTTCCTCATTAAGTTGTCATAATTTAGCGATATGTCAAAAGGCGTTCAGGCTGTCGACAGTCTCCAGCTCAGTTTAGTCAAATTTATTTCTATTTTCTAATGTGTTTTGTAATATCCCACAATGCATTTAAAAAGTAATGACCAACAGCAAATCAAAATGGTGTTTGTTTGCCTACCATGTTGGATACGCCCCGGACGGTCTCGGGATTGAGCATGACGATCTCGGTGGTCACGTGACCCTCCACGGCCTCCGTCATGTTTTCCACGGTGCAGTTGATGGTCGGGTCCTTGATCTTGAACCAGTTGTCGGCGTACCAGCCGATCAGGAACCAAACGTATTTCTTCCCGTAGAGCTTCTCCTTGAATACCTGCAGGGGGCGGCGTGAGAAGGAGGGCCGGAGTACTACTTTTGTCTAAATGAAGCTTCTCGACTGAGTTTAAAATGATTCCCTGACGCCAAGATGTCGCCTTGTGGCTTTCAAACGGCTCATTAAGGAGACACAGTTTGGCAAATTTGTGTCGACTGGGATTAATTGAGCAGAGAAAAACAGGCACTCACCTCACAAAACACCTTCCTGGCTTCGGTCTCGTAAAATAGACCAACAATGATCCTGGCGTCTTGACGCTGAGAATAGAAATCCCTTTAGAGCAACAATAACACCAAAAAAAAAAGTTGTAATTTGTAAGTAAGTGCTAATGGCAATTTTAAGAGGCATCAGTGGCGGCCATTTTAGGAAAGACAACATTCCCATTAAAGGCAATTCATTGACATTGATATTAAATCAGAACATTTTTCACTGAGTGCCTAACGTAATTTTTTTTTCTGTTCAAAAATGTAAATCTCATAAAAAGCATCATCATCTTTGTCAAACCTTAGAACCACATCGGACAAAACGAATGCAAAATGATGGGGGCGAATACGAGCCTTGACCTTCAGAGTTCCGGAAGCTCAGGATGTATCTCATTAACGCTGCGCATTAATTTCTGCCAACTGGCATCCATGCTAATGATATTTGCAGCTGTGATGTGACGGGGGGTCTTGGATGAGAGGATGTAGGGGGGGGGGTGTTGGCTGACAGCTGAGGTGAATTTTTAATCAAAGCACCTTCAGGTTTTTGACAGCCACAGCCGGGTCGGTTAGGAAGCTCTGGCGAACGCTGATCTCGATGCCGGCCTCTTTGACTCGCTGCTCCAGATCGTCCAGAGTCTGATGGACGGATGGAAACAAAGACCATTAAAAGACTGATAAGGGGACAAAAGTTGCTAGCGGTGGTGGAAAAAAAAAAAGCAGATCATTAACCTCCATTACAACAAGAGTCCCAGTATTGACCGCCGCCTCTCGTGACACAATCGATGTGCTTTCGCCACCAATAATCCGACAAATATGTTGGAAAGGAGTCCGATAATTACCCTGAGTGATTGCTGGAAAGAGCAACATGGCGGCTGCGGTAAACAAGCACCAAGACGCTCAATGGCTAATTAAAACAATCCAGTGTGAAGCAAAACGACATCGATATGACCAAAACAAAGACAGCAAATAAAATATGAGTTAAAAACATTTGTTGTTTGTTTCCCAAGACTATTTTTCCCGGATTCGGAGAGATGAACTGACCGAGGTGAAGACTTCCGTGGTCTGCTGGATGGTGGCGATGCGGGTCCACTTCCATTTCTGGAAGAGCTGAACCCGGGTCGGGTTATGCAGCGTGGCTGAGGGGTGCGTGCGGAAGAAAGTCGGGAAACGCTGGCGGTTGGACAGAGCTGGCGAACTGGAGCCGTAGGAAAGCTGGGAAGGAAAATAAAAGGACAGAAACTTTGGAGAGGTCTGGAAGGCAGGGCGGCGCTAAACGCAAAAACAATTTCAAACGATTAGTCTCACGTTGACAAGTGGAACGGAAAATCTTTGGATCTCTAAGAAAGGTGGCATTTAGCGGGTGGGGGGATTACAGATCCGTGATGGATGTCGGACACGTCGGACATTATGTTCTCTTCAAAATAAAAGTAATAGTACAATTCTAGTCTTGTACAATTTTCACTTTCATCTCGTATAACTTTTAAGATTCAAGATTGATTAATTATTTATTCATGATGAATTAATTCAAGATTTATTCATTTATTTTATCGTTTGCTGGTGTCTTAGTGATCTGCAAGATTTAATAATGCCATTCGTCACTTATTGCAAAGCTTGCAACATTCCCCAACAGTGGAATTAAACTGTCCGCCACAGGTGCCGCACGATCGCGCTTTTCCCGCTTCGCGTAAAAACCTAAAATTATGTTTTGATTCCGACCCATCGGGACTCCTTCAGCCCTCAAGCAGCGGCAATCAATGCTCAACAGAGCTTTTAGAAACGGATACACAGGATCACATTAAAAGAGTGAAAAGAGGAGCTGATTAAAACCCTCCTTTTTGATCCGGCCGGGTTTCTCTATGCCTGGATTACAAAGAGGCACCTGCAGGCAGAGGTGGTAAAAGTACAAACAGGCTTTTGCAAAAGTAGAAATACGGCAAATGAAAAAAAGAATCTTTTCAGAGCATTGATTCAACTTGAGCTTTTCAAGTTTTAGTAATCAGCAGTCAAACTGCCAAAAACACCGGTAGCTCACCAAAAAGCAGAGAAAAGATAAAAGCTTAACTTCCCACTCTGAGAAAAACCAATATTGAACTCGAAAGTACCCAAAAATATGCAGTACAGATAAAGCATTTGTGCTTCCTCACTGCCTGCAGGTAGAAACAGAATGCTGGCGGCCATCTTTGAGAAGGACAAGAGGGGCAGATGCTAACCACTTGAATCCATTGTTCTTCACGACGAACGTCAGAAACGTCGAAGGCACGCAGAGAAATTAATGAAGAGCCGAGTGAGAGGCGAGAGGAGCCACAAAGGATGGAAGATGGAAGAACAAAACAAACTGTTGACAAGCAGGATGCGAGATGGGACAATACGCTCCGTCTCTCGCTATTATGTTTTCGACAGGGTCTTTTGTGGAGCTGCCTCGTTTAAGTGTCGGCGTCTTCGGAATCAATAAACAGTTACACAACGTTGTGGACTGAACGTTTCCTCAAGTTGACTTCGTTTACAGTTTCACTTCACGCTCTATAGGACATGTTACCATTATATCGCACGTACTTGAAGGTGACAAAAGCCCGAGCTTCTCCTATGGCGCCGACAGAAAAAAAAAACTTCTGTCATTTGAACAAGGCAAAAGACGTTTTGCTAAATTACTACAAGGCAACCCAACCAATCAATAATAATATTATATAATAATTGTTCTTGTGGATATTCATTCCTACCGCCTGGTACAATTCCATCTTATTTCCCACGAGCAGCGAACGTACCACGATGAGGTTCCACATGCGAGCCGCCTCGGCCACGATGGTGGAGACGCCGCTGCAGCCGGGCAGCAGCACGATCTTGATGGGCTCCGTGTAGAGGAGGTCGTAAAGCAGCTTGGTGGACTCGCCCGGGTCGCACTGCAAGAACATATCAAGGAAAAGGACTAACTTTAGAGAACTAACTTTCAACTCTAATTTTTTTTAAATTTTTTCTAATCGATCCAACTTTCAACTGTTCAGCTCATTTCATCAAATTTTCAAAATAAAAGCAATATGAAAAAACAAATGAAATTTTTAGGTCTAATTTTATTATCAATATCGCAATTTATTTTATTTCAAATTGTATTTTTATATACCACATTCTTTCATTATGGGCACTTAATTTTCTATATCAAGTCTTCTCCAAGCCATTTATTTTTAATGTTAATGTTGCAAGATGACAAAGTGTTAACTTGATATATTTACATCTTCAAGTATTCATATAGTCAATTATAAAAATTCTTACCAAGGTTGCCTATTACTGATTCCTACATATATTTTAGTTTGATGTGCTTTCAGTGTAACGGACAGCATGGCAGGAGTGATGGGTCGCTTGCCGCCTGCCGCCGTCACGCCTAAACTGTCCTGACACATGTGATGATTCAGCCCCGTGGAGTCCTCGCAAACACAATGGAAACTCTCCTGACGGGTGTCACAAACAATCAGCGGGCCGTGACGTGGCTCCTAATTCAGGACATTTGTCTCGCCGCCGCCGCCGATTGTTTCTTGTGAGCTAACGAATGAAAACGCTCGCGTGCGAGTAAGAAAAGATACGACGGCGAAATTGCCAGGCGCGGCTCGTAATTTCTTGACTTTTGCGTCGACGCCACCCGAGGCGTGAAAATGCAAATCGTGCACATTCGTCGTGGTCAAACGGATGCACCTTCACCATCTAATGAGCTGAGCGAAAAAATATTCTCACATTTGATTAACATTGATCACCTCAACTCGCTAAAACGAGCAAATTGGAAAAATCGAGACCGCCGAAAAGGCCGACGCAACTGTTCATAGCGTAAACGAATAATTGCAACGGTGCACCGATGCTAACAGAATTAGTATCGACTTTTGCTGTCCAACCAGGAAGCGGCAATTTTCGCAACGGGGGCCCGAGGCCGCGGGGGTGATTTTCTTCCAATCAATCAGGAGCAACAATCACTTCCTCCCCACGGGTAGGAAGGCGCAATCAACCCTGTACAGACTTCATCGTGTCGACTCGGATCGGATAAAAGATCTTTTAAAATATGAGCGTATTTAAGTCTTAATCACTTGTGGCGTCCCACCTGGCGGAACCACTCGGAGAAAAAGTATGCCGATAAAAAAAGCAAGCTTCGGAAACACCCCGGTTCACCGCATCTGAGCCGTCTCGCTGTTAATAATTCATCAAAGTTGGCAGTCTGGGTTTGATGCCGCCATGGCAACGGCCGTGTACATGGCGAGGTGCCCTGATAGCCGAGGAAACGATACGCTGATTTACCGAGCTGCACGTGGATTAAACGTGGCGCTTCATGAATATTGCATGCGTGACACACGCCTGATGCTTCCCGCTCGAGTACGCGAAAGTGATTCCCAATCTCGTGCGCGTGTTTTTAATGTGTTGCTGCTCTTGTGTCTTACGTAGGAGTCATTTGAAGGTTTAGCCACGTCTGGTGTTAGCATTAAGCTAGCAGATGTTCATGATAATACAAACAAAAGGAAAAATTTGTAAAGGCCGAGAGACAAATATTCACACTCAACTCGTTGTGAGTCAGTAAATTTAGAAGGTTTACAATTAGCGTCACATCTAGCGTTAGCATTAAGCTAGCATACGTCCATTATAATACAAACAAAAGGAAAAATTTGTAAAGGCCGAGAGACAAATATTTACACTCAGCTTGTGAGTCACTTAATTGTGCGAATGCCGAGAGACAAGAGTTTGCACGGATCTTCTCGGATGTAAATATTTGTGTTAGTCGTTTTCCGCTTCAACGAAATATCTACAGAACAACAACAAGCGATCTTCAACTTCGATTTGCAAACAACAAATGTGCGTGAACGCAATTTTAATGTGTCGCTCTGATCTAACATCAAAGTTTAAGATTCCGTTTCTATTTTTTTCTCGCTACTTCAGAAGTTTGACTTAATTTCAACTTCAATTTGATGTCGATATGCCAGCAAGATGAATATTTACCCATTTGTGAGCGACAATAATGATAATCTGAAAGGGAAATATTGAGGCTAATGAATCCTGGCTAAGGCGCTCATTGCCATGCGAGCCACCACAACTCATCTTTGGCAATTACAACAAAAGTAGAAAAACACACAAATCCCCTTTACTCGCCTACACACACACTTCCCCATGTGTGTTTTATTTTGTGTGTAAGTTTGCCTGATTAATTATGAGGGAGCGGCTACGTGTGTTGTAAGTTTTTGACTTCACACTAAAATAAGCTTGTGTGTGCTCCTGTGTGTGTGTGTCTGTGTGAGTGCATGAGTTTACAGTAAATGCATGTGTCGTCAAGTCTTTAAGTACGTGCGTGCGTACATGTCTCCAGCTGCAGGCGACAATTGCTGTCATCCGATTGCCGTGGAAACGGCGAAACGTTTCTTCTTTATGTCAGTGTGAGCTGCATCCGCCACACGTGCACACACGGTTTTTATTTAGCAACAAAAGAACGGGGAACACACTCACACACACGTGCCACATACGTCTTGATTTGCAGACGCGCATTTTGGATGTGCTTTGCTCGAAGAGCAACTGTGTTGCCATGACAACGCACACACATACACACACACACCTCTGCTATTCCAGTGCAGGGACACACTCGCTAATGAGAATAAAGCAAGATACGGGTTCATATGTCTCACTTAAAGTGTTGTTGACAGACGCAACCTGGAACAAAATGCACTCCACTCTTAGTTCCTCATGTGACATTTCCAAGAAGTGATTGACGGGCGTGGGAGGTGTGTTTGCTCTTTTGGCGCGACTAATGAGGGTCTAAGGCGCGGTGTTGATCCATCATAGCATGGAGTGTTATGACAGATATTATGATATATGGCCGGTTATGAAACCCTCCCCGAAAAAAATACTTTTATCGACATCCGGCTGCTTATACATTTGAGAATTAAATTGAACCATCCATAATCCGACCCGTGTATTCTGGTTAAAAAAAAAATAATAATAAAATTTAAAAAAACAAATAAAAACCCAGAGTGGTTTTCTAATTAAATAAACAAATTATTATTATTAAGAAAAACATTAAAATGTATGAATTGTAGCAAATATATTTCTATTTATTAAATTTGCTAAAATGAATAAAATGCAAAACACCACTTAGCTATAAATGAACTGACAATAAAAAAAATAAAAGTCTCTACATTCCTAATCATCTCAAAACCTTGCTAGCAATAAAACAAAAATATTTAATCAAAATAACTCGAATAAATTGACTCAATCCAAAACTGCCAACTGCAGCAACCATAGCAACAACAAACTAGTGCTAAATAAATTCCTCAAAAAAAAAAAAAAGTAAGCGTCGTCTTAGATGTTCCTACCTGTCAAACTCCTTCAAACATTCTTTTCATTTCCTCAACATGCAGAGAAAAATAACGGGACTCACCATGCTGTCGTAGTGGATGAGCTCCAGCTCGTAGTCGGGCAGGATGTCGCTACGGTTGTTGACCAGGTCCAGGGCCATCTGGGCGGAAGGCATGCAAGCCTGTCCGCCGGGCCATCCGCCGCTCATGGGGAACAGCGCGCCGATGTACAGCTTCTTCTTGCCTGAGCACGGCCGCGCCGACATCAGCAGAAGCCAGAAGAAGAAAGAGAAGACGGTCAGAGAAGCTCGGAGGCAAAGCCCCCGCCGCCGGGGACGCGTGCGACTCGCCGGCATCACTTGGACAACACGTGGAGGAGAACAACCGGAGAACCGAACGTCAGCAATTACATGTTCGAGTCACTCGGTCACTAAGTCAATTCAGGTCTTATCTCGCCTCCTTGCTGCTGTGCATCAATCTTGAAATGTGGAGACAAGTGTGAGCTTCACCACTTTTGGGCAGAGGGAAAGGAAAAAAAAAAAAAAGAAGGCGCGAATGAGATACCAGGAGCAGAGTGTTGATTGGGAGAAGCTGGAGCCCCCCCTTAAAAGAGAGAGACTGGAGTCACTCAGTGTGTGTGTGTGTGTGTGTGTGTGTGTGTGTGTGTTGTGGTGACAGGGAGTGGAAATAGCAGCAGAAGGCAGGCAGGCAGGCAGGCAGGCAACATCTTCCCTCCCTGTAAGACTATCATGTTGAAAACAGATGAAAAGATTTGCAGCTGAAGAGGAAGCGGCGTCTGATCCGCACTGCATCGCTCGCTCCGTGTGTGTGTGTGTGTGTGTGTGTGTGATATCTGCTGAAAGATTAGTTAGTGAGCCACAACTTCATTTTATCACATTTTGCCTTCTTCTTAATATAAGGATGCTAGGCAGAGCGTTTAATGCTACGTTCCATATGCTAACAACCAAATTTAAAGTCAATTAATTCACTGTCATGGATGTTTATGTCCATATATAAATGTCACCACCTCATGTTGTAGTGTTATCAAAAAGACAAATCATTTTTAAACCCTAATTGATGATATTCAGGGTACTTAGTAGTGATCCTTGTGGAACGCCACAAGACCTTTTTTCAATATACTTGGCTTTATTAGGGTTTCAAGCCACCCAGATTTTTTAAAATACACATTATTTTTAATTTCCTGAGAGGGAGCCAACTTTAGGGCTTACGCTTCCCGAAATAAAAATATTTTATTTATCGTATACAATACATAATCTTTTAAGATTACAGAATTTCCTACCGGCAGGTCTTTAGCATTCATTTTTTAATTTATTAACATTGCACCTGAATTGAACCGGAACATCGCCTTAAAATAAACACACACACACACCGACCTAACGAATAGAATGCGAGAGTGCCAAGTTATCCAAGTGCCGTTATCCGAGTGTCTGCGTTACGGACGCGGTTGTCATCATCTGGCATTTGCCTTCCACCTCCTCGTGCGACCCGTCCGCCGCTCCATCAATTATTCAGCGATGAACTTTATGTGCAGCTCGACTGGAGCTTGCTCTATATGTGTGTGTGTGTGTGTTTTTAAGACCCCCGCCGAGGCGGATGGTAGTTAGACTTTGTTTTAAAGGTTGGAAAGATTGAGAGCTTTATACCTCATACCTGTAAAGGGGACAATCAATGTAAAATTGATTTTCTTAATGTCTTTAATCTCAGGCTGTCATGGACAAATCTTTTTATCATCGATTATCATATTGATTATTACTCTAATTGACCCCACCCCAGCAGGTGGCGCAAAAGTGGTTTTGTTGACAAAGTCGATCGAAAGACTTTGTGGCTCATTTATACCTGAAGATGCAAATCCTGTCCAAAAAAAGACCCTGGAGACAGTTTAGAACATCGAGTGGTGTACTAAAGCAAAATCTCCCACGAGCCATCTGTGTGTACTGACCCTGTGCCGTTAGCCTACAAAAAAAAAAATAACAGCAACAATCCATGATGTTGTTTTTTGCATCATCCTGCTAACCAACGAGCAGAATTGCTCACGGATGCTTGAAATTCGATCCCGCAAATAGAAAGTGTCCATCTTTGCGTCTGGCCGCCACCTCCCACCTCCGAGTGCGCCACCTCCACCCACTTCCTGCCACCTCAGCGGGAGAAAGGTTAATGCCGTACCCGGTTCCTGTCTGCCTCTTGGCTTTACACAAGTCCAAACATGAGTCACAGTCCGATGATGAAAATGAGGTAAACATTTCGACCGTAAAGTTATAAGTTCCTCGCCTTGCACAATAAAAATGACTAGAAATTATCCAAACACGAAAAAAAACAAAAAAATTCCCAAAATAACATTTCAAGATACTTTTTATGACGCAATTAAAACGGCCACCTTGCGCAATAGATATCAGCACAGCAAATAATCCACATGGTCAAAAAAAGTCCCCAACACATATGCAACACATAATCAATAAAATGCAATCATTCCTTGACAGCAATGAGAAATAATCCACCAAAGATGAAGAATGGCTCCCGAGTCTCACACATTTCAAACGATGACAACCCCCGTTCTCAATCGTCAGCCTCCGCAAGGCAATTAGTGGCAATCTCACGAGGCCACCCAATCTCTATCGAGCTGGGGAATGACAATTAGCTTAGTGATGAGAAAACTCAATGGTCCTCATCCTCGCTGCACTTAAACACCATTTTACAAAACTCCCTGGGGGAGGTACTCGATATCCTTGATGGCTACATTGGCATGCGTACGGTACAGTGAAACTTGAATTCCAATGAAACTACTGTACTGGACTGTACGGATTCAGTCATAATAGAAATGGCATAATTTAATTATTTCATTTTTTACTTTTATTCATTAAAAGTTATAAAATGTACAAATTGTATAAAAAATGATTTTAAACCTCATTAGACAGCTTTAAACGTTTGTAATAAAAATATTAATGAAATAGAAAAATAAATAAAATATTTTAGGGAGCATAGAATCACTTTAAATAGAAGAGCATAGTAAAAAAAAATCTAATAAATGTTTTATATCTTGACTTTGCAGTTTTTCTTTTCCATAAAAAGACTTTCCATGATTTTTTTTCTCTTTTAGGGTGACACTGCTTCCTGGTGGAGGCGTTCGCAATTCGTCTAAAGAACTCTGCTGCCCTCTTGTGGCCAATAAACAACATTACAGTTGAGGAGGCACATACTTTCCAAGATTCAAAACACGCATGCGGAGACCTTTTTTTGGGGGGATTTATTTTAAATAATTTCTATTTGCTCTGTGGATCCTGATTCTACAACCTAGCATATCACATAAATACGAGTAATTAATTACAATAGAAAATGTCTTACCTGTGCTGTTTTTGTCATCTATGGAAGACAGAGACAAAAATAGAAAAAAGAAAGAAATGTTAAAAAAATAGAAACGTAATGACAGTTACAGATAGTTCATTTTCCAAACACTATCTACCAGGATAAAAAAAATTATGAAAATATGATGTAGACACCTTTTTCAGTGTGACGATGTTCCTATTTTACTGTTTTGTACTGTGGAGTACAACTGCAATGCAAATCATTTGTGCCCACTAGATGGCAGCAACAGTCTGTTTAGCAATGGCTGTTCTTACATAATCTCGTCACGTCTCGACAATAAAATCACCAATGTCAAATCCGCCATCACACATTTCATTCTTTGAGTGATGAAGGTCACCACACATCAGACGTCTGACTTAAAAATTCACCCAAAGCTTTCCAGGTGAATTTTACCAAAATATAGAACAAGTCAACACTTCAGTGTGTTTCCAAACTGTTAGGGATTACGCAACCTACTTTCACATTGTCAGAGAGTTTTTTTTTTTTTCTTTTTTTTAATCCAAATATTCCCATAGCAACTTTAATGGTTGCTATGGCAACACAGATAACCAGCTGGCAAGCTGTGGCTTTCTTTCACCAAATCCTCATTCATTTGCACTCATGAGCAAATATTAAATCTGGCTAATGTGGATTTCTGTCATTTAAGCACGTGTGTTTTTAATTTATTCTATTGTGGATTATGGTAGTAACACAACTAAATGTGTGAAAAGTGCTGTGAATCACTTCCAGATGCTTTTGTATTTGCTTTTTGTTTGCTTTGGCGGTGTCACGGTGTGACTCACAAAGGCAGATGGGTTTAGGCGCGTCCCATTTTCCCAGTTTGGTGCAGTGGCTGACATTGCGGCCCTCCAGAATGAAGCCGCTGTGGCAGCGGTAGTGCAGAACCGAGCCCTCCACCGGAAGTCCCGGGGGTCTCACTGTCACCTGACCGTTCTCCAGAGACGTCCAGACGCGAGGACACAGCAATACTGGAAGAGAGAAGGTGTGTTAGCATCACACAGCTAAAGAGGCTAACAAGCTAAAAATTTTTTAAAGATTTCGACTCATTGATTATCTGAATTACAAATAACTATTTAAATTGTTTCCCTAAACTCAATAAATGTTTTTTGTGAGCCTCCGAAAGTGACAGGCTAATATTATAATCTTATTTGGAACATTTTAATGTTCTGTGTGTTTCTGTCTGTTTTATTCGAATCTGATGGCAGGGGTTCTTTTTAGAAATGCATTTCAATCTGTGTTGTGTGTGTGGGGACTCTTCCCCTCCGGCATGTAAACACATTTTCTTTTAAAGTCATCTAATCTGCAGCTTTCTGCTTTTTTGCACAAAGAAGCATTACTTGAATGTAATGGACTCAGGGGGGAATCTTATTAGGAACAAAAAAAAAAGAGGAAAAAACCTAAGAAGGATTTCAGCGCATCACTGCACCCAAAACATGACCTGAATAGAAATTTCACACTTTTGTTTTCTCACAAAACTAGGTGTCTTTTTTGGTTTGTACCACCTTCAGGGATCTTTTCCATCCAAGTCTTTTAATTTGTTTTACTGAAACTGATGTCAGCGGCCATTTTGTTTTAACTTTCCACAAAGCACTTCTGAGTGACCTTTGGGCAATTGTAACTGAATTTCATGTGGATCGCTTAAACCTGAAACTGAAAGAGAATAATTGAAAGAGAGCTTTTTTGCAAATAAAGCCTGGAGTACTCACGACAGCTGCTTTGCTGCGTCATGTCTGTCCACGTGCCGTTGGGCAAACACTTCCTGACTTTAGGCCCGACGATGACGCGATTCCCGCGGCAGATGTACTCAATCTCATAATCCATGGGTAAGATCTGAACACTGCGAATCTGCGAAGGCACAGCAATGAAAATAACATGGAGATCCCTCATGCGTTCGAGTCCTCTCGAGACAGCGCCATATGGCGGCGACCAGAAAAAAAGAACATTGCAGTTGTTTTTGCGTGACGAGAATTTCAATGACACTAAAAGTCGATAGAGGGGAAAGATCTCAGGGTGAATCGAAGCCCTTCCCGTCTCACAGGACGCATGGCGAGAAAATGCAAACTCCTGAAGCCCGGATTCAAAGCACGAAGCTGTGAGGCGGACGTGCTAAACACTCATCCACTATGCTGCCAATTTGTATTCATCATTTGGCAGTATTAGCGCAAATACAATTCATCTTTAAACCGCAAAATTCAGAGTTTCTAGTATTGATCCTTGTGGAACACCGCTAGTTTTTTTTCTTTGAAAAGCCTATTCTGTATTTAATCATAAAATAATTGTATTTATCAGCACCTGCTCTTGTGTCAGGCCTCTGTAGCGGATGCCTCCTTCCCTCGGAGGCCGGATGATGGCACAGCCTGGGAAAGAGGGAGAAAGAAAAAATAAATTATGGAAGAATAAATCATTCACTGGACGATGTTGATACATCACAGAAAACAAAACACATGATACACGCTCAATTTATCTGACGAATCGCACTCTCGACTGACTTCGTTCTTTCCCATCGGACTTCATTCCTTCCCATCAACCCACACACAGTCACGCACGCTTGTCCACACACACACATATATATGCACAAATTACCTCCAGTTGATGAATTATGTATGGGCACAACAAGAGATGGTAGAATGTGGAGAATCAGTAGAAACAATTGCATCGCCATGACTCCACCTAAAAGACAAAAGAGAAGATCTGTCGTTATTTACTTGATGTTATATTTGAGTCGTCCTGCACGAAATTATTGTCCCGGTGCTCCTATAAGACTTTAGGTGTTCCTTCTGTAGCCAGAACTTCAAATCTCAGATTTCCAAGTATAGTTCTTCATGCACACACAACAATGAGGCAAAATATAGCCGCAGTTTCTAGAAATATTTGTGTATTTCTACCTAAAACGTGAATAAGCACACCTCCGTGGCGGAGACAGATGGCAGCGAGCTTTGCCGGCCGGTGGAAGGCAGACAAACTCAGCTGGAAGCCGACAATATTTTTAGACTTATGCTGACAAGAAGGCGTGCGGGAAGTAGACATTACCCGACTCAAAAAAAGGGGGGGGGGTGATGGGGAGGATGGGATGGAGAGCAAGAATGAGAGAAGGGGTCGGCCCACCGGGAGTCATTAATAGCAGCATATCACTGGGGCAGATGAAAGCGGAATACACATATGTGTGTGCGTGCGTGTCAACTGGCCTCAAGCTTGAAATGCAATTAAAGCTGGAGAAGCGTGGACAACGTCCCCGCCTCGGCTCCACAACACGGCGGGCCGGGTACATTCGTGCAACCAGCCACCTCCTTGTTGAAATATTCAAACTCTTATGCAAACCTTTTTCAACTCACTTTTTGTAACCTTGTCACTGTCCATTATCTTCCACAAACATGGAGGCAATTTCTCTCTATTTGGTTCATACTTTTCTTCCAAAATATCAGTCTGCCTTGATGCTCCTGCCATCATCATCCATGAACCAGGACGATCAGGATGGGAGTATGAATAATATTATTTAAAAATCGCTAGTTGTGTGCAGTAGAATGCTAACCACACAATCACAGTATTGTAATACTGATATCACATCTGTATCATTGACAGTACAGAATCAAATATTGATACTGTCACTGGCTATCCAACAATTTGTATACCAAATAACGATATTGCTAACGTCACACTCCAATATATTGATTAACATAGCCCATATCAGAGTTATCATGCTGTATCATTATACACCAGATGATATCCTCATTGTACCTGCAATTACAGTATCAGAACATTGATATCGTGATGTATCATATAGTATCATATCTTTCTGTACAGATGTATCATATATGGTATCATATTGTACTGTACAGTATCAACACACACCTTGAATGAAACATACGATATACCCAAAGTAACTCTTGACTTTTTACACCAAGTAAATCTTACATTTCCACTTTGGTTATCACCGGAAGCTGCTCGATAAAAGCTCGGCTCGGTTCGGCTAAGCTCGGTTCGGCCTAGCATCCACCTGCCGGAAGCTGAAGAGGCGCGAATCACGCATAAGGTGCGTTCATGACAGCTCGAAGATACCTCGTGTGTGTGCGCGCGCGAGGGGTCACCGGGAGGGTGCCGCCACGAAAAATCTTCTGGACCGGTCACGAACCGAATTTAAGCAGTCTCCTTTTTCCGAAGCGAAGATTGTGCGACTGCGTAAACGAATCATTGTGGCTTGGACTAAACGTTGTCGTTGCGTAAAAAAATTTAGATGGCACTTAAACGCATCATTTTTCCTGCGGATCAGTCAAACCGGACCATGTCAAATGATAAAAAACATATACACATACTGACAGACATTTCTAATATAAAGAGCACTTACCTTGACTTTGAAATGTCAAATAAGAATAGAAAAAAAATAAACTATACAGTCCAAATATGCATTTTGTTCCTCTTGTATGGCTTTTAGGGCTCACCGCTATTTACGTACGCGTGTGTGCATAAACGGGACGTTGGCAGGCACGTAAAAGCTAAACGACACAAAAAAAAAGATGGATTGCTACAAAATAAATGAGACAGACATGCACTATATACAACAGCGAAGCTATTGAAAGCCCCCCTTCCTCTTCTCTCTTCCTCCTCCGTCCCTTACAATCTGGAGCTAATTCCCTGCCGACGTCATGAGGATGACTACGCATGCGCCAAAATCGGGTCCATAAGACTCCATCTTGGAGTCAGTGCGGTGCTTGTTTTGGGGGTTTGGGTTACATCACAAAAATGTCTTGTCAGTTCAGTTGTATTTAACTTTTAAGTTGAAATTGGATTAATTTTTCAGTACTTGCTATTTAGATGTGTATTGCTTTCTTTATCTTTAAATGATTCCCATATTTTTCATTTATTGGTCATTTCTTTCTGTGAGTGCCTTTTGCAACCTTTTGTTTTTTCTATTCTGGGCTCTGCTCTCATATTTCTATAAATGGCTAATTGCATCCAGACTGAGGCGGACTAACTTCCTCTTCTGCCATCCTTCTATTTGATCCCCCGTCAGAACTCAACCTGCACTTCAGTCCAAACACATCAATATGTGCAATTTTATTTTAGTCGTGTCATTTGATAATGACAAAGTCATTGGTGAAGGTGTGACGATTATCTGTACAACTCACAATATCGAACCAAATGTCCATCGATATTTACCAACTTTATGTTCATGATATACATAATTATTCCATGTACAATCACATGAGTCCAGCATCGTGTCACACACAAGAAAAATAAAGCAGTTAAAAAAAAAGGGGAGAAATAAAATTGCTTGTTTTAGTTGGGTTAGAATTGCATTTTAAAAATGGGAGGATTAAAAATAACAGTCAAATGTTGCGGATTTTAAATAATTTTGATTGTTTCTCTAAAATTCGGACATTTACTAGGTTATTTTGCTGAAAAAGAAACTGCGAGCATCGTCATGTAGCGTGTTTACTGCCGTCAGTGCTCACATCTCATAAATAAAAACATTCCCTTAAACGTGTGCAACATCAAGCAATGTCAGTAAAAGATGAAAATGGAGGGTTGGGGGGGTGCATACACGACACACGTCTCACTGCATTACATAAACAACTATGCATTCATCCCGCCACTCCCTTCATGCTTAACCATCCGTTCTGACAACCAACGTGCAACGCTAATCGATTGATCCCCTTGAAGACGTGCACTAGCTTGTGATGCTAACAGATTCGCACCCCATTTCCCCTCAAAGGAGCTCACGTGTTCTAGGTAGTAAAATGCTCAAGGCTTCCGGCCAAGTTAGCCACCTGGAGTAAGTTATAACATTTGAACTAGCTTAAATGCTAACTGCCTTTTCCCCCTTCGAAGGAGAATACGGTGTACCATGCCGTGGCGAGGGAGCGATTCCCATCAGGCCTGAACACCGGTGTGCTTATTTACACTTCAGTGGCCATGTTTGTAGTTTTCCTTATAGAAATTGGACTACAAGCTGAAGCTGCGGTGGTGCTGCTTTGAGAACTCCTGTTGGCGCTGGCGGGCGCTAATGTGGCTCAGCTTTTCTCGCCTCTCCACCGCTCGATTCTGGTCCTCCTCGCCCGTCACGCTGCCGGCGTCGCTGAGGTCGCCCAAGTGCTCGATGGAGTCGTACTTCTCCAGGTCCGAGGCGATGGTCTGCAGGCTGAAGACGGACACGGAGTCCGAGCCGGCCCGCTCGCGCTCCTTGTCCGGGTCCGGCTGCGTGCTGGGTGGCGGGCCGGCGCCCCCGCAGGCTCTACCCTCTTTATAGGCGTCGGACTCTGCCCCCACAGGGGTGCTACGCCCTCCGGGCACGGGGGTGTCGCGACCCCTCTGAGCGTGAATCTGCTCGCTGATCTGCTCCAGGTTCCTCAGTGCAATGGAGTAGCGAGTCTTCACTTTGGACACGTGCTGCTCCAGCTCCACGACTTTGGTCTTGTGCTCCTGAGAACATGTGCAACACACACGGGTTGAACACAAAAAAAAACACACACAAGGCTTGCTCCTCACCTCAAGTATGTGGTTGAATTGTGCCTTGAGCTCAAAGTAAGGCTTGGACTTGAGGATGGCTCTTCTCAGTGACTTCTGCAGAGTTTGCACTCGAGCCTCAGCCTCTTGACACGCGTGAGTGACTCGCATGTGCTCGCGCTCACTCCGAAGACGCTCCTCCTCAGCCTCGTTCACCTGCATTGCATTCACGAGAGGCGGTCAGGCGGAAATCCACACAATGCTAACCCTGGGGACTTGCACGCCACCTTGGAGGTTGCGTGGTTGAGCATCTCCTGCCAGGTTGGGTCCAGGGTGTTCTTCCCGTCCGCCATGAGGCCCTGTTCCGCCACGTACACCATCTCCCTGGCCGCCGTGTGCATGGAGACGGCGCGTTCGTAGCTCAGCGCCGCCTTCTGGGTCTCCTGCTGAGCCTTCATATAGGTGACAAATGCAATTTTTAACAATAGAAAATCAAAAATATGAATTTATTTTTGTGCCAACCTCTTTGGCCAGCCGCCGAGCCTCGTAGTAGGGCCTGGCCTTCTCAATGCAGCTGCCCAGTTGGGAGCTGTGAGCGTTGAGCTTCCGAGCAGACTCTGTGAGAATCTTTCGGTAACCCGACCGGGCATCCTGAACGAGAGAAGAAGCACAAGACAGAAGATTAGATTCCACCGAAGTGGAACGCAAGATTGGATTTTGCAATGGAGGGCGACGGGAAGCACTCCAGCACATCCAAACTATTAGCATCCGACGCAAGCTCTCCGGTTTCATAGTTGCAATAAATGGAATGATCGTATTGATTAGCAAGGTCTGGGAAGATAGAGAAAGTGTTTCAGCAGCAGAATTCCATGGAAATAAGAAAAGCAACTCAAGCTGTGGTTGTCAACTTACATCTAATTCCAGCTCGAGCTTGTTTATTTCTGCGCTGGCTTCGTTTAGGTGCTCTAATTCTTCCTGAGAGGAGAAAAAAGAACATATATATATATAAATAAAAACAGGAATGGTAATCTTACATGAATGATTAATACTGATAAAAAGCGATTTTTTTTTTTTGTTTATTAAAAAATAAAATGGTGGTCTGTGTTGTTGTGTTTACCTGAATTCGGGGGTCCAATTCGTCATCGTAAGGACTGTGGAGCTGTTCGCCCACTTTAGTCGGTTTATCCCCCCCAACGTCATGACGGCAGGTGTTCTTCGGGGACATCTCTGTAGCCCCCGACGGTTCACTTTGGACGGCTTTTCCCTCGTCGTCCAAACCGGGCCGACCCTCCCTCCAATCCCCGGCATCGGATTCCCCGGAACCGGCGGGGCTCTCCCGCAAGTCGCTTGGGTCCATGCCAGACCAGGTGGTTTTGTCAACAGACGCCAAAAGGGCTGACGCTGTAACTTTTAGTCATCCACCGGATACACTTTCAGGTTGATTGTTGTAAAGTGCGAATAAATGCAGCAATGCGACGAGTTGAGGTGGATGCTAGCTGGCTCCCGAGCTGCCATATCAAATCACACCGAGTCACTTAGCAACCGGAGCTAAGCTAGCTCGCACACCGACGCGCAAAAGCACGACTGAAACGTCACTAACATATCCACCGTCTTCTTTGTGGCGAAAGAAGAAGACGTTACGCTATTAAAAGTTCAATTTGACTCTTCGTTCTTTTTTCCTCAATCGCTTCATTATTGAGTTTGTCCCTAACGAGCGAGCAAGCGGTTAAAACTCACATCGTCTCGTCAATTTTGATCAATACGGCTTCCGTAGCTACAGGAAGTCAATGATAATCGCGCACAGATAAGAACGCTAGCTAGCTCGAGGCGGAGTCAGTAGCATCGTTAGTGGTCGGCCATCTTAGGACAGATATCTGCTCAGCTTCAGTGGATGGTTTGCATTTGAGTTTGTTTTGTTTATTACAAAATACCCAAAATTGGAATATTTAACCAACAAAGTGGTTTGATTGTCACAGTAGAACCACCACCGCCAACAACATAAACCTCAGACATTCAAAAAGGCCCTGAGAGTTTTGCAGATAATTTACAACGAAACCATTTGAAATTGTATACAAACCCGATCTCCAAAAATGACAATTGAATACAGCAAAGGCAACATTATGAAAAGATTACCTGAGTGGCGCCATTATGCTCCAGTGATTCCCAACCATTGTGCTACAGGAAATTTCCCTTAATAGGCTTGAAAATGATTAATTCGCTACAAATGATGTTTCTTTGATGAAGTTCACACTGGTCAGTGAAATCATCAGAAATAATTCTCCCTTATCAGCCAAATGAGGAGGAACAAAACTCTGGACCCCCTCATTAAAAAATATTTTGACACCACCTTTTGGTAAACATCCCACACCATTTGAAAAAAAAATCTGTAATTGATGCCCCTCCCAAAATAGTTCTATAAAATTCACAAGTCAGTTCCAAGTGGGATCATACTGAGTCCATCCTGGAGGCGGAGCAATGTAGACCCTGCGTCCTCTCGAGAAGATGCTGACCACGCCTCTGTAGCCGGTCCTTGGCACGCCGGATTTAAAATCGTTCATGATGCCCAGATTTTGGGCGAACACTTTGAAGCTTTCCTTGCTGGAATACTGTAGCCGGAAAGGCCCATTACCCTCCAGCGCCCCCTGCTGGATGTCCTCAAAAGTGACAGCGGGGGCATCGTAAACCTCCTTCTGGAAGCTCTTCTTGTACACGTCCTCTTTCAAGTAAGTCAGATTCAGCTGGGTGAACGGCACAAAGTCCGAGTTGAGTTTAATGTATTGCAGGTACTTGTCGTAGAACTGGCCCAGGCTCACACCCTCCCGCCCGAACGTCAGCGTGCGCGAGATCTCGGGCCGGATGCAAGCGCGGCCGCGACGCTGCTCCGGTTTGCGCATCCAGTCGTCCCAGAAGGCGGCAGGCCACGTGGGCTCCAGTTCCTCCCAGACCTCTCGAAGCAACATCCAGCCAAGGCCAGGGAAGAAATCAGTGCGGTAGAGAAGACGAGACCCCGCCGGGTCCACGAAGCCTTTCCGGCCGTTGTCGTTCCAGGCCGAAACGCACCAGAGACTCGGGTCCGACTGGAGCAGTGGCAGCGTGGCACGGAAGTACTCGAAAAAGTCTGGCGCCACCTGATGGAGAATCAAACTTTAGTTGGACAAAGTTTCCAAATCTTACAAGTTATATTTTCTGACAAGAATTTGACAAATACCTCCAGGTCGTCCTCCACAATGATGACGGCGGAGTGTTTGCTGAAGACCTGCTTGAGGGCCCAGCGGTAATGTCTGGAGATCTTATAGTAGCCCTGAAACCTTTTGTGCTCCGACGGAACCACCACGTCGGTCAAGTCGGGCTGCATCAGATGCGTGACGGCGCTTCCGTATGAGCGGATGACGTCGGCCGTGGCGGCGTGGCCGCAGTCTTGACTCACGATGATGGGGAAGAGTTTAGCCGAGGGCCGGTACTGGATCAGCTTGTCCAGGCAGCGCCGCACCGTCACCCGGTTGCAGGCCATGACCAGGACGGGGATGACGGGAACATGAGGCGTTGGTGGATTCAGGTTGTTTTTCTGCCACGCCTCCCGCACAGGCTGCAAGTTCTGGATCTGAATCAGGATTTTATTTTGGATCTGCAGCTCCTTCTCCAACATGTCTGCCAAACGCAGCACTTTGTCAACCATGTCATTGTTGTCGTCGTCTTTTGGAGCCTCCTGGTCTGGAAGTCTGGCCCGCAGGAGGAGAACCAGAATGGCGTTCCAGGTGAAGAACAGCAAGGTGCCGAACAGGATCACAGAACCTCGCTGGCAGCGCATGTCCCGCCCAGATCAAACCACCCACCAAAAAAACTGCAAAGAGGGAAGAGCAACTACATTGGTTTTCACATTTTTAGAATAATCAGCTATTTTCAAAAATTGTTAATTCCCAAGAGCAACAATACATATGATAAAGAAAACCAAAGACTAATTTTAAATATTCTTTTAAGTTGTATTTTTTAAGAAAACAGTCTTACCTTTCCCATATAAAATAAAAGTATTAATCAAAATTGTTCATTTTGTTCAATGAAAAAAGATAACAAACATATAATAATATAATAAAATATAAAAGCTATCATTTTCTGGCCACAAGTTGACAAGCTGTGACCTTTGGCCCCCCCTTGGCCACCCTGTAGCTCCGCCCCATTTTTCTTTACATCGTAAAAAAAAGTCCCAGCCAGATTAGTCTCGACAGTCACCCCGAACCAACAAAAAAACTTCCATCCAGTGAGAGGCAGAACATTTGGAATCTCTTCCACGAGATGTCGGCCTGCGTTTTTCAAATCGCGTCCCACAGTTCTGATAAATTGAGTCAACCGATTTCTGCCGCATACGAAATAAAAACACTTTTTTTTTTTTTAAATCACAAAACCGAAACTAAAAAAGACCAACGCACTGGCAACTCGTGAGAATAATTTGATGTATTAAAGACAAAACGATTACGCGTGTACGAATGAGTCCTTACCCGGAAAACATCGCCGTCTGTTCCTCTTTTTTTTTTTTCTTTTTAAACCGGTGGCGGAAGCAACTTGTCTGCACGAGACGTTAAAAGTTGATGTTAATTTAGCCCGAAAAAAGTTTAGCAGACAAACTGTTGTCTTGTCTGAGCGCGTCTGCTACTTGCAAGAGGACAAGTTGTCCGCGGCGCGTCCTGCTTGGCAAGTCGTCTAAAAGTACTGCCACGCCTCCCTTATTTAGATTTTGCGTAAAGTTTCCGCCCCGAGAGTAAGAAAAAACACCAAATAATTACATTTGCAGCAAAAATAAATACACAGAAAATAAAACATATGATACTAGTATGTACTTAGTGAATATGTATATGGTGAGCTTTAAAAGAAATGCAAATATTAACAAATAAAAAATGAAATTAAAAAGGCCAGTCCGTTTCAATTATACAAAATTTCTGTGATGAGAAAAAAAATTAAAAATACATTTAAAAAATAACTTACTGGACTGTATTTTATACACAGTTGAGACTAACTGGGGGAGATTTTTTTATTGCAGAATAGCAAGTAAAAATATAATATCCATAATAGAAGTAAAAATTGTGGAACATTTTCCTATTATTTGTTTACAACGCTACAACTTGGAGCCAATTAGCATTCCCTTGGCAAATTTCTGGGTCATAAGCCCATTAAAAAAAAAAAGTCAAATGAAGCTTGAGAGATGCCTAAATGGGACAGAAGACTCTTTGACCTTTTGTGTCACTGACCTTCTAGAAAACTACAGTTGAGTTTCAAACTTCAGCTTCTGCAGCCAACTCCACTGACATCACACACACGCTGTGACGGCGAGACTTCAATCTCAGCATTCCGTCGCCTTCTTTTTTGGCAAACGAAAAGGCACGTTTAGCATCCATTGCACTGGAACATGGGGCACCGTCCAAGTGGTAAACATCTTCCATGTTGCCAGGCATCAAAATTCATTCCAGGTGACAACTATTTTTACACGACTCACTTACGTAAGTTTGTCCTTTCTAAAAAGACCACATCATCATTTGGAAACACAATTGAGCCAAGGGGTATAAACTACCACATAACCCGAGTGAGTTAGGGAAATAACCCAACAGTTATTGAGAGAACTAGAGATAGCCCACACACTGACTCGAATCGTACAAAAATATTTTCATGTGGTTTAGCAATCCAAGGCATTTTTTCTCACATATTTATCATCATCGTATGACAAAGACATTTTCTGTTTTTACCTCTCAACGCAGGTTTCTGTTCACTGACGAAAAAGTGCTCACAGATTTTTTTTTTTTTTGCTCAATAGGTTGAAGTCCAAATGTGCAAAATACACGTAGAGGCTTTCGGAACATCTGCACCACCACGTGTTACGCTCGTGGACAGAAGATAACCAAAATGTTCACACACATAGACAAAAGTCAATAAATAAGGCAAGGATCACGGTGTGTCAAGTTCAAGGCCTCCGACTGTCAATCAGGTCCATTTTTGGGGATCTTCTGTCCGGAATCATTTCTTTTAATCTGGCAGAAAACAGAAAAGATGAACATTAGTACCAAATATATTGAAATTCTGTATTTTAATTGAAATGTTTCTATTATTTTCAGATGCATCGGTTTAATATATTTTTCTTTCTAATACGTATATTTGTAACAATATTTTTGTATTATTTTCTAATAAATATTCCTCTACGATGGATGCGTGGATGTTTCACAATCGTTCTTGACGTGCGTCACCTTGCGTTGGCGCCCCCTGCCGCATCCGCAGAGTATGGCCAGCCGGCGTAATACAATGTGGGTCAGCAGAAGTTGGAGAGAACGGCAGGTGCTCCTCAAAGTGCTCCATCTGGTCTCCACGAAAGACGGCGTCATTTGTCCATCGTCACGGCACAGTCCACCAAACCCTAAGCGATGATCACAGATCTCCCGTACGAACACTTTCGTTTGACACGGTCGTATTAATCGGGTAATGATAACAACTCCAGCCGCGGGTTGGCGAGCTCCTCCGGGCCGCCCATTGCTGGCTTCGAACACTGCGCGTGCCTCCGGGCCGCTTCTCTGCAGCTCCCTCGATCGGTGGGCCCCGCCGCCCTCCCGCGATGGTGAATCGTACCGCACGGACAGTCGATACGATAAGCTCTCTCCGCGGCCGGGCGAGTCGCGCCGAGTTCCACCCGCCAGCGCAGGGCCGTACGCCGAGGGGGAGCTGCGCTTGCTCGGCGGATTCCTGGTCCACAGTGTACCGCGACATCGGAGCACCGAAGTGAGGGCCGAAGCGGAGGGAGTCGAAGCCATGGCGGTCGGAGGCGTCCAAGAGATTCGGCTGACTCGTTCAACCTCCGTCCCCCCACTGGTGGTTTACAGGGGCGGAGGGGAGGGGGGATCTTCTTGGGCAGACTGATCTATTTGTTGCCAAAGTCCGGGAGGGGTGAGGGTGTCCTCATAACACGGACACTATAAATAAAAAACTATAATTAAACTGTAAGACTGACTAAAATAGATTGTGTTAATAATGATTCAAAATTCATATCTACTTGAAAGTAAATTGAATCTTTTAAAAAGTAACAAAAAATAATGTAAATGAAATCATTTCATGCAATTCATTCAAAATTAAAAATACACAGAACTAATTCCATATTTCAAATAATTGGAGTGAGATATTCTAAATATTATATAATAAATTATATAACAAATAACACACAGTCTAAAAAAAAAATCCCAGATTAGTCAGGCAACATTATTTTAGTGAAATATATTCTGTACAACTTTGCAATCATTTGGTATCATACAATAAATTCATTCGATTATACACAAATATATATTTATACACACTGTTCGTGTTATTTACATTTTGGCTGGCTTAGCATTGGCCAAATGAGATCAGGGTTTCTGAGTTTGATCATGTGACGTCTCCTGAGATGGATTCAAAATGAGTGGATTTTGTTGCTTAATTGATATTCCATAATATTAATCATAATACTGTTTAGATTAGTGGGGCTGCAGAGAACATAGCATTGTAAAAAAAAAAAAAAAATGGCGATAATTTCTCTTTGTAGAGTTTGACCCGTTCCAGGTAGGTTTGAAAAACATTTACAAATAGGTTATTTACAATAAATTCACACGTATAAACATGGCTATGGAAAGCTAGCTGGGTTATAAACAATACATTCCCTCGCGTGCGGTTCCAAGTCGGTGCGTCCTTCATTTGAAAAATGCCACCATCCTCGTTTGGCTTCATTTCTTCACCTCGGCCAAACACGTAAAGCAGTAGTGATTAGTTAAAAACGTCACAGTAAGGGTTTGAAGTGGGTTAGCAAATTCCAGTAAATTTCCATGGGAATTAAATTGGTTATTTAATAGGATGGTATCATAATCCAGAATAATATATATAACATTTAGTTTTGTTATAAGCAGTCATCTGTGCAAAAATTGCATTTTTTTTCTTCCCACCTTAGTTCTCACATCTAAAGCCAGTTTATACAATTTTTGCTTGCAACACAAAGCAAAAGAAAATAAAAAATACAAAATCCAGACAGGCATATAATTGTTGATAATTAAAAACAAAAAAAACAATTATTGTTGTTTAGCTCCTTGTTGTCAAACAGCAACTTATACAAAAAGTACTGAAACACTGACTGAAAAGAAAAAGCTCATGATGGAATATTTTAGTGGTTTAAAAAAAAATAAAAAAATTAAAACCGTGTATGTTGAGACAGCCTAACTGAGTCCCCAACTTTGGGTGGGCAGTCTATTTCTTGTCCAAGTTGAAAACTTCCTGGTTTATTCCAATTAAATTCCATGAAAATTCCTGAAAGTTTTGTCACGGCGATGTCGTGAAAGCGTTCCGTGGAGGCGGAGGCCTCGTTTGGTTCCCGGGTGGAGGTCTGGGGTTGGTGGCGGTGTTGGGGATGATGACAAACGCCAGGATGCCCACAAGCAAGAGCACCACCGTGATGGTGACCACGGTGGCCACCGTGATGTAGTAGCAGCGGTCCGAGCGGAAAAAGCGGCGGATGCGTCCGCGTACCCGATTGGGCGGGCGCCCCACGTCCACCACGGTGGCGGGCTCCACGCCGCCCTCCATGGCGTCCAGGCGTAAAGCGTCGGCGGGCGCCGCCTGGGTCTCGTGGTTCTTGTGCGGCAGTGTGAGGACTCCAACGGGGCCGCTGGGCGCCGCTGTGTTCTTCAGGAGGAGCTTGCCCTTGCTGCGTTTAAAGCGGATGGACTTGGCACGGCGCATCTCGGGCGGAAGCCTGCCGATGATGTCCTGGTTGTTGCCCAGGCGGGGCAGGTCCTGGCCGTGCGGGATGTCGGTGAGCTCGCGGCACACGGGGCACGACAGCGTCTTGAGCTCGGGCGCCGTCACGTTGATGCGCGCCAGGCACTCCAGGCAGAAGGTGTGCCCGCAGGCCAGCAGTTTGGGCGTCTTGAAGGTGTTGTCGTAGGAGCAGAAGCAGATGGCGCACTCCAGCTCGTCGCTGTCGCTTCCCTCGGGCGGCGGGGGGCGCTCGTCGGCGCTCCTGCGGCGCTGGTGCCGGTGTTGATGCCGGTGCTGGTTAGGCTCCCCCGAGCGGCGCTCTCTCCGCCGCCCTCGCTCCAAGTCGGAGCTCCTGGACCTTCGGACATTTTGAGGGCGACGGTTGTCCATCCGGGGCTTGACGTTGGGGGGCGGTCGGGCGTCGTGGCTGTGGCTACGACGAGGCCGCCGCCTCTCCCGCTCGTCGCTCATGTCGGCCGTCGGGGTTTTCCAGTCGAGGCTTTCTGTAGACGACAAAACAACCCGTTTGCAAGAGGCAAAGCAGGAAAGGAGCATGAGGTCTCCTGGCCAATGACATGCGACATCGTTTTAGCATTAGTTAAAGTCGTTTCTATTTGTTTTTTGGGTTTTACTGCACAGCAAGCATGCCTGTGGCGGCTTCAGATTACGGGCCAAACCTGATTTTGCTCCACTAAAAACACTTTCGGGTTTAAAACAAGTTCATCTGAAACATTCTGGGAAAAAAAGTTTGAAAAATATTGCCTTACAGTCAAACCAAATTTTAAACAAATATTTTTAAAAAGAACTCCAAATGTAGTACTGATACAAATTTGTAAAAAATCATAATGAATAAATTTCTTATCAATTATAAACAATTACTGCTTTAAAATTTTGACAAATAAAAAAACATTTCCTCCTCTATGTTTATACTGCATATTGATTCTACTCAGAAGGAAATGGAAGGAGAAAAAAAAATCACTTTGCAAAGCTTTGGTAACCTTGTGAATTGAGTCGTAAAATTGCTAAATTAGCTTATGCTAACTAAAAAAAAAAGTGTATTTTCAAATTAGGAGACGATCTCAATGTCAGAAGCTGGCGCAGACACGTCAAGAAATGTCGGGAGTGGGACCAAAAAAATAAAACACCTAAAAAATCTACTCAAGTAGTTACCAAATGTTTCTTTACTTTCCACCATTGCAAAAAATATCAAAACCGAAACACACCTGTCGAGGAAGTCTCACATCACCAGCAGTTCCATAAGTGGACCTCGTGTTGTAAAACTGGTCTGCGCTGGCCTTGCTCTTTCATTCCAAGTCTGGCTCTTCTGTCTTGTTTTCTCACTATGACACAGCACCACCTTCTCAGAAGAGGCACTCCCCCCCACCCCGCCTGGCAAGCCGCCTTCGGTCGGACCAGTCGGACCTGCTCCGCCGTGTTGTGCTTGAGGAATATGTCAATAAGTCAGTCAGGCCTTGCTTAACATTTTTTATGCATTCAAATTCATTTTCAAGGACGTCCACCTTTCTGTGACACCTCCAGTTTCTGTGAATCTGTGTAGCTCCAGCAGGTCCTCGACCTCCATGATGGATGTCAGCAGGCCGCATATTTGCACAGGCGGCTTCGTACGCGATACACATCGGAAAACTGGTCCTTACCGTCATAACTTGTGCGTCGCACCAACCCGACGAGTCTTCGTGCGGTCTGGACGTTTACCGACGCTCGCCACCGTTTGACGTGCTGGGAACACTGTGGATGAATATCGAAACCACATAGTTGCGTAGGTCAAATTATATCAGCAGGGGGGGGGGGGGGGGTAGGGTTAGGGTTACTCCCATGATACAAAATATGTAAACATCACCAAAGATGCTGATCATTAATTATATGATGGAAAAAATATTTTTTGAAGACCGAAAGAAGTATTTGAACGTACAGATAGCGGTAAAAAACATTTATTGCTTTTCAGCAATCAGGACAAGAATTCAAGTGTGGGTAGCAAAGCGTCACTAATGAGCCCGGTGAATCGTACGTTATCGCCGCAGGCAATCGGGTTTATAATTAAACCGTTCGGGATGGAATCTCTATTCGTCACAGCTTTGTGTTCAGGCTGTTTGGGCATGTCCATTTTTTTTTTCTTCCCTCATGTCCACTAAGGCCTGCAAATTGGCCAGTGTGCCATCGTAATCGTGTCCGTGGCTTTCAACCCAGCTCCTCCTTGGCCTTGCCCTGGTTGCGGGGCATCTTCTTGGTGTTGCTATCCTCCACTTCCTTGCTCTTGTAGTAGTGAGGAGCCACTTCCAGAAGCCAGCCGCTCTCAATCTCCACCACCTGGAGGCAAAGGCAGACGCTATTAGCTCCATAATTGTCGGCCGCACTTCCTCCTTCTGTGCCGAGTCGGCGTGACAAGCAAATAGTTTCCTCGTGGAGTCACTCAAGAAAAACTGCACTTCTTTGTTCTAACGAGACGTGGACGTCTTCTAGTAATGGTTCGATGGGTAGGAGTGACTTAAAATTGATTTGGAGTTCAATAAATGTTGCTTATGTGAGGTGAAAACAATACTGGGGCGGCTCAGATTTTTTTTTTTTGCATAATTTTTCTAGTTTTGTAACAATCTCTAAAATTTTTGTCGTGTTTTATACTGCTGTCCCACATATTATTTACATATAGTTTGTACATTTATACAACTCACAAATATATATATTATATATACAAATATTTTGCTATTTTTTTCCACAAATATTTTATTTTTTTCATGATTTTCTAATGCTAATTTTGATTTTTTTTAAAATTTGGTTTCCCGTTGAGTGGGGGTGATATTTATCCATGTCCCATTTATTATCATGATCTAAAATAGCTTTTTGTTGTTGATGGTACAGACCTGTCTCATGAACTCCTTAGTGGTCATGACCAGCTCGTGATAAATGAGCCATCGGGGCTGCTCATCAAACAGCGAACTACTTGGGTGGACGTAGACGGTCTGCTGATGTTTCACCGTCCTGTAGCCTCCTTTGCTAAGCCGTGCCGTGTGGTAGAAGTAGCCCGCTGTCACCGCCTGCAAACACCCCATTCATTCAAAATGTCAAGTTTCGCATCATTGTTACTCAAATTGGGGTCGGGTGAGTATCGGGAACCGGTATCGGGCTGATACCGGTCCTACTTGAAGGTATCTGGTACTAGTAGATGCTCCCACCTTACGGATAGGCATGGTGTCACCCTGCGAGCTGACCATCTCCACCTCTATGCGCTCCATCAGGCCCTCCAGCTGGTCCCGCACGTCCCGAGCTCGCCTCATAGAGCGAAACTGGATGAAGTTTTCGTAGCACCATTGTGTCGAGTAGCCGCTCTCCACCCACTAAGGTAGAAAAACCCATTAAAAATTTTCTATTTATTAATATTTTATATAAAAAAATGAATCCTTAGAACAAGTTATTCATACCTGCGTGTAGACATTCAGGAGGACCAGGTGATCTCCGCCGGGCACCACAAAGTTCATCCTGGCGTTGTCAGCATGCACCGCCTTGTCCTTGGGCCGGTAGAAGATTGCGTTGTTTACTGAGAGCATGGCGGCGATTGAGAGAACCTCCTCAGAACATTTGTACCTGGAAGAGGAGAAGCAAAGCGGCTATGATGTGAGGGAAGAGGTCGTCAAGAAAAAAAAACAGAACAGTTGGAGTGGGAAGAGACTCACTGCTCAGAGGCGAGGATCATCTTGCTCAGCATGGGGTCCACAGGCAGCTCGGCCATCCTGCGACCCAACTGAAGTCCACGAACAGGAGAAGAATCGACAAGTGAGCATCATTTCCCAAAAATAGCCATCCCTTCTTCTGTGTGGAGTACCGTGGTGAGCTCTCCTAGATGGTTGAGTGCTCCGAGGGCGTAAAGCTGCTCCAGAGCCATCAGAAGCGTCTCGTGCGGCGGCGGGTCCATGAAGTCAAAGTGGAGAAGGTCATTGATACCTGGACAGAAACAATAAATAGATCAGAAGTGATTCCTGTCATAGCTCCAAAAATGTTCCACGAATGGAAAATTTACATTTCGTAAAAAAAAGCTTGGAGGAATGTTTAGATTCAGGACAGGATAGTGTATTTTTTGTCCTCGCTGTCGTCAAGATAAGCATCGGTGCATGTTTACTATCCGCTTGAGCTACAGAAAAATCCGGAACATGAGATGCATGGACTGATTGCGAAGGACATGTGACAAAAAACTCCACCTTCGTGAAGATAACACGGCTGAGCTCTCATTCGTCATCATGCATCACACCCACCCAAACTCTTGAGTAGCAGCACCACATTTCCCAGGTTGGTCCTCTGAATTTCCGGCACGGTCATGTCCTCCATCTCGTGTTTGTAGGCCCACGCCGTGTAGAGCCTGAAGCATTTGCCGGCGGCCACTCTGCCGGCGCGGCCTGCTCTCTGACTGGCCGACGCCTGGAGAACCACACACCAAACCAAATTTTGGCTCACGATACCTTATTAATTTTTTTTTCTTAAATTGCCAAGTGGTGTGTGTGTGCAGTCACCCGAGAGCACGGCATGACGATAAGAGATTCCATCCCGGTCCTGGCGATGTAATTCTTCTGCTTGCAGAAACCCGGGTCGATGACGTAGATGATGCCGTCAATGGTCAAGGAGGTTTCGGCGATGTTGGTCGCCACCACCACCTAAAAAGGAGGATGGTGCAAAGGTCAAAGGAGAATTTGATTTTCACTTGCGTGATCTTACCTTGCGTGCACCGGGCGGCGTGGGGCTGAAGATCTTGGCCTGCATGTCAGAGGGCAGATTGGCGTAGATGGGCAGGACGAGCAGCTCGGCGATTTTGGAGCCCAGTCGCCGACATCTGTCTTGGAGCTGCTCGCAGCATGTCTCGATGTCCTCCTACATGACAGGAGAATTATTCTTTTAAATTTACTTATGGGCCACAAACACAATTGAAACTAAAATTTCACAGTCCATTTTTTTTCCCTCTTGTAACAATTTTTTTTCTTATACAAGGATTTTTTTAAGCGTACCTGTCCAGTGAGGAAGACCAGAATATCTCCAGGAGGTTGCGTGACGTGGATCTGCAGCACTGACACCACACACGCTTCCATGTAGTCAGCCTCCGGAGCCTAAAATTTTAATTGACAACAATTAAAAATGTTTTCTCGTTTTTTTTTGCACTAATAAAACAACAAACACATGAGATTCATCTCAACGTCGGAACCGGCACTCACTTTAGTGTAGAATATGTCCACGGGGAATCTCCTGCCGGGGATCCTGAAGACGGGCGCGTCGTCGAAGAAGGTGGAGAAGCGCGCCGTGTCTAGTGTGGCGCTTGACACCAGCACCTTCAATTCGGGACGGAACCTGGCGATGTCCTTGATGAGGCCAAACAGGATATCCGTGTGGAGGGTTCGCTCGTGAGCTTCGTCGATGATGATCACACTGAGTGAAACAGGAGGGGGTGAATTTTTTTTTTGGGACCGGCTCAAAGAACGACTCTGAGGAAATTTGGATTCATGACACACGGGTCAGAACGTTACCTGTAGCTGGCGAGGTCGGGCTCGGTGAGAAACTCTCGTAGCAGCATTCCGTCTGTCATGTACTTGATGATCGTCCTCTCTGAGGTGCAGTCCTCAAAACGGATGCTGTAGCCCACCTGGATAAATGTCACCCCCCCAAAAAAAATGAAGGACACACACCAGCAAAATGAAAGTGTTTTGTTTTTCTCGCTATTTAATTACCTCATTACCGAGCTTGACGCTCATTTCCTGCGACACCCGAGCAGCCACCGACATGGCGGCCACTCGGCGAGGCTGCGTGCATCCGATCTTCATCCCTCCTTTGGTGAAACCCTAAGAGAAGATACGTAAAGGGTTTGAAAAAAAACTTGAAATGCAAAGGAAAAAAAAAAATTGTAATACAACACGCACGTCCTCAAAGAGGTACTGCGGGATTTGTGTGGTCTTTCCCGAGCCCGTCTCGCCCTCGATGACCAGAACTTGGTGCTCTTGGATGGCAGCCAGCAGGTCCTCTCTGAATGGAAAGATGGGGAGGCTGCGGCGGACCTCCTGCATGGACTGCTTCTTCAGCTCTGCCTGGGACAAGGCTGGAGGCTCGTCCTGGGAGGATTAATTCCATGTGATTAAAAAAACAAAAAGAGAATGACTTTCCACTCTTTAGACCCAGCAAGACTTTTAGAAGGTGTGACGTTGATATATTTTTATTTCACAGTATTATCAATCTTCTCACCTCCGTCAAAGTCCCTTTCATGGTGATGGCGGTGCTGACAAATTCGATCATCTCGTCCTCCTCCAGGATGAGCTGGTACTTCTCCTGTTGGCGCCTCACGCCCTGCTCGCGCTCCTTCTTGGCACCGAAGCTGAGCGAGGCCGTCTTGAGCCGCTCCTCCTCCCAGCGACCCTGCTCGCCGCCCAGCTCCATGAGGGGCTCCTCCTCCAGCTCCAACTCCTTCTGGGGAACCTCCTAGACAAACGAAAACCTAGGCTGATGAGTTATTTTTACACTTTGACCTTTTTCTACATTTAGGTTTGGCACAAACGATATTTCAGGGAAGTTGGAAACTCCCACCTTTCTCCTGATCTCCTCCGGCATGTAGTATCTGTTCTTCCTCTCCTCCAGCTCCTTTGCTCCGGCCTTCTTGTAGTCCTTCGCCAGGTCTCGCAGTGTTCGCTTGTACTCCACCTCCTTCTTCTCACGCTCGGTCAGGTCGTCCGAGGCAAACAGGTACTCCTCGTCTACGAGTTCCGCCTCCAGGTCCTCCAGCTTTTCCTCCTCACGCTTCTTCAGGTATTCGCGGCGGGACTGCTTCCGCAACTCGGGCAACTGGCATAGGATGGAGCGAGGAATTAATTTTCACAAAATTATTTTTTCATATTGTGGAGAAAATAAAAAGCACAATACGATGCTTTTTGCCTACCATGTTTCTCTGATCATCTTCAGCCAACTTCAGTCTCTTCTGAGCCTCCTCGTAAGCCTGAAAAACAAAAATAGAAGAGCATGATGTTGTCGATTTTTTTAAGGGGGATCTTTTGTGGGTATCCTCACACGGCCTTTCACCTTTTTGTCCGTCCTCTCCGCGATGTGCCTCGTCTTATCTTTGTCTCTCAGCTTAACGCGTTCGGCAAAGGCGTCGCGCTCCTCGATATCGTGTAGTCGCTCCCGCTCTTCTTTCTCCCACTCTTCTTCCTCAAGCTCTTCATTCTTGATAGCTGAGTTGTCATCCTTGCTCGACTTAGCCCTGCTGTACGAAGAAATTAACATTTTGAGCGACAAAAAACTAAAGGGACTACATTTGTAGATTACCTAACAGGCGCTTCTTCTTCACTGGACGACTCGCTCTCCTTCTTCCGCCGGATGTTCTTCCTTTTGCTCCCTCCGTCCTTCTCTTTGTTCTTCTTCTTAGTCCCACGCTGCTTCTCCACAACGACGTCCTCTTCGCTGTCGCTATCCTCCAGCAAAGTGTACGTGCGATTCTTCCTGTCCATCTCGATGGCCTGGCGCTCCATCACCCGGGAGGCTTTTTCCACGACCTGCTTGCGAGGAATCTGCAACACATCATCAGTATTGAAGGTGGACGTTTTTTAATCTTATCATGCTCCATGCGCATCTGATTGTGGGGGTCAGCTAAGGTAAATTTCAGCTTTTTAAAAGGAGTCTACACACCTTGTCAAACAGCTCATGTGCAAAGGCGGTGATGCTCTGGTCGATGTCGATGGTGCCTGTCTGCTGGAGCCTGCTCACAAAATCCTGAGAGCTGCTCGCCTTCCGGGCAATGCCGATCATGAACTGAGCAACATATCGGTCGCTCAGGCCCAAGATGTCATGCAGCCGGTCGTTGACCCACTGCTCAAGGTCGGCCATGGTGTCTGCTCAGTAAAAAAAAAAAAAATAAAAAACATTATTATCTGGTCAGTGTTTTGCTGAACTGGTATATGAGTTAACCTTGTACCCATAAAATAGGTTTGATATTTCAATTGAAAATTGTTACATTTTGTTGCTTATGTGATTGTCTTGATAACCAGGAAGCCACAACTTTATAATCTACCAGCCACCCTTTTCGTATATATATCAGAAGAATATTAAAACTTCATTAGATACAAAATATTAACAATACATCCCCACCTACCGCTTTGAAAAAGTCAATTCAACGTTGTTTATGCTCCAAAACTCGGAGGCTAAAAGCTAGCTCACTATTAAACGCGAGCTAACTCAGTCCATAATTGGCAGCTGCTACAAACGGTGACAGAATGAATAACTTTTAAGTCGAATGTACGATCATACATTTTAAGAAACAAGTAACTATAAAATATAATAACGAGATAAACAGTCCATTTTTAATGACGCTAAGTTTACGCGCATGTCTGCATGCAAGAAACTCTCCTTCGCTCATGAAAAAAAGTAGGGGAATGAAGGAGGGTACTAGTTACTGCCCTCTTGTGGCCATCACTGGAACAACAACAAAAATCCTGTCACGTGGATTGACCTTTGGGTGGCTTTTTTAAAAAAACTCAAGCATGCACCACTGACTTTCTCACAATAAGGTTTCTCTTCCTTTTTTTTATTTCAACAGATTTCCTCAGCATTTAAAAAAAACTTTCAAGCATGCACCACTAACTTTTTCTCAATGAGAAAGTTTTTTCTTTTCTTCCTTTTTTTTATTATTTCAGCAGAATTATATTGGAGCCTAAATACGCAACGCCGCCGCACTCAACAACAGACATGACTTTCGAGATGAAGACTCCGACTGCGGCTCTCCTGCTTCTCCTGCTCCCGGTGCTGCTGCTCACCTGCACCCGGGTCGATGGCTACCGACCGGTCATCATTGTGCATGGAATCTTAGATGGACCCAAGCAGTTCCAAAAGCTGGTTCTCTTCATTAATAAGGTCAGATTTCCAGATTGAAAAAATATAATATTAAAAAAATAACTTCAGACGTTTTCTCAAATACTTGCAACAAGCATATAAGCAGTTAAAACCAACATAAGAAATAACTGGTTTGTATTTAGGCTGATATTTATTATTACAGCATTTTATTGTTTTAAAACGGGGAACTCATTGCAGACACATCCTGGCACAGAAGTGACGGTGGTGGACATGTACAATCACATGTCCAGTCTCAAGCCGCTGTGGAACCAGGTGCAAAACTTCCATCGGGCCATCGAGCCCATAATGAGTTCGGCTAAAGACGGCGTTCACCTGCTGTGTTTTTCGCAAGGTATATTTCTTTCAGCGAAAGTGGTCTTACAATATTTAATATTTGTAATGCTTCTCAGGTGGTCTAATATGTCGAGCTCTCCTCTCCACCATGCCCAACCACAACGTCCACAACTTCATCGCATTGTCGTCACCTCTGGCCGGCCAGTATGGAGGTTAGACAGTCAAACAGTGCTTGCAGGATGTCGCTATCATGTCAAGCTTTTTTTTTTTGTCCCGCCAGAGACATACTACCTTCAACGGGTGTTTCCCTACTTCATGAAAGATGCAATCTTCCTGGTTTGCTACACCCGGCTGGGACAAAAAGTGTCTATTTGCCAGTATTGGAATGGTGAGCTCATTCTTGGAATTGAAACATCAATTTGGATTGTTCAGGCGTGATGTAAAATGAAACATGTACAATGTAAAAAGTCAAATTTTTGATCCTGTGGACGGTAACAATTTGCAAGCTTCATAAATTTAAATTTTTATGGCGTTCCACAGAGATCATTACTAGAACCCCTGACATTAGGATAATTATATCATCAATTTGAGTAATAATTGTGTCTATGTTCTATAGACCCTCATCACAGACCCAGTTATTTGAAGAACAGCAATTTTCTTCCACTACTCAACGGTGACATACCTCACAACAACACAAAATGTAAGCGCAACATCACACAATTCACAATTCCTGATGGCCAACTCACTATTTAGTGCACCCAGTAATCCCCTTTGTGTTAAGATTGCAATAATGATAGAAATAATAAATAATATTAATAAACCTTTGTCAGCCTGGAGGGAGAACTTCCTACGTATCAAGAAGCTGGTGTTGATTGGTGGACCGGATGATGATGTCATCACTCCATGGCAGTCCAGGTTTGACACTTGTCTCTTCTATTTATAAGGATGACAGAGAAATTTGTATATGGCATTAAAAGAAGACGAAATAATACATTTATAGGTATGTCGGGATATGAAGAAAATTACACTGAGGTGGGCAAAGATGGCTGTTCACATATGTTTTGTTTTATTCTTTAAGAGGAGAGTTTTCAGTTTTTTTTAGTTAGTCTGATTGTTCACCCTGCCATCTCAAATTGAAACCACTTTGCGACCATAAAGAGGATGTTACACAACAGGTGCCGTTTTGTAAAATATGCAGCGCTAAGTTGGGGCAGTGGGTTCAGTGTTAATATGCATTTCCTTTTTTTATTCTTCAGCCACTTTGGGTTCTATGACAGCAAAGAACGTGTTGTGGAAATGAGGAACCAAGAGGTACCCTTTCTCTGTTCCCTCTTCCCATCGACTCCATCGTCATATTAATGCTGAATGATTTTTGAGAGATATTCTAATTGCAACCTGTGGATAGTTTTACAGGAGTGACACTTTTGGACTGAAGACGCTGAACGCTCGCGGTGACCTTTCACTCTGCCTCTGCTCTGGGGTCAAGCACATCCACTGGCACTCCAACTTCACTGTATTCACCAATTGCATCGAGAAGTGGCTCACTTGAAGGGGAAGGGGGGGACGATGGAAAGGTGTTTGAGAATTAAGAAAAGATTTGAGAATTTTGTGACTTTTTATTTTGCTCTATGAGCCTTTTTACAATAATAACTGAACTATGTTGACATTTAATCACCTTAAAAAAAGTTTTCTCAGTCAAATGATAAAAATAAAAGCCAATTTCCCTAACTGTTTGAATTTCCATCTTTAGGCTTCTTAAGTGTTTTTAGCAGGTAATGACAATGGCTTTACTGCCATCTAGCGGATATTAATGAAAACTAATTTGACAAAAACCGCAGCATAGTCAATCGGTGACGTCACATCCGGTCCCTAGGCCTTTGAGCTTTTATTTTCATTTAATTTGGAGGGTTGAATGTAGATTTACGACCTTCTTAAATTCGGGGTTGAACATCGTAAAATATTGAACATAAATTAAGGATTCTACTGTGCTGTACTGTTTTTACTGGCACCAGCCGCCCTACAGGTAGACTTGATGACGTAACCACAAGGTGACACCTACCACCTCTCTTCCTCCGCGGCGCTGTGAGTCGAACTGAGAAGAGCAGCTTCATTTGACTCAAAGCAGTGGTGGAGATTTTTTTTTCTCTCCAACGAAAGGCGGCAACTTTTGTGGCTGCTCTTCGTCTGTGTCACAGACTCATCCTCGTCTGACGGACGTTCTCCGTCAAACCGGAGCAAAAGTCAGGTTTAAAGGTAAAACTTTGTTTTTGGAATATAAACACTTGTTGCCTTGTAAAGGTAACGAACGACGTGGCTCTATTTTCTTAAGCGTTCAGTTGCTTTCAGGTACCCTCGGAAGAAGCAGATAGACGACACTGTGATCTGACAGCTGTTTTCTGTCAAAGTTTGTTTGATCGTCATAGTTGGTTTTAATTTGCGATTATATCTGCAGTGGAATGCGAAAGAAAAGACATTTATAGCGGTAGAAGTGATTGTTAAAGTGAAAGTGCCCGGGTGACGAAGTTTGCGCAGCGCGCTCAAGGGAAAAGTTGACTTGGCGGACACTTCATGGACTGTCGGCGTGGCCAAAAGTCGACGTGTCGCGTCCTGGATGTGCTTGTGAACATCGACTGAGACGTTTCAACTCGTGACTCTAAACTAGCAATCCATTATTTTGTCAATCATTACCAATATATCGATCAAATGATTAAGAATGATAACTGAAATCAATGGAAGACCTCCGTGGTGATGTCATTTCTTGTTTTATTTTGAAACATCTAGTCACTTCCGCCCTTTGACTTGTCTAATCCTGGTTAACTTGCTACATTTTCAGAGGATTCGAACAATGTACAGTATTTTGAGTCACTGTTTGGTTAAGCAGATGCCAAATGGCTGAGTCGGATAACTTTATTCAGTGAACCAAATAATGAAAGTCTGTGTGACATTTCCAGTGAGCTTGCTTTCTTGAGTCAGCAAATGAGCTGATTCCATTGAGTCATTGAAAGCCCCTACTGGAATAATTTAATTGTGACTCCACAGTGTGAGTTCATTAATTCAAGGCACTCATTATTTATTTTTTGTGTATTTAGAGTGCCTGCCAAGATGTCATCCCGTGGTCCAAATGACTTGTGTGTAATATGCGGAGGAGTTCTTCAAGGCAACCAAAGGCGTTGGCTGTTTGGGGGCCAGCACAAGAAATGTAGTCAGCCTCAGACCCCCACAAGTTCCTTGAGAGGAGAAAGCCTGTCAGGTTCTTCACCAAGCAGCCCCTGGGGTGAGTTTTTCTTCTTAAAACATTCATTTTTGAAGTCCTAATGTTGACTTCAACTTGCTTCTCGTCCACAGGCAGCATGTCCTCCCTGGTCTCATCATCTTCCCTGTCCAAGTCCCAGCTGTCCCTCAGCTCTCCCTCCAAATCGTTGGACCTCCTCTCGGTTCTGACGCACATCCTGGGCCGTCCCGTTCACCGCGGCGGCGGCCTCGGGGAGTTCGTGTGCGGCAAGTGCACCGGCGTCCTGGAACGCGTCTTCAGATTCGATACGGTCATCAACAGGGTGAGGGCGCTCTCCTCGGAGAGGCTCAACAAGTTGGCTCAGGAGCGAGACAACGTCCGGCGTTGGGTACGAAGCAACTACGTCCAAAGGCACCCTCGGGAGCAGGACGAGGAAGCGGGCGGAGATGAAGATAAGGAGGACTACCGGGACATACTGAAGGACAACATGGCTCTGGCCGAGTACGAGTGCTGGTCAGAGAAGTGGGACACGTGTCCTTACTTTATACGAACAGGTAACGAACCTTAATATCAAATCCTAATCTAGTTTGAAAATTTAATTATATTAACTAACCTAGTTTTAACCCTAATTTTAAACCCTTGACCCAATGTTGAGATCTTTTTATGTGCCCGACAGGTAAACGGTGCCGAAAAGGTCAAAACTGCGAAGGCTGCGACTCTTTACGTGTGTCCGACTCGGATTACGAGTCTGTGTGCGGCGTTCCTCGCCGAATGCCGTACCAAGCCTTCTCTCCTCTGGCTCTGTCTCGGGACAAATCCCAAAGCATGCCTCTCCACTGGCACAGAATCCCATCCACCTGCTCCAGTCCCACCTCACTGGCGGCGTCCACTTTCTCCCTGAGGACCAGATCCGTCCAGTCTCTGGACTCCCTGGACGGCTGCGACCCCTTGGACACACCTGGCGAGGTGTTGGCCACTTTGTCGTCGGTCTTCAGGGAACTCCGACGTTTGGGAGGGAGGCCGGTCCGCTCGCCGGCCGGGAGCAGGATTCCCGTCCTGTCTGGGAGGAGCAAGAGGAGAAGTTCTAGTGAGATGACATCCCCTGTGGTGAAGAAGACCCTGAGCTTTGGGGAGAACGGCAATCACCACAACGGAGAAGAAGAGGAAGATGATGATGTTCTAATGGAGATGAAGGATGAGTTCATGCCGCTGCATCAGCAGGTGGGTCAGCTCAACTAAATATTGACACGCTTTGTTACATCCGGGAGCTCCTGTGTGCTAGCTGCGTAGCTTCTCAATCGGCCGTCTCTTTAAACACCAAATTATTTGTTCAAGCAGAGCACCTCACACAGGCTCCACCAAGTGATCAGGCATCTGCGTGGCCAGCTCGACCAAGCCGAGACCCGGGTCAGGACCCTCGAGGCACAACTGGAACCCAGAACAGCCCAGGATGACGAGATCAAGGAGTGGACACATGTAAGCACTCATGGAGCCATGGATCAAATGTACACTTGGGCGGACACTTTATTAGGTACAGCGACATTTTTAGACTGGGCAGGTGTGCCCGTTTGAATGGCAAATTATTATACAACACTCAGCAGCCGCCCTGTTCGTTTATTGTTGACGCACACACACACACACACACACACACACACACACACACACACACAGTGGAATCTTGGCAGACCAGTGGAGTTTGCCCTTGGCTGATTATTACAGGGACAAAAGAAACATATCAGTGACTGTCAGATAAAAAAAAAAAAAAAAATGTAAGGAACGTGTGTCAAAGGGCACAAACAAGTTTGAACAAGCTACTTAATCGCCGTGCTTTGCATAAGCTTTTGCAACTCCATGAATTTGTTTAATTTGCATTTAAAAAGATGCCAAAAGTCAAAGTAGCATGTTCACGTTATCACGCAGAGATCACATCATGAGAACTTGTGGTATTTAAACCCTCAGAAAAACTTTATTAATGTCTTCAAATTCAAACAGTTCATTGTCTAACCTCGTCAATTCTATTTTTTCTTCTTTAGCTTGTGCGTGATAAAGACGGCGCCGCCCTGCTGCCCGACCTCGCTCGCTCCCTGCACAGTCGGGATCGGTTCATCCAGGTGAGACATGATGAGGACAGACAGACAGACAGACAGACAGACAGACAGACAGACAGACAGACAGACAGACAGACAGACGTTAAGCTCCCTGGAATGTTGTTTGTCTGTGTGCCAGCCAGACTCTTCCTGCATGCTACCACAAATGATATTCGTGTTAGCATTACGCTAGCAGATTTAAAGACACAATTATAAATATTTTTTATAGTCTCATTGGATCCACAACATGACTGACTGAGCACACCTGTAGATGCCTCCAGGAAGTAGACAACCTGATTTGTTTATGGTGTTCCTCATTTTGCCTTTTGCATGTGTGTGCTTGTGTGTGTGTGTGTTGTTGTCATCATCAGGAGTGCATGAGTGTGATCAGAAGAGTGTGCGTGGAAGGCGGAGGAAGAAGCCAGCTCGCAGACGAGATCTTCGACAAACTCGGCGAGAACCTGAAAGATATTGTTAATGATAATAAGGTTAGTCAACCTGATGGATGAACATTGAATATTATTGAATTGAATTGAATTGAATTCAAGGTTGCCAGGGAGAGTTTGATCCGTGAGTTGGCTGAGAAAGAAAAGCGTCTTGAGGAAGAGGTGGCTTCTTTAAGAAAGGCGGCAGGAGACCGTGAGAAAGACCTGGACACCCTCAACATGGTGCTGCAGTGCAACCAGGACGTCATCGACGTAAGATCGTCCTTAGAACATCAGAGTTGACATTTGCCGAGCTCTGTTCATGTACGTTGTCCTTCCAGGATCTGCGTCTGGCCTTGGTTGAGAAACAGAGATTCCTGCAGGAGTTGGAGATGGAGAGGGAGGTGTGGAGGCAGAGGGAGCAAGCCCTGGCTGCCACCATGAACGAGAAGGACGAATTGGTCGGAGTCCTCAAGGTGGAGCTGGAGAGCTGTATGAAAGATGTGCAGGTACGGATTGAGAAAAAAAATAATTTTCATGGAATTTATTTCACATTTATTTAATCGAATCAAAAGCTTTTGTATCATCATTAACGGTCGTTACCATGGTGACCATTTAGGCTCTCTCAGACTCCGTTATTTGCCATGGCTTGGAGGGAGGCGGGGCCGAGGCATCCCTGGCCTCCCAGTTACGAGATAAGCAGACCCGCCTGGCGGCCATGTTGGAAGAACGAGAGACACAGAGCGCCACCTTGTGCGAGGAGGTCACCAAACTCACCGCCGCCCTGCAGGAGTACCAGAACGTCGTTCAGGTGCGGGACACCACGACCTTAAGGTCACGACGGTTTCATTCGTGTTGGTTTTAATCGGAACATGACGAACAGAGTCAGCACGAGAACTACGACCGCACGATGTCGTCTTTGACCGCTCGGCTGACGGACGCCAGGCGGGCGTTGCGGAACGAAGAGCTACGCAGGAAGGAGGCCGAGAGGATGCGGCACAACCAGCAAGAGGATGGAGAGAGAGCCGAGAGGAAACTCAGAGATAGTCTGGAGAAGAGGGACCGACTCATACAGGTACATAAATGCTATTCATTAGCCCATCTAAGGTGTTTCCCATTATGTGTTAGCATGAAGCTAGCACATGTTTTAAAAACAGAACATGCAACTCAAAATGTTTCCTCCGTAGCAAATTCTGCAGGACGCTGAGGAACGCGACCGTCAGGTGGAAGAGCTTCAACACAACTTGCAGAAGAAACGAGACGAGTGCATGTCGGCCGTCAAACATGCGCTGTGAAGATGTTGCACTTTTAAGAGTGGTACTACTTGTTGTGGTGTATATTTAGTTCTATTTATCTCCACAGGTTTGCACTTTGACCTGCTAGCTTCGGTGTTGTAGTTACATGTCTCAGCCAATAGGGACATGTTTGAAAATGAGCAAATCACTGTTATTTAATTTCCACGACAACTTTCTATGAATGGTTGTGTGTCAAGTCAGCTTTTTTTTTTTTTGCACCAAAATGATCTAATTGGGTACTTTTATAATTGTCAGGTTTCTGGGCACTTTTTTTTTAATATCCTTTGTATGAATGTCTGGCAAGCCAAAGTTATTTTATTTTTTGTGCTCAAGAGAATTAAACACTCTGATTCAAATGATTTTAATGTGTTTTGGAGATTAAATCTTTCTCACTATGACACCAACATTAAACATCTACCCAAACACACAAAAAGTCATTTTATACAAATATACTGTATTTAATATAATAATCAACAGATGCATAATGGATTATAACGTAATTAAAACCATCAAACAAGTTTATATATACATAATTTGTCTCTTTCAGGCCACCGTATGTTCCTTTGGTTGTATCCATTGTGATGAATGAGGCTTGACTGTATTATATTGTTCAATAGGGCTACTTTATTTTTTCTACAAGGCCGTCTGTGTGGCATCATTGGCATTATTTGACCTCTCACCCCGAGATTTGGGCTCTGAACCTGGGGCGCTAACTTGCTCCACTCTGCCGCCATTGTCGTTACCGCCGCCGTTCACGAGTGTCTGGGTCGCGGGTTCCGGCGGAGGGGACACGATGACTCGTTCAATGTGCTCATTGGCTGTCCGTTCGGTCACAATCACGTAATTGGGTTCCATCTGATGGGAGCTGGAGCGGCGCTGCAATGCATGCTGGGTACACGAGAAGGAACGCTGCCGGGGAGCCGGCTGCGGCGATAGGAAGTGAGGGGTCACCGCCCTGGGGTGTTCCTGCCGCCTATCTCGATCCTCATCCTCCGAGGTCACCTCCTGCAAGGTGCTTATGGGCCGAGGGGACCGGCCCATGATTCTGGGGGGTACCAGAGCGGTCGCTGATTGGTTGAGCTGCGGTCGCCAGTTTTGAGGCGATGGGTATTGGACGCCGGCCATCGACCAGTTACTGTCAAGACAACAATTAAAGGAGTTCCGCAAGGTTCAATCTTAAGCACCCTATTATTTTCAATTCAAAGTTATTATAGCAAGATAATGGATTGGAGTTCTTTAGCAGGTTTTTATCACCCACACACAAATGTTTAACACTTACTTCTGAGGTGGTGGTGTCATGTCCCGATGTGCCACAATCCCAGAGAAGGACGCACTCCGACCTTGCGTCCCAACCCACGGCGAGTACATCAGCGCCCGCTCTTCCCACAGCATGTCGCTGGATGTGTCCACAGTGGTGGGCCCCCTCTGGATCTGGTGCGCCAGTAGGAGCTCCAGGACTTGATGGTGCAAGCCTTCTCTGGCCACGTCTACAGGGCGGCGCCCCCTGCGGTCATGGAGGTCCAAGTTGGCACCGTGGAGGAGAAGAAGCCTGGCGGTGTCGTAACAGCCGTAGAAGGCAGAAAGGAAAAGTGGCGTCTCACCCTGGTGGCGAAATACAGAAAAACAGCAATTCACCATATTTAATTAATATTGATGAATTTCTTCAATTTCAAATTGTACCTTATTATCTTGCAGGTCCACAGCAGCTCCATAGCGAATTAGCGTCCTGGTCAGGGAAAGATGGTTCACCGAGCACGCCCAGTGCAGGGCCGACCTCCCTGGGAGAGGTCATGAGTGCGGGGATGGAAGAAGGGAGTGAGTAAGTTGGCCTATGAACAATCTTTACACAATAGAGTCAAAAGCGAGAATGGAGGGATGTGTTTGGACATGGGCGCAGATGAAAGAGACAAGAGGAGGAAACAAAGTTAATCCTTCTTGATTAACTTTGTTCCGAGTCAGAGCAAGGCAACAGAGGGGCTGGAGGAGAAAGAGAGGGGAAGAAGACATGGAAGGAAGAAGGAGGTAAGTTACTCCGTCTTCACAAGGAATAGTTGCCGCATGCCGCTCTTCTCCAAGGTCAACCTTTTGAATATTATTACTCAAAATTTGATTAGATCTGAAAAGTAAATGTCGGTGGGTCTCAAACCTTTTACACCAAGTACTAACTAAAAGATATATATACTATATATTTTTGTTAAATTAAAAAAATCTAAAAAAAAAATATATATATATATACATATTTTTAAGTTTGATTTAATTCAATATAAAATCTAAAAAACATATATATTTTTAGATTATATACATAAATATATAAAATATATTTTTGGCAAAATATAATCTGAGTTATCAGCCATGTCACAGAATTACTATCCTTCCATCAGTCCGGCGTATTGATGATAATCATGATTCTCGAGTATCTCACCAGTATGATCCGTGTTATTGACAGAAACTCCAGCTCTGAGTAGTTCCAGAACCACTCGGTCCAGTCCACTACGCACCGCACGGATCAGGACCACGGAACCATCCGGGCCGCACCACTCTGCCGACTAACCACAGCATAGTAACATTATATATATGATAAAAACAAATTTAATATAATAAAAGTATAAACACAAACCTGTTGAGGGGGACTGAGCAGAGGTGGAGGCGTGGCGTTCCGGTGCCATCCGTGAGTGGAAGCTAAATGGAAATGTAAAAAGTGCTGTGTCAGCGATTATTACTTCTCATGTTAAGATGCACGTCTCACCTGGAGGCGGCCTACGAGGTTGTGATCCTCCTCCTCTGTAATGTTTGACATCTTCCTGACGTCCAACGGTCCTCACGTCCTCCAAGGAACTCTGCGTGAAGTCCGTGTCGCTGGCAATGTCCTGGTCCCTTTTAAGAGGTCTGAAGAAGAAACAATCAGCATCAAGAAGACTTAAAACTCCCTGGAAACTCACCTCATCCTCATGGCATCTTCTCCCAGGGGTTCCCTCCTCCTTTTCTTTTCAGCCTCCTTGGCTTTCTTCTTCTTCCTGAGGGCCAACTTGTCTTTGTCTTTCTCCCGGGCCGGCCTCCCCCTGGTCTCCTGCTGGGTGGCCGTTGCCGTCCAGGTTTTGGGTTTTCCATCCGTGGTGGTGGAGCGATGGTTCACCTGCTGGCCTCCTGCTCCGTGATTGCTCCCTTCTCTTTGCCGCCTCTGCTGCCTCATCCTCCTTACCACCAGGAAGACCACCAAGGCCAGAGTCAGGAGCAGACTTATTGCTATGGCGACGACAGCCCATAGCCACGTAGGTGTCGGTTCTTTAACATAAATAAAATGGAGAAATTCAGAGAAATCCAGTTCCAATCAAATTTTGAATGTTTTGATGCTACCTTTGACATCCTGTTTTCTGGTCCACTCCCCTTCCTGTTCGTCCCGGGTCCCGATTTCATCCTGGACACCTCGAACGGCGATGACGGTCTTCATCTCCGGTAAAGCCGAAGACACGAAGATCCTCCGTAACTTGATTGCCCTCAAGAAGCTAGCTGCCTCAGTGGCATGAGGGAAACACGTTGAGGGCTGACGAGAACATGGACGGTTGTCCACTTGGAGAAAAAACAGGGAGCTGGAACACAATGGAGAACCCCAGGGTTGTGTACTGGCCCCACTGGTTTTTCCTTACAATTCCTACTTAAATGAAAATTTTTCGTGAACTGCTCACCCATTGGCGTCGCCTGCTGACGTTTCAGCCAAAAGGTCAACAAGCTGCTGGGGGTCAAAGTCGAACAAGTTCCTGTCGACGGCGAGTGGCGCCGAGCCCCTTAGCGTCGTGGGGGTCCGCAGCAGGACGCTGAGCGCCCACAGGAGTGACGTATTGGTGGAGACCCCGCCTTTGTGGGGGATGGCAGCGTGGACCACCAGGGTACCCTTGGCCCATAGGGGGCTCTGGTGAGCCGAGCAGTCACCACCGTCCCACCCGCAGGCGGCGTTGTCGCAGCCCTTGTCGCACTGGGAGTTGGCGTAGTGGTTGCGGCAATACGGAATGTGGCCTGGACTAAAATGAAAAAAAAAATTTAAGAGGCACTTTTAATTGAAAAATGCTTTAATAAAATGGTCTCACTTGCAGTGTCCTTTGTCCTTGAGGCAATCCATTCCGTCCAGGAGACATTCCGGCTTTATGCATTCCCTGTCACATGACCCATCGCCAAATTTGTCTTTGCACTTTCTGCTGGCAGGACATTGCCCCCATGGGTCGTTGGACAACACTGTGGACACACAATAAATATAACTGTTAATTCAAGTTGATTTAATTATAAAAATAAAAATGGTGTAAGCCTTTTTCTTTTGTAATCGCACCATCTGCATGGGTGACACAAATAACGTCTCTCATTGTTTTTCAGCTCAAGACGTGACGAGGGCTTCCTGATCTTGGCGTGTTAAATGGGAACAGGAAGTGAGGCCAGTGGGACCCGACATCAACAGGAAGTTTCCAGTAGAAGCCAATGGCAAACGGGAAAAGGAGTCGGCGCTGGATAAAGGTCAGAATTGGTTGCTATGGTAACCGGGTGTGTGATGGAGAGGGACAATGGGACTTAGCAGGTGGGCGTGGCGCCACAAACACACAACGTCATTGGTGAGGAGTGAAGTTGAAAATACGTCAACGATCCAAATGAAACAATCAAACGTGTTCCACTGTGTAATCAATTATTTCACACATTTCCAGACATTTCACTAACTAACTAACTAACTAACTAACTAACTAACTAACTAACTAACTAACTAACTAACTAACTAACTAACTAACTAACTAACTAACTAACTAACTAACTAAAGAAATAAATCAAGAAATCAAGAAATATAAATAAATAAATAAATAAATAAATAAATAAATAAATAAATTTAAATTAAATTAAATTAAATTAAATTAAATTAAATTAAATTAAATTAAATTAAATTAAATTAAATTAAATTAAATTAAAACAACAACAGACCAAAACTTTTCTTTCAAAAATTGTAGCCTTTGCAATTTGAAAATTGTGGTATACTGCATATTGTGGTGTCGATTTGAATTCAAATTATTATTCAGCCCCAGTGAGCATTCATCCATTCATCCGTCCATCTATCCATCCATTGATGTAGTGGCCGTCTGAAATCGGAGCTTTTCCCACACAACTGAATTTCATTTTCCAACAAGTTAAAATCCTGCCCTATGGTAATGCATAACATGATATAAAAAACATAAATTTCCTGACCTTGTCTTGTGCAGCTGAGTCCCAGGAGAATTAAAATCTTCATCGTCCGCATCATTTTCAACACATCCAGCTGCTGACGACCACTTTCAACTTTTTTACCAATCCAGCGTTATACTTCGAATAGCTCATGTGGACTGTAACAGCAGCAGCACCTTCTCAAAGCACCACCCGCCCCACTTTGTCCACTAGACCTTTTTTTTTGTTTCCCGGAGGCCCTTGCGGATATCTGGACGACTTCCTGCCACTGTGTGCAGAAGAATAGAGCGTCTGTGACTCACAATGTCAAATGCTTAGGCTTTTTGTTTCCTCCACTGTTTTTTTTCTCATTATTTGACTCATATAACACTATCAAATGTTTACGTAACATTTTCAGTGGGACTGCACGATAGGTCGAGAGAAAAAAAAGATTATCATCATTCCAACTATGACACTCACAATGTGAATATCACAAAGATGTGTCATACATGAATACTTTCAAATGGATATATAGTATATATATTTTTGGTACATGTTAAAAATCACATTGATATTGAGATAGTCAATACTCTAATAGCATGTTTTTCTTTGACCTAGTTTCAAGTAAAAGTTTAAATGTCAAACAGACACTAAAACTATTGTAAAAAATCTTAGCTAGCTAATCTTTCTTTTATTAATTTGATTTTTAATTGTATCTGCATAGCATTTTATTGGAGGTTAATTTAAAATACAAAAACAACTTTGAAAATAACAAATCTGGATTTTTTGACAGAGAACAAACGAGGGTACTTTCAGTAAACTGTGATAAAGACATTTGAAGTGCATTTAAATAAAATTATAAAAGTAGTTTTCATGCCACGTAGTTTGTCCAAGTGGTGTTGCCGTACAAAGCGCATACTTCCGCGTGGCTTGTCAGATAGTCCTTCCAAACTTTCACTTTCATTTTGACGGAACAAGCCCAAGAACAGACAATCGGTGGCTTGAGAATGCTTCGTCATTTTTAAAATGTAAATATAGATATTCCAAACACAATCGTAACCCTTCAAATTATACTTTTATTCATCGGCGTCGTTGATATTTGACATACAAGTAAGTACAGCACCACGTGACGGCAAGATTTATATTTTTATTGCGATGACTTTATTACGAGATGTTCGTGTGCGATTGTGTTATTAAGGTTTTGATTTAGGTTAAGAACTTCGATAAGTATAATGGAGGTCAGATTTTAAAGTCAGAACTTTGTTAACAGTAAATCTTGGTGGTGAAAGTGAAAGTAAAAAGCTCGACCTTTGCGGTTCCCTATGAAAACGCCTTCACTCAACTATACAATATATACTTCAATAAAAAAAGAAATATAACTTATGATGATTTCTTGTGTTTGCAGACATGTCCAAAGTGAGCGCCTTGTTGTTCCTGGTGCTTTTTGCGTGCGTGGACGTGTCCATTGTGAGCGTCCTGCGTTCCCTGAACCTCTCGCCGCAATTCTTCCTCATCTTCCCTTGTCCTCCATTCATCGTCCTATGGGGAGGAGAGTTAACCAGGGCCATCCTCCTTCTCCTGCTGTTGCTCCCTCCCAGCGTTCCCTCAAGCTCCAGAGGCTTCGGGGCTATCCAGAGCATCCTGGTCCTGTGCTTGCACTTCCCGACGTATGTGACTCTTCTCCATGTTCTCGGCTGGAGCGTCGAGGAGGAGATGTGGGCGTGGCACTCATGGCAAAGGGTGAGAAATAAACAGCCGCACATCTAGAAGCTTACATCTATTCAGCCAAGAATTAAAAGTTCGGATTGTGCAGGTGTTTCAGGGTTACCTGGTGACGGCGGCGGCGTGGATCTACTGGAGTCAGTACGTCCAATCTTTGCTGCAGTCTTTGTTCCTCGCCGTGTCATCTGTGTGGAGTCGGAGGAGCAGCAAAGAAGAGTCCACAAAGGACACTTCATCGTCTCTAACGGGGTTCATGAGACCTCATTTCGGTGCCTTTGTATTCATGCTATTTTTGGTGGGGATCTCCTGCTTTTGTAAGTTCTTGTCATTCAAGCTCACATAGACATTTTGGAGTCATGAACATGTTTAAAAAATACTTGTTGTGTCTCCAGGCGAGATGGCGGTTCCTCTGTACACAGGTCAAGTGACGGACTGGCTCCAGAACCAAGGGGATCCTGACGCTTTCACAAAGGCCATCACAATTATAGCAATCATGACTGTTGCCGGGTAATTTTTTTTTGTGATCCCCTTTATACATGAACATTTGAAGAAACGTTCCACGTGCTTTGTTCCAGTGCGGTACTGGAGTTCATTGGGGACCTGGTATACAACATCACCATGAGTCACATTCACACGGCGGTACAAGGAGATGTCTTCCAGGCTGTACTCAACCAGGAGATTGCCTTTTTTGATGCCACCCCCACAGGTATTTTCCATGGGTTTCCATTTTAGATGGGTAAAAAATTGTATTTTCAACAAAAAAAATTCAAATTTTCAGTTTGAGGCTAACTAAAGCCAGCTAGCTTCACGCTATAATGTAAACTTCCATTGGCAGGCTAACAGAAATTAGCATTTGCTAGCCAAAATTGAACGGATTAACGACATTTCAATTCTTTTCAATGGAATGTTTTAACTGAGTTTTAATAATGGCCCCCGAACGAATTCAACTTGCCCTGCTATAGGTGAGCTAGTGTCGCGAATCACGACGGACACCAACACGATGAGCGAAGCACTGAGTGAGAGGCTGAGCCTGCTTATGTGGTACACGGGCCGCGTGCTCTTCTTGTTCTTCTTCATGATCACGCAATCATGGAAAATGTCCCTGCTCACGTTCATGGGGCTGCCCATCGTATGGCTGGTGCCAAAATTCGCCTCACAGTTCCACCAGGTAATTGACCATAAATGTTTTATTCTTTGCCCAAAAAACTGAATTTTTGGACATTTTTTTGTAGACAATATCAGTGAAGGTTCAAGCGTCTCTGGCTAAGGCTAATCAAGTTGCTACAGAAGCTTTTTCCTGCATTACGACGGTGAAGAGTTTCGCCAATGAGGACGGTGAGACGGAACGCTACAGCCGCTGCTTGGAGGACACATATGCCCTCAACAAGTTAGAAGCAGCGACATATGCCAGCACAACTTCGGCCAACAGCGTGAGGATCATCCACACCGTCAGCACACATTTTTTTTTAATCCAGTCTTTCAGTTGAATCTTTCCATCTTTCCCCAGTTGACCACACTCGCCATGAAGGTGTGCGTCATGTACTACGGAGGCGTATTGGTGACCCAGGGGACAATCAGCAACGGAGAACTCGTCTCCTTCATCCTCTACGAACTTCAGTTCGGTTCCGTGGTGGATGTGAGTCATCGATTCAAATATCGTATACCTGTACGATATGATTAATAAATAATCGTGTGTCACAGGCTTTAATGCATTCGTACCCTGAGGTGAAGAAAGCCGTGGGAGGATCTAAGAAGATCTTTGAGTATTTGGATCGGAAACCTCAAATACCCCCGGATGGAACCTTGGCTCCCAAGTCCCTGAAGGGACACGTCCAGTTCAAAAACGTTACGTTTGCCTACTCCGGCAACTCAAACACCGACATCCTCAAGGTTTGTTGCTGGCGTAAAGATCGAGACACTTTAGCCGCCGCTAACGTGGGTTTTTACGGACTAGGGCGTGTCCCTGGAAATGAAACCTGGCCAGATCACGGCACTGGCGGGACTCAACACAGCTGGGAAGTCCACCTGTGTTAGGCTACTTGAAAGGTTTTATCAGCCTCAAGGTGGAGAAATTCTTCTGGACGGGAAGCCACTGAACAGTTACCAAGATGCTTATCTTCGCCAGAAGGTGGGTGGGACTTAGCTTACGATTCTAAAGATATGTTTGGAAAGTCAAGTCAAAGTTAATAATTGGACCACTGTCCTCAGATTTCGGTGGTGAGCCAGGATTGTACCCTGTTTGCCCGTTCCGTGCGGGAGAACATCAAGTACGGCTACCCCGAGGCCAGCGACGAAGACATGTACCGGGCGGCCCGGTCGGCTAGCGCCCACGACTTCATCATGGGGCTGTCCGACGGCTACGATACAGGTGCCGCCACTGGGCTTGCAAAGGGGTGGAACATTTGAGAAAAGTTTCCAGAAAATATTCCATATGTGGAATATTTCCATCTTTGAAAATACCTGTGTTGTAGATGCTGGTGAGAAAGGCGGACAACTATCTGGCGGTCAAAAGCAACGTATTGCCATTGCGCGGGCCTTAATTCGACAGCCCACCATTTTGGTACTGGACAACGCCACCAGTGACTTGGACACTGAAAATGAAAATCAAGTAAGCAGTGCATTCATGCCTTTTTTTTTTTTTTACTGGTTATTCCGAAATGTAAGGTGCCAACCAATGAGGAACATCTGGGTTGGTATCCTTAATGCTTACAAAGATCAAATGCAGATCATTTGGGAATCGTCGACAGACCTTAAATACAGTTTTGTCACCATTGTATTTTTTTTTTTTTCCCCCAACGACGACTATCTCATGGCTTTGTCATTTTGTACTCCGCAGGTATACCAGGCTTTGCTGAAACAAAATCACAACAATCGCTCCATTCTACTGATCTCCACCAAGATGAGGGTGGTGGAGAAGGCCGACCACATCATCTTCTTACAGGACGGCGTGGTCAGGGCAGAGGGCCGCCACCACCAGCTGCTGGAGAACTGCGAGGACTATGCTAAACTTGTGAAAAATGAGGTGCAATGAAGGATGCAATGCGGGCCATTTTTTTTACTTTAATTTCTTCTGGTTTCTTTTCACTCATATTCAATGAATTTCTGGGCAATGTAGTTTTATTTACTAGACTGCTTGGTATTGTCTGAATGCGGCTTCTGTCATTTCATTTCTCTCACCGTTTGAAATAATGTTATGTCTGTCCCATTTATTATTAAATGCATAAATATTGTCTAAATGGGCTTGGGCACCTTATCATCACGTGACTCCCAATGATGTTGCCATTCTTTGCACAGTTGTATTTTAATGTTAGCTAAGATGAGCAACTAAAACGCAAACGTTTCGTTTTATACGCTATCTCCTGTGCTCATTATCACTCTAATGCTTATAGTAGAAACAGTAAAAATGCAACTTTTAGTCGCATAAAGGTGGTTGAGAGTTTTAAACACTTTAGCTGATCCTCCAGAGTTAGCTCGGTGGCTAACGCTAACGTCACGTGATGTAGATACACGGCTGTGTGACGTAAACACACTCGACGTTGATCCAATCAACGCGCACCGTGGCCAACCACCTGACAGGAAGTGGGTGTTCTCGCTGTGCGTACGCATATATATAGGCTGAAGCGGAAGTAGTCGGGCGCCATTTCGTGGAGAAGCTGCAAGGGGTCGTTTCGTCCCCGCCCGCTAACAAGCAGCTTCTCTTTTTCTTCCCCCTTTCTTTCTTTCTTCCGCCCAATTGGATAGCTGCAAAAACATCCAAACCGATAGAAATGGCCCTCAGTTCTCCCCACGAAAGGTAACAAGCATTTTTTTGTGTATTAGCTAATATTTTCATCTCAAATGTCAGCCTTGGCGTGACAGTAATGCGCTTAGTTAACGTTAGTAGCTGTCTTGGTATAGCTTCTTCCAGCTAGCTAGCTAGCTGTCAGTGTCATTTGGTGACCGCTTTCCTAATTAAACTGGCGATATTAAACAAAGACGTCTCCGTCATTAGAAAGGTTATATTCCTCTTATTCCACAGTTTGACAGTGCGTGGCTAGTTCATCCCCCCGCCCATTCATTCGTCGCCCCGCCGCGGCAAACGAGGACAACCCCTGTTTTATAAATTGGCCCTTTAATTTCCGATTCAATATTTTCAATTTTAGATGTCATGTCAGGCGTCTATATATTAATTTTCTTCTTACTTTTAGGGTGTACTGGCAGTTGTCAGTGACCGATATGTTTCCGAGTTTATTTGAGCAATGCAAAATTTTAGCTAATAAATATGATTTTTGGAAGCTTTTTAAAACAATCATTTCGTCCTTGTCATTGTGCGACAATGTTTACAAACACGATAGGAGGGCGGGACCACACACCACGTGAACACCTCCCAGACGCAATTCGGTTTCATTACATTTGCTTTAACGCAACTAAAATGAGCCATATTATTTTCCCGTTGGAAAAGAATAGACATATTATTTATAATAATAAACATTACAGTATAATTTGGGTTAAAGAGCCTCTGTGCACACACATATAGCAATATTAGCCATTACAGAAAACAGAAATAATTTTGCTTATCGCCAATACTGTTCTGCTGTGGCATGAACCTAAAGTGCTGTTCATGCCATTTTCTGGGGGGGGGTCATCTCACTAAGTGTCTCCAGCTGACTCTATTCCATGCGTGTGCATGCCTGTCTGCTACTCTCCACCATAGCTCTGCGGTGGGGCTGTCTTGCGGCGCGATGGACTCGCACGGCAGCACCGGCAAGCGTATCCGCAAGCCCTCGCTGCTCTACGAAGACTTTGAGAGCCCATCGCTGCCGCACACCATGCCGCCGGGCCCGCCCGCCCATCCGCAGCCTGCCGTCCGGGATCCATCCCGACAGGGCCGCGCCACGAACCAGCTGCAGTACCTCCAGAAGACCCTGCTCAAGTGCCTTTGGAAGCATCACTTCGCGTGGCCCTTTCACGAGCCGGTGGACGCGCACAGGCTCAACTTGCCTGTGAGAGTCCCAATTGTAGACTCTCCTCCAAACGTATTGGAACAGTGAGGCCATTTCCTTTGTTTTTGCTGAAGACTCAAGGAATTGGCCTCATTGTTGCAATTCTTTTAGGACAGCAATGCTACTGCCACTCCCTTTCAAGCAAAATGTAATGTCTGTGTCATTTTTTTTTTCTCACAATCTCTCAGGACTACCACAAGATAATCAAGCAACCCATGGACATGGGCACCATCAAGAAGCGCCTGGAGAATAACTTCTACCGGTCTGCCAGCGAATGCATCCAGGACTTCAACACCATGTTCACCAACTGCTACATCTACAATAAGGTAGGCCACAGCGATCGTGCCATGCTGATGGATGAGCGGCCAAACAATCCAAAGGAGAAAATGTATGAAATAATTCCGGCCTGTAACTGCCACCATTGTAGCCAACCGATGACATTGTGCTGATGGCCCAATCCCTGGAGAAGATCTTCCTCCAGAAGGTGGCGCAGATGCCCGAGGAGGAGGTGGAGCTCCCCACGCCCGCCATTCGCAGGAAGAGCAGCCTGGGACGCGGCCGCAAGACGAGTCGTGAGTGTCTCCCCGACCCGTGACGGTGAGTGGCTCCTCTGCCACCGCCGTCGCCGTGCTGACCAACGTGTCTTCCCCGTGTGTGTTTCCGTTAGCCATGCGGGCGCAGCAGGTGCCAGCCGTGTCACAATCAGCCTACTCGCCGTCCTCCTCGGACACAAGCGAGTCCATGCTGGCCAGTTCGCCGCATACGGTGCTGACCAAGAGCCTACCGCCGGCCACCATCATGGGCCTGCCTCCCACGCAGCCCACCACCAAGGTACGGTTGCAATTATTTTTTTTTACAGGGGGTCAATGACAACATGAACTTCCAATCCTAGATGGGTTTAGTGATGATGAAGTTGTTGTTGCAGAGTCCACTCATTTTGATGCTCACTGCGATGACGTCTCGCATGATTGGCCAAGGTCTGGATTTGCGCTCCTCCTTTCGGCCGGATTTACACTTCCCAACTGTTTAGACTGTATTCCAAATTTGCATTTCAACGGAATCATTGCTTCAGAACCCGGGAGACGACATGAATGTTTTAACGCGCATCATTTGCAGCAACGAGGAAATAAGGGGTCTCTTTCGGTTTCCATGGCGACATTCATGTTTTGTTGTTTCTTTGGGTTAGAAAAAGGGCGTTAAGCGCAAGGCGGACACCACCACTCCGTCCACCATGGGCTTGACGGTGGGGATTTCGGCGGAGGGACACGGACACTTGGTGGGCTTGGGAAAGGGAGGCCACGGCGGACAGGTCCACGAACCCCCCATGAACGCCATCTCCTGCATTGGCGGCATGACCTTGGAGACGCCGCCCGGCATGGGCCTGGTCCACAGCCCCGGCGGACCCGTCCTCCTCCAGCCCATGATGTCGGTGGTGGGGCGGCGCGTGGGCAGCGGGCGCCCCATCAAGCCGCCCAAGAAGGACTTGCCGGACTGTGTGCAGCCGCAGCCTTTGCGGAAAGGCAAGCTGAGCCCGGCCATGCGCTACTGCAGCGGGCTGCTCAAGGACATGCTGTCCAAGAAGCACGCCGCCTACGCCTGGCCCTTCTACAAACCCGTGGACGCCGCCGAGCTCGGCCTGCACGACTACCACGACATCATCAAGTATCCCATGGACCTCAGCACCATCAAGGTGACACACAGCGTTGTTGTTTGCACGGTCTCTGTATTTCATCCCTCAAACTCACTTTGTTTGCATGCCACTTTGTAGTTAGACGCACCTTGTGGCTAAAGCCAAACTATGGCAGGCTTTTTACTTTCCGGACCTGGATTTGACAACTCTTGATTATTTTCTCCAGCGGGCTCGAACCTTTTAAGTTGGGTGCTGTTCTAACACACATTTGTGCAACACTGAGAACTCCGTGCTCATGTAACTCTGCCGGCAGAGGAAGATGGACGGCCGCGAGTACCGCGACGCCCAGCAGTTTGCCGGAGACGTGCGCCTCATGTTCTCCAACTGCTACAAGTACAACCCGCCTGACCACGACGTGGTGGGCATGGCCCGCAAGCTGCAGGTGAGCCCTGGTGCTCCCCCGAGTCATCAAATCGCCCATCCTTGTGAAAGGCTTACGTTGGGAGTACGCCAAACATACTGTGGAACCTCCAAAGTCCGAAGGCCTCAGAAAAGCAAAATAAAGTTGTTTAAACGGTCGCTCTATGTGACGTGAGGCGTCATGTCAGTGAGCATCTGTTTAACTCCACAAGTGTATTTTGGGGTATGTGCATGACATCACAAACACTGGAACACTTAAAAAAACAAATGGATTTCATGTCTTTACGTTCTTTATAGCCGCAGCAAAATTGTCTCTTTGCATGGCATCACTTGTTGCTAGGAAGACTTTCAAATTTAATCACATTCATTACTCTTGCGTCATTTACAGGACGTCTTTGAATTCAGCTTTGCCAAAATGCCCGACGATCCGCAGCTGGACCACGCCGCCTTGTCCCTGAGCGGCCACCCGACATCCTCCTCCTCTTCCTCCTCGTCCTCCTCATCGTCTTCCTCGTCCACGTCGGAGAGCGAGCCCAGCAGTGAGAGCGAGGAGAGCGAGAGCAGCCCCAGCTCAGACAGCGAGGAAGAGCGAGCTAACCGGCTGGCTGAGCTGCAGGACCAGGTGTGCACGCAGGTAAGGCCCACCAATTTAATCATCTAGATGTTGGAGGAACAAAAAAATAATTGCTTAAAAATCTGCAATATAATATTTTTTCATCACCTTTTTTGCCGCTTCCCCCACGCAGCTTCGAGCCGTGCACGAGCAGCTGACGGCGCTCTCCCAGGGCCCCATCGTAAAGCCCAAGAAGAAGCGGGAGAAAAAGGACAAGAAGGAGAAGAAAAAGCGCAAGAAGCCAGACAAGCGCGGACGTGGATCCAAGAGCCGAGCGGGCTCCGAGGAGTGGACCATGCCTACTAAAATGCTCAAAAGCAAGACGTCGAGAGCCGGCGCATCGCAGACCAAGAAGAGCCAGACCAAGAAGAGCAACAAGAGCAGCAAGTTAGTACCACAAAAACATGTCAGGAATAAAACAATCTATATTTTTATTACTGTGCTATGAATACTAAAAAAAAGTAAGGCTTGGATGGAGGAAATTTCACACCCTTACGAACATGGTGTCAAATTGAACCTCTCTCCAGGAGCGCCAAGAAGTCATTCTACCCGCCGCTGACGCCCGCCATGCTTCCGCACTACGACTCTGAGGAAGAGGACGAGATTGTGCCCATGACGTACGACGAGAAGCGGCAGCTCAGCCTGGACATCAACAAGCTGCCGGGCGAGAAATTGGGCCGGGTGGTCCACATCATCCAGTCGCGGGAGCCCTCGCTGCGCGACACCAACCCCGAGGAGATCGAGATCGACTTTGAGACACTCAAGCCGTCCACGCTGAAGGAACTGGAACGCTACGTCATGACGTGTCTGCGGAAGAAGCCGCGCAAGCCCTACACTGACCTAGGTATGATTTATAACTTCATATGTGTCTTTTAAATCTTGGCTAAAAAAAAAAACCTGCCAACCTGAATTATTTCCTCTGTGAGTCACGATGGAAACGACCAACGTGATTGGGTTGGTGCTGTTCCTGGCACATTTATTTTTAACACCACATGTGACTGCACAAGATTCACTGACGGACCACAAGGCCTGAAATCAATCGCCGGAATAATCTGTAAACTATTAAGAGTTGAAAAATAGGATTATTTTTGCCATCCGCTTTCCGGATGGCGGCTGATCTTTGGCTTCCGTGCTCTCGTCAGCAGTAAAGAAAGGCGGCGTGCTCAAGTCCAAAGAGGAGCTGACTTTGGAGAAGCGTCTTGAGCTGGAGAGGAGACTGCAGGACGTCAGCGGGCAGCTCAACTCTGCCAAGAAGCCCGCAAAACCCAAAGGTCAGAGGTTCATCCATTAAAGATTGCATGTATTTGATTTAAAATATTGTGAATGATTCTTTTTTTGTAGCGGAGAAGGCCAACCCCACCGAGGCCCACACACAACCCTCACGCCTCAGCGGCAGCAGCTCCAGCTCGGACTCGTCCACTTCTTCCTCCTCCTCGTCATCGTCGTCCTCGGACACCAGCGAGTCAGACTCCGGCTGAGATCTTTGCGGCTCAAATAGAAAACAATAATTGAAGAAGAAGTAACTCAGGGACTTGGGCTGGCCCAGGAAGTGACGTTCCCTGAAAACGGACTAGTGAACCCCAACACTTTTTGAATGTTAGACTTGAAGGATGTGCGAGGACGAGAAACAAAAACACGTACGGCCTTTTGCTTTCTCCCTCCTGTCTTTTTTGTTGTTGTTCTGATTTGTAAATACATGTACAAAATTGTATCTTTCTTTTATAAAGAAGAATTTTAGGATTATTTCCACCACCCAAAGAAGAATGTATAGTCTTCTTTGGAGCTATTTATTTATTTGAAAATGTTCACTCTTGATGCTTTCTTCACAATCTTTTCATCCTCCTAATGGAGCTTGGCTTCTTCATCAACACGTCCATGGAACTACGGAAAATCGTTTGAGCATTAAATCATATCCTTGATGTCCACCTGTCATATTCCTACCTGGACATCAAGAACATGGAATTAACGCTCAACGGTTTGCCATATGAAACGCTAAAAATGGAAGTTGACGTTTTGCATCATTGTTCTTGATATCGCTGCGTCTCGTTAAACAACGGAAAAGCAGACGCACATTCCATTCATAAATCATCTTCACTGTAACAAGCCCAACGTTCGGCATTGGAAATGTCTTCATCGTTTAGAATGTGAACAAACACCTCGCTGATTTGTGGAAGTAATGCTTGTGTATTCTTATAAGTGTGTTTATGCTGTTGCACACACGACTGCATCCGGCCTGCTGTTCCCTTGCCTTAGTTCCCGTTGGTCCTTATACATTGTTCTTATATTACAGTACTTCTCTCAGTCACTGTTGTTTGCTCACTTCAAGCGTCTTTGCTATGTTCTGGCGCTCACCATTTTGTCTTCATTTGACTGCTTTGTTTATTAAAAAAAAACCTGTTGGAACTTCTTTTTCTTCTGAACTTTCTTCGGTAGGTGGCAGCACTTCATTAATATTTGAATTGACTCTATGACGCATTCACATAAGTCCTTTTTTTGTTCTTGAGTTAAAGAAAATATTTGAAATGCAAGTGCACTTCCAACTCCAAAATGTATTGGTAGTACTTTATTGGTAGTCATTTTAGGTCAATATCATTCCTGAATATTTTTATTTTTTCAGATATATAAAAATCCCTTTTTCATTGAACGTCTCATCTGCGCTCATTGAATGAACTTTCTAGAACGTCACGGATGGGCGGGAGTAGTTCATCGAAAAAGCAGGGGACATACATCCGATTAAAATGCGTTTAAATTAACATTTTCAATCACTTGGTGTAGTATATCTAGGGCTTTCAAACTAAATTGAGTAAGTATTCATAATTTATAATTTGTGTCAATTTTCTGTCCGTTATATAGCTATATAGTACGCCCAGATTAATTGTATTCCCCCCGCTGTGAATAAACGATGGTACATTCTCTGACAGCAACGGCTGAGCTAGTCTTGCTACCCATGCCCGACCATCTCCTGAGGCACCGTGTTCTTATTTTTAAACAACCAGGAGTTCGTCGTTTCTTGTCGTTTCGAGTTATTTAAGTGCTCTCGTCCATTGTACATCGCCAAAATGTGTGCGGCCAAGAAAGGAGACTTGTCCCCTAGCGAAAAAGAGTTGTTTGACGTTATTTCGACAGGTAAGTAATCCCCCACAATGCAATGTGGCTAGCACTAGTTAGCTTGTATGATACGCCACACCAAATCCTCAGTAATAAACTTCTAATTTGTATTTTTTATTGACGTTGTAGCGTTTGTAATTATAGTTATGGTTGTGGTTATAGTGGTGTATTGTGTTACATGGAGCTTTCGAGTCCACACAGCATTGTGCCTTATTTAGCTTCATAACTCCAACAACAATTTTAATTTATATTAATCACCTTTATGAATTGCAGGAAATGTCCAAGAAGCTTCCAGACTTCTGGGTTGCAAAGATGTCAGAGTCAACTGCTTGGATGAAGTAAGAATATTTCATGTGACTTTTCACAGCTGTCATAAGCCTAATCTTTTGAGTTTACAATTATTAGGCAACATTATTGCTGACTGAAATCAAAGTAGTGTTAGATAATCAAGCCTCCAGCTTATTTTGTGGGAAAAGAACACATTGGCCATTTTCAGTGAGCAACATGCATGTGACAAGGAGCCACTGGGGTCCTTCAAGGAGGAGTAGAAGAACCCTTCACTTCCTCTCGTCTTTTTTCAATCTCTATACCCGTGTCAAAGTCAGATGTTGGAAGCATGTTTTGTCATCTCGTTCCTCCCCGGCGCAGTACGGCATGACGCCTTTGATGCACGCCGCCTACAAGGGCAAAGCCGACATGTGCAAGCTGCTCCTGAGGCTCGGCGCCGACGTCAACTGCAACCACCACGAGCACGGATACACTGCCCTCATGTTCGCCGGACTCTCAGGTTGGTCCATGGCTAAAAAGGCGAAATGTATGAGCCACATCAGTCACACGCCAACCACAATCGTTTTTGTTTGTGGCCACAGGGAAGACGGACATCACGTGGATGATGTTGGACGCTGGGGCTGAGACGGACGTGGTCAACTCTGTAGGCAGGACCGCAGCACAGATGGCCGCCTTTGTTGGTATGTGCCAACTATTTTTTTTTTCAAGTTACAAGTTTTCTTCTAATATATTTATCAAAATTTCATAATTGAGTCGAATCCTCTTGTCTTCCAGGTCAACACGACTGCGTGACGGTGATCAACAACTTCTTTTCTCGTGCCCGACTTGACTACTACACCAAAGTTCAGGGTCTGGAGGAGGAGCCTAAATTACCGCCTAAGCTAGCTGGACCCTTACACAAGATCATCATGACGACCAACCTCAACCCTGTTAAGGTAACAAGACAGCGTGATTAACTTCTTAGCAAACAAAAATGTTAAAGCTGTGAAGCGAGACGCGGCAGCCTCTTGTCATGTCATAATTTCTGGCGTCAGATGGTGATGTTAGTGAAGGAGAATCCTTTGCTGGCCTCGCCCTCAGCCCTGGACAAGTGTCGTCGAGTGATGGAGCTCATCTGCGAGAAGTGCATGAAGCAGCGCGACATGAACGAAGTGCTCGCCATGAAGATGCACTACATCAGCTGCGTGCTGGCCAAGTGCGCCTCCTTCCTCAACGAACGCGACGACCAGCTGGACGGACTCATCAAGAGGTCGGCGACCCTGATTTATTACGTTTTCTCGGCAGTGTTGAAAAGCGACTTTTTCTTTTCCCCCTCGTAGTCTTCTGAAAGGACGAGAAAGCGACGGCTTCCCGGTGTACCAGGAAAAGTTCATCCGCGAATGCGTGCGGAAGTTCCCCTACTGCGACGCCACGCTGCTCCAGCAGCTGGTACGCAGCATCGCCCCCGTCGCCATCGTGAGTTCACCACCATATTTGGTTTTCTTCTTTAGAAACACGATTAAATGGTATTTCAAGTCATTTAAACCCAGATTTTTTTCAGGGCAATGACCCCACAGCTCTATCAGTGCTGACACAGGCCATCACAGGTCAAGTCGGCTTCATGGACGCAGAGTTCTGCACCACGTGTGGAGACAAAGGAGCCCAGAAAAGATGCTCCATTTGTAAAATGGTGAGTGCTCATTTTTATCTTGGATATCTCACAAACAGTGTGATTATATTACATATTATTGAGGTAACAGTTTTTAGTGTGACATTTATTTCATCTTTTGAACATTTTTTTGTCAACCAGGTGATCTACTGTGGCCAAGCGTGTCAAAAGTTGCACTGGTTCACACACAAGAAAGTCTGCAAGAAGCTTCAAGAGCAGCGAGAGCAGCACCAAGCTCAAAGCAGTCAAGTCGCCGGTTGGTCTCATCAATCACTAAAAGACACAAAGTTGATGGCTATTATACACGATAATAATCATAAAATATTGTGTTGGATTTTAGAGGAGAGTGAAGCAATTGAGGAGGCCTCCGAGTCCATGAAGCAGCTTAACGTGGACACCAACAGCTAGACCGAGGACACCCAAACAAGTGTGTACGCAACAAAACACGACACTCGAACACAACAAATCCAAATCACTTGAGGCTCCGGTGGACATTTTGAGGTCGTTGCGTCCATTTTGTCCGGTGAGAAACTGAGTAAGTCTTGAGTGGAGCAGAGACAAAAAAAAGGGACAAACTCAGGAGAACCGCGACTCGACAAAATATGTACATTGTGAAATATTTATAACAGTATCATACTGTATGTGCATTTATTAATGTTGCGTCAGGTTTCACTTAATAAACAAAACTTAAGGTCCATGAAAGTCTACTTGGTGAGGTGAGTTCTAGAATATAGACATTTTTTTTCTTTATATTGAGTCTTTTTTTTTTTTTTCCGTGAGATGTTTGAAAGGTCTTGGGTTACTTCCGAGACAATCAACTATAGTTGCAATGACCATTTTAGTCCTGCCAGAGAGCAGCGTTTCACTAGAAATTCACTAAGTGCAGGTCTGTAGAGAAGGCAAAATTCTAATAAATCAAGTTTTAATTACCAACACTGTTTATTAGAAATTTGACAATACGTAAAAAAATTAAAACTGTTTCACTTTTACTCCATCTTTATAAATATGTAAACTACTTTAAAATGTTACTTTTTATAAACCATTATTAAAAATATCTAAGAACATATCTAAAAGATTTTAATTTTATTTAAAAATGTTCACAAAATAAAAAAAATTATAAACCATATATAACCATACACTGCTTTATTTTTGAGTTTTATGTTGATAGAATACTGTAATGTAAAAATACAAAGCATATGTAGATTTTTTTTTCTTCTTCTTTCAACATGCATCATACAATGAAAGAAAAGCATTAGTCTGGAGAGCATTAAAGGGACATTCCGGCAATTCCACATGTCCAAGTCAATTTATTAGTCATGGTGAAAAAACACTCCTATCAAGATGTGGAGGCGTGCTTAGGAGATGAGTGACAGTTTGCGCTTCCCACTCCATTTAAATGTGGAGCCGACCCAAAATGATTTTTTCGCCCGTCACGCTTGTAGAAGTTGTCCCACCAAAGCCTCGCTCCGCTCTCGAATCAAAGCTGACGTCAGCTCGGCCACTTTTGACAAAGACCTTGCCCAGCGTTCGGCATCCTGGGAAAGAAAAATAAAATTGTTGATATAAAAATTTTGCGAGCCATTGGACTAATAGATGAATGCACCAATTTAGGGTGATGATTGAATGACTGGACTAATTAGTTGTTCTGATTAATGATAATGATCCGCTTTAGTTTGTGCGTGCCTTGCGTGTTCCTTTCTTCCTCCGACACGTGAGATTGTTTTCAAATTTTCACATCTAGACACAATCGGCCACCAAAGTCTTTTGAGGTTATTTTTTTTTCCCCATTAGGTTTTTATTGAACTCTGACCCTGACCACATTTTATTTTGAAGCAGCCATTTTAGTTTGAGTTGACAAACAGCAGTGTCAAAGTTTGACCAAACATCTTGTTTGTTTTGAAGGTTCGGACAGATGAGGCTTCCACTAAGGTGCATGTGACAAGGTGTGATTGCGAAGCGTGTAATCTGGCCTGACCGTGGATAATGACACGAAGCAGTCTCTAATCACAACCAGGGAAGGCGGTCACAGTACCTGAATTTATTTTTTCATCCTCCAAAAACACCAAAACGCGTTACTGTTTAGTTGCAAACAATAAATCTCCGTCCCCGAGATTTAGAGATATTAAAAATTATAAGAACTTGGCGGATGAGATGCTTAAAAATTAGCCAGCTAGCAGTTAGCTCCGCTAGCTTCGGCTATTCTTGTCAACGCTCATTTACATATGACAGAAGACAAAAAAAACAAAGATCACCAAGGAGGATCAGAGAATCTATACTCTGCGTTCAATTCCGTCCACTTCAGATAGGCAGGCAGATTTTGAATCAAGCTTCAAAGCGAAACGTTATTGAATCAAGTCGTCGTTTGCACGGTGGCACATAAATACCAAGCAGTCCGTCTCCCAAAATGGGATCTTCAGGGTCGAATTACTAAACAACAACAGCGAGTGAGGCATCAAAGGGTCTCAAAGACGGGGGTACCACTCCTGACGTGGACTAAGGGGGGAACGTGATCCTCGGTGGGATTAGCGTGTCTTCATCTCAAGCCAAACAGTTTTCTGTAAATCCTCATGATGGAAGCGCTCAAGGCTAAACGCCTCACCTGTTATTCACTTTTAAAAAAAATAAAAAATCAGGTTCACTTGGTTTTTACGAGATTTGGATTGCAGTTTTTACCAGACTGCCGTACTTTCCGCCACGACACAGCCTCAGCTCACCGAGTCCCGAGCCAGAAGTGTCATCACTGACTGGCGTGAATCTGAAGGAGTGTGACCGCAGATGCGTGTTAGAATAAACTCTTAGCACCAGGACATTTTCCGCTCATCCCCTGCCGTCTCCAATCTTTTTTTATTGATGTCCTTTCTCTTAACATGTGACTTTTACAACATTGAGATGCAGAAAAATTTGCATAGCATAAATCAGAATGGATGATGTGGTAATTATAACTTAAAACATCTGCTAACTTATGCAAACAGACAGAGCACGCAAAAATCTTTCGCTGAAGAAACCGAGCATAGCCTATTTTTGCCAAATGAGGTGACAGCATTGTTTTAATATTCTGTAGATGGAAGATTGGGCACGAGCTTAAAAGCGAAACTATTCCCAATCATTCCCATGTGCGGCGTATACATAAACACAAGCAAGAGGGTCTTGTTATTGTTATTGATGTCGCCACACTGCAACTTTTTAACCAATGAGACTTCAATCATGGACGACTTTGGCTCGCCACAAGGCGACAGCTCTTTGAAAAGCAAAGTTGTGTGTGTGTAGGGGGGGGGGGGTCGACCACACAGCGAGCGGTCGCCCCTATCCTCAAATGCCACCAATGGCCGCTTTCAAGTCCAAAAAGGTCTCTTTGGGTAATTAGGAAGTCAGCCAGTGACACTTTCCCAAGATCCCGAGGGTTCCCACTTCTTCCCCTTCATGACCAGCCAAGTCCCAATTAAATAACAGCTCACCAAGACTATTGGCGGGATGCCCAAAGTGTGGGGCCTAGGAATTATATTTACAAAGCCTTTACGGCCTCTTTAAATTCAATCCAACATCTTCGTATCATTTGACAGTCGGACAGTTACGCACCGATTGAGTTCCGTGCCACCGTACCTCGAAATACATCTCGTGCCCAAGCAACCACGGATAGTTGAAGGCTTAGAAAGAAAAATGGGGTTTAGAGTTCATGCGTGTCACACGCAGCTCAGCCAATTCCTTGATGAGATGATTTACAAAGATAAGGAATTCAAAACCTTCAGTCGCAGTCGCATTAATGCCAAGGCTGATTTACGTCTGGAAAACCGCTTTCCACAGGCTCTGACAGTTCTATATATACAGTATCTGATCCCTATCGCTCTCTTCAAGCTCTTCATCGGAATAGTCAAAGCCATGTGTACGCAAGTCCATCAAAAGGGGTTTTCCTTCCCCGCTCGGTGGCTCGTTTCGGAGGGTGCCATTTGGAATGAGACGGAACTTCCTCGTAACCGGCGATCGGAATCTCTGATGGATGGAGGCTTTCGATTTGGTGTTGAACGCGTCATTTATGATGCTTGGAAATTTCCACTGGCAAATAAAAATGTTGGCTCGGTACGAGATTTGACTGGCGGGATGTCAGTTTGTTAGGCCTTGTTCATCGTCCGATGTCAATGGAAGAAGTCTGCTGGATTTTGACACGACATGGTTCAAGAGATTTACCGTAATTCCAGTTTTGATTTCAAAAAAAGCCTTTCACGAAAGATCTTTTGAAGTTTCCGTCTGAAATACTCCGACAAACTTAGCAGTTCGTTCGTCACGTTTAACGTACAGACGAGGAGGAGGTATGAACTTCGACGGGCATACCTCTCGACAAGGAGCAGAACCGCTGGATGTTTAGTTGAGGCCATACATGCAGGCCAGGAGTGTGATGGATGAAGTGACAATTCAGAATGCAAGCAAAGACACTCGAAAACGACCCTGACTTTTAGTTCCTGTACTTTTAAAACATCACGACACCCTAAACACTCAACTGCGGAAGGTATGCGAGGAGTCAAGAACAGGTGAACCGTGGTAGCTAACCGCTAAAGCAATCGACTTGGCCTTTTATCGTACTTGTGTCTTTCTTCAACCTATCGGGAATTAGAAGTTGATGGAAATCATGTTGGGTGGCAAGTGATCATCAGGATTGCCACTGCAGCGTGATGTTGTGTTAGCGGTTTTTGGTGTTGACGTAGCTGCAGATCCAATCAAATCGAGACAGATTGGCATCTGGTTGCGTTTGCTTTTGTCTGAACAAACATGCGGAAATGTTATTTTCCCCTTCTCGGCTGTTATAAATGCAAATCAAAGAGGAAGGTGAGCATTCGTGACAACTGAGGAGCATCAGGAAAAAGTCTCTGGGTGGTCAGAAATATTTCCCAACCAGGAGGAACATACACAAATGTCACGACACTCCACTTTTGGAACCCGATTTTCCACTTGTCTGTTCGAATGCCTAAATCCAGTTCCATCTTTTTAATCTGACATATCAAAGCTGAGCAAACACAGTCTGGTATGAACCGTTCCCGGAGCCAACTTGAGGCGCTCGGGTTTCACACATCTGGAGATGTCTCGTTCGGAGAAGAGCCTGGAAGATCCATCTTGATACCATGCACATGTTCCTCATGGTTCATGTACCACTTCCATCTCAAGACACCAACATCCTGGTCTGGTTGGGGGTGGAGGGATACCCTTCAAAAACACGTTTGCGGTTTCGATAAACCTTCCTCGCCGTTGAACGCCAGAAGATCATGACACATGGTGGACAACTGCAGGGATTTAGCGAACCAGTTGTCCCTAATCTCCCTTGACCCAAACCAGGCAGCAACTCCGAGGTTGTGGTGCTTAAAGATTCTTTGGCTTGGATCAGGTTTCACCTGTCTGCCTTTCAGACCTTGATGTGAACAGGTCCGGGATAATAGAGTGTCTTTCACCCGACCTGGTCTCCATTCTCCGTTGCTCTTTTCTCCCCCCTTCCCCGTGTCGGCTAATCTCCTCTCGGGTTTAGGATTTCCCGGCCGGAGAGGAAATACGGGCTTGGGTAAACATCAGGGCTCTAAACATCTGTGCGTTGATTACAAGAGCCATACATCAGTCTGACATCAGACTGACAAGTGTCTTTTCAGAAGGTGACAAGGGCGAGAGGGACTGAACGAAAGGGGGAGGGATCCTGTGACACCTATCGCCCACGTTTTCACAACAGGGTGTGACTTTTTAGGTGAGGGATCTGTTGTCAGAGTAGGAAGCTTACGGATTTCACGCCTAGTGAGACAACTCCGATCGGTTCTTGACTCAAAACTCTCAAAATGTGCCATCACAAGTTTTTCAAACTTCTCCAAATTGAGATTAGATGATGTTATAATGCTTGAAAAGCCATCAAACATCATCTTGGAAGTCCTTACCAAATTAGCCCATCTTCTCAAAATGTCTTTTTCATATGAAACCAGACTGGACGGAAAATTAACACAAACGTCACCCTATTATTAATATGTGGCCAGAATGAATGTAAGACCTCCTCCAAGGCCAACTAATTTATTTTAATTTTTGGATAGAGGCGCAAGTGAGCTGCAAATTGACCCGCAAACCAAAGCACCCTGGCAGAGGTATTAAGTGGGGACTTAAAGCTCAAAATCTTCTTGACCAGTTTTCTTCTCTGCTTTCTGGAAAATTGCGATTCTTGGACACAGCCAGGACTTCTGGAAAAAATGATCTCTTTGAAATAATAAAAGATTGAGATTTATGCCAATCTGTATTTTGCTCCATGTCTTTCCTTCGTCGAGAGGCTGCCACCTTCGTTCTCGCCAAAAAATAACAACTGGGACATCCTGCACAACACCAAAACTCCAGCTCCACCAAGCAGACTCAACCCGACAACATGGTAGCACAAGAGATGCTCAATTCCATCCCTGAGGACATCTCCAGAGATGCCTGCTGGCAGCAGCATGGAAGCAGAAGTGGGAGGCAACTGGTCCACCGTTACATCTGGGATCCAGGAGACGTCGCCATAGGAGACAGACTACCTCACCAGCAATGGACCGCACTGAACCGTTTAAGAACTGGTCTTGGGCGCTTCAACACATCTATGCGTGTTGAACTAGTTGTCGAATTTCTTGTCGTTTAGTTGGGCTTTAGTTGAGTTTCTCGCCTGGACCACTGAAGACCCAGACGTAGTTTGGATCAACCAATGGGCAAACCTTCTTGGTGTGGGCTTTGGTGCCATTTGCAACTCCATTGCGACTTCTCAGCCAGTGAGATTTGTAGATCAGTTCGGTTTCTCCGTTGCGTTTACAAAAGCAGATGTGAGCACAGAGAAGACAACTTCTTCATCTTGTCCTTTTTTTTTTGAGGGGGGAACAAAATATGTCACTTTGAGTCACGCAGCAGTTTTGATTTATGAAGACAGATCAGCCTCATTTGTCCTACTGTCAAAGCCTGTCTTTGAACATCCCGCGCCCCCAAAAGGTCCCGATTTAACTTGACGTGAACCTTGCGGTCCGATAATTCCGTTATAATTACCGAGCGATGAGTTTGAGATCTGAGGTCGACCGCATGATTTCCGATCTTTCTCACGACATATGTTGAGGTCAAAGTGCTTTAAAGTGAGCCGACGTCTTCCTCGACGGCTTGTTTACGGAGTTATCGCATGGATTCGCTTTTCAAGAACCTTAAATGGCTGCTTCAAACCAAAACATTCCTGCATTCCTTCTTGACACTTTTTGTGGGTCTCCCCATGATGAACATACCCACCAAACTTCATGTTGCTAATTCAAACTGTCTTCAGAAACTGAATTATGCTTTAATTCCAGACTACGTGATTTGTTTTGGACCTAAGAATGACATTGATAAAAAACAGCGACAGGCATTCAATCTAGAAAAGACTCAGCAAAATAAATCATGTATAAAAGAGCTGTTTCGTTTGGCTGCTCTTTAAAAAAAAAAAAGATACATTGCTCAGGAACAATGGGAAAAGTCAGACATGAAAGCTTTTTACCTTTGATTGCTGCACATGGACGCCGTACAAGAGAATATTCCGGCGCTTAGCTGCTAATGCTAACTCTGTAAAGGTTGTCGGTTCGATCGCCCATCGGTCCAGAGTGCTTACATGGACCTGTTTAAAAAAAAAATTGTATTCCACCTCTGGTACCCAAATTCTTTCATTTCAATCAAATTTTTTCAGACAAAACATCCGAACCTCAGCATCAAAAAATTTTTCAGATTGCTAACATCTGACCAAAGCTGTGATAACGAACTCCTCACCAAAATGACAACCACTGGGTGAAGAAGTGTTTGTCTGGTTCTCTCCACTGCTGCAAATGTGGTTTCCACTTTAGCCAAATCAGAAACATTCATCTAGAAAAAAAAAATAAAGATAATATCTTTAAGAGCAGATGTGATATTTCTGTGTTAAGCAGCCAAATAATACATTCGTTTGAAGACACAAAAATGTAAACGTACAGAAAATTGGATAAAGTTCCAGGCCTTGAGCAGATACCGGACGTTGTCTCCCGTCACATCTGGGATGATGTTCAGCTTCTAGAAGATAGATAGAAACATCTCAAGCTCTTTTTGTCACCCGTTTAATTCTTTTGCGTTCTGTTTGGCCTTGGCGAAAGAAACGTGTGAGGAGAGAAGATGTCAGTCAAACGCGGTCCTTCGCCTTTGCGCCCCTCGGCAAATAAACACCGACTAAAAGCACTCAACATCTGGCATGGTCATCCTCGCTTCTGGATAACGCCAACTAAAATGGAAAACGCATGTCCGAAAGCAAAATTTTGCAGCTCTTGTCCAGTCATTTTCCGAACCGATAACTTTAATCCAACTGGTTTAAATCACGTGACTTCTATCTGCTTGTCGGTAACATGAGCTAGCTAAGGAACGAAGGCCGCCCGTACCACAATTAATCAAAAGTGCGGTCCGGTTCAGTAAATGTGACGGCCATCTGCTTTTCCCGCATGCAAACAGTCACACTTCATTACTTCTGCAACCACAGACAGGCCCAGTTGTTTTGCTAGCGGACCACCCGGATGACGCTCATGTTAACATGATGCTCCGCGACACGGACATGTTGGTGGATCCCATTTACGTACTATTTTAATTTCGAGGCTGCAAAAGGATTCGTGGAGGGAGTCGGCCAGCCGGCTCGCATGCGAACACCCGTCTGTGATCACGCAGGCAGATTGAGATAGCGTGTCTGGAAGAACAACACGAGTACACCAAATTAAGCTTTCTCGAAATTTGGAAAATAAGAGTACGGAGCTCACCTTTAACGACAGATTCCGCAGCAGCCAAGTCTCGTTTGTAGGTGACCTGAATTCAGTGTGAATGTTTTATTTTGAACATTAAAAAAAAAAGGAAATATAAGAAAAAAGTAAAATACAGAAAATGATAACTCAATAGAACATAAAAAAGAATTATAATTTCCCCCTTTATAATAAACTCAAATTTGTTCAAAAAGGAGTAGAAAGAAGCAAATTAAATTATCAAATTAAATCCTTTTACTAACTCGGTAAATTGGAAATAATGTGAGCAAGTCACCTTCCATAACGTGGGCGGGCCTTCGATGAGTTTGGCGTTAGTGGCGCAATACCGCAGCACCAGATGGAGACACTCGGTACCAAAGTCAAAATCGGCTTCGGTACACTGAGGAGGGAACCAAAATAATTGACACTTGGTTTTATTTTTAAATCAGAATACCGTATTTTCCGGACTATAAGGCACACCTAAAACCCTCAAATTTTCTCAAAAGCCGACAGTGCACCTTATATGTGGACCAAATTCCAGGCTGTGGGCCAAATGTGTTGTGTGATATTAACATTATTGATATATTGTTTTCACTATTTCAAGTTATTATATTGTGATTGTATTAATGGTGCGCCTTATATATGGACAAAGTTTTAAAATGGGCCATTCATTGAAGGTGCGCCTTATAGTCCGGAAAATACGGTACTTGTGAGACGAGGCGCCGCTGTAAAAATCGTGTTTAAAAGTGCGTGAGTTGGTAAGTTTGAAACGAGTTCACAGTTTTACAAAGTGACCCAGACAAGAGAAAGTGGCCAACTACTTAATAGGCATTAAATTACACGGCACTCAAACACAAAACAGGATCTAAAGCACATCAAAAGAGCAGCGAAATAATGTCTGCTCGTGCATCATCCCGTTGTCTTGTGAAAACACTCGGGCCGACAGTGTGTGTCTGCTGATATTTCACCAAAGCGTCTCGCTAATCTGGCGCCTTTCATCCTACTGTCGTCATCAGAGGAACACAATGAAAACATCATCATTGGCGGCATTCACTTTTCTTGGCCAGATGTGATATTTTCCACCAAAGAGACTAAAGTCTGTCTTGGGGTGCGCAAAATACGGCTCGGGGGCTTTAATATGGCCCACCGTAAAAAAAAAAAAAAAAAAAAAAACACTTATCGAGTCTACGTACTTTCTGATAGGCTCTATGGATGATGTTGTACTTGAAGGCTTGAGGCATCTCGCTAGCTCTGTACTTAGCTCGCTCCAGCGAGTGGTCCAGGAAGTCCTCTGACGTGGTGGCGATCACCGTGGAGACGAGCGGTCGGATCGCCCCCGACGCCTGGGGCGGTTCGAGGAAAACACGAATCTAATTTGTCGTTAGTTATTTCGTGCATCGCCGGTCATACAAAACCACTCACGCCATGTTCCCGGGCGGCCATGGTTATTTGATACAGGAAGTCCTCCTCCACAAAAGGCCGCACAGCATCATGGATGATGACAACCTTGTTCTCCTGCATCTCTTCCTCCGTTTCTTCACTTAGAGCCATGACTCCATTACAAATGGACCTGTGACGCGTGCAGCCGCCCGCCACCACCCGAACTTTGGTGTGCTGGAAGCGCCCAACGATGTCCGTCATCAGGTCCATGTTTTCTTGGGCCACGACAATCACGATGCTGCAGATCCATGATACCCTGCGAGGACATCCCATTTTCACCCATCTCTCTTTTGACATTTTATTGCATCCTGAGATGGCTGACATTTTTTTTAAATCAAATTCCCCTTTCAAATGTGTCCCTTATCTTAGCTAAATAATTAGCAGGATTAGCTTATGATGATAACTTTGTAATGGGAGCAGTTGGCTGTCAATCTAACTAAAACGGGTCTCGTCATTGGTCCAGATATAAATAGGGGCGGGGTTAGGGCTACATGCAGCATGGCAACATGTCTGCACAAATGTGCATGCAATATTTTATTCTTGACAGTATTTAGACAAAGCTACGCCACAGCTATTACCTGGAAGCTGTTTTAAATCGTGAAACAGTCATATTTCTGCAAAAATATTGTAATTCTAGTGTTTAGCGTGAGTTATGAACCACTGACTCGACTTGCATCGTTTAATACACCAACATACGAACGAACTTTCCCATTTTTTAAAAATGTATGCAAACCTCTCAAAAGCCTGAATGGTGTAGCTTATGAGCGGTCGGCCGAGTAGCAAGCAGAACTGTTTAGGTGTTTGCAGTCCGGTTCTCTCTCCGCTACCTCCAGCAGGAAGAACCACACACACCGGGAAATCTACGCCAACTGGGACCGCTCCGAGATTGTTCTTCTCGGGTTGGCTGGAAAGGAAAGTCTCAGGATGGACGGTCCGGTCCGATTCCTCCATCATTTCCTGGGTGGAATATCACGATAACATTCCTGATAGAAGAGGTATGGATGGATTTCTAACTTGGATTATTGTGGAGCTTGAATTTCAGATCAACATTTTACTTCCGCCCTACACATTCAAAATAAAAGTAGTTCGGGTCTCAAAATATTCGTACGATACTTTATATGCATCTTCTCGCTGCTCTATATTTATGTATGTTAATCATATTATTTGTTTGCTTTGTGTAATAAGTACTGATATATTCAAATAAAATTACCATATGGCGTAAAATCAGCATAGAATGACAAATCTGGAATTCAGTAGGATCAAAACTATATCCGGTACTTTAGAAGAAACTTAAAGTAAGAGCTGTGGCTAAATAAACTAGAAAATTTAGTTAGTAGCAACAAAAATGTATGATTTCCGCTTAAAATTAAGTGAATTCAGGGAACTTTACACTATACACACAAAGCGGATTGGCGGATGTTCTCGCGAGATTCCGGTCATATCATTGAATTACGTACATCTCGCGAGATGTTTGGACACGTCAGTCAAAAATGACCTTTTAGTATTGGTTGATGATATTTACTGGTTGACTTGGAATATGAACAATTATATGATGATGATAATAATAATAATTATTATTATTGTTAATAATTAATGACTCTATTCTGGAATATGCATAACTGAAGTCTCACGAGATGGTAGAAATCTTAAATTGACTAATTGAGTTAACCATGGACCTGACTCATTTAACTTTGTTCTTTTGTGTTTGGAATGCATTATGTCATTTACATGTGTGTTTGGGAAAATCAATCCGACTTTCATTTTCTGATTTAAAACTTTATTGGCAAAGCTTTTCTACGCATTACAGCCACATGGAATATATTACATAATTATTTATATACACATGGTTGTAGGAGGAAAAACAAAATTGGAAAGAAAAGTCCAATTTTGACATATACACAAATGTGGTTTCAACAGGTAGTTGGAATTTAAGATGGAGAAACTTGGAAATATTCCAACTTGGAAACCTTAAATAGTAAATAATGGAAATTTACTGGGAATTAAGGATCATATAAGTAGACATCCATGCAAAATTCCCATCCTTTAAAAATACCTGTGAATTCACATGAATTATTGTCAAAAGTTTCCAGATTCCTCAAATTTTGCAACCTTATTGTTTTACTGGTGTTGGACAGCAAAAGCACAAATACATGACTACATGGGACAATGCATGTTTTATCTCAATACAGTTTCTGTTCACATTATTTAAATGGCAAGGAAGTCCTTAGATCTCCTCCAGTTTGGCATAAATCAAGTCCAGCCTTTTGAGCGACGCCATAATCCACAGACTTTTTCATCATGACCTTTCGTGTACTTCCAGGTGGCAAAGGCTTGAGCAGACAATTGTTTGATTTTTGTTTTGTTATAACGTTAGCCTTTTGGAGAATTTCTGGTATTGCAACCCCATTTTTTTGTTTTTTTAGTTCATTCTGCCACCTGTAAGTATCCCACCCTGTCTGTTGTTTACAAACATAATGAAAGAATCTATTGGCAAGGCCTCAAAGCCTCCACTCCTCATGGGGCAGTCTGGTGCCAATTTTGGCTCATGTGCTTCTTTCCCATCACCTTCCTGCTCTTGGACTTGTGCGGGATTAGCGTCTGGGGTGGCGTCAGAAGCCCAAACTTATTCCCTGACTCATTATGCTGCTTGGAGAACCTCTTGCACTTACAGGAGGTAACCACGGTGATTTTGTAGGTTCTAGTGCTGCCGTCCTGGCACTGCAGACGGATACGCTGAGTACGGGTTTTATCGTTGACGCAACGCCAGTCCTGGCCGCTGCTGTTAGCCGCGCTATGGCGAGTCCAGAATTTTTTGTACTGCCGGGCTCCGCCGATCCAGTTGTGAAGCATCTGAGCCGGGAGACACTCGCCGGCGCACACCAGCTCCTTAATGGGGTGGATGCTGGTGCAGTGGCCGTCTGAGATGTACTTGGTGGACCTCAGCTCTCTGCAGCCCATCTGGCTTCGCTCTGAGGGAACATTTGAGTTTTTAAGACAACAGCTCACTTTAGTCATCTCTCTCCTGGCTGCTTAAGTCCCATATGGCTTCGTCATTAATAAAAACTCTGACATGGTAGATTCGAGGCCTGCTGGAAAATGTGAACATTTGGGACTATTTGTTGTTGAGATTCCACAATGCCCGATATAAAAAAAAAAGTAGGACTCCTCCAAGCAGCTAACGAAAGTAATGCTTTCCTTTTTCCTGAATTTTGCTGCAGGCTGCAAATTGTCCCCTGCTGTAATTGAAGCCGGCATCCATTGATAACATCACACGCCTTCTTCACAATGGCTCCCTTTCCATGACAGCGTTTGATGAATAGAGAGTGACTTCACCACATGTTATGACATCTAGTTGGTTTCAAATTGTTTTTTTAAATTCATTTTTATTTTTCCCATTTTTAATTCCATTAGAAAATCCCATGACTTAAAGTAAGAGAACTTGTGTTGTGTGCTAGTACTGCATTATCAAATTAATTAGGAGTTTAAAATACTATTATCTGTTGACTAATTGTTTTTAGCGACCTCTAGTGGTTTAGGCGCCCTAAGCAGGTGCTTTGTTGGCTTTTTGGAAGGACTTAGTTATAAAGACTTCTTTAAAAAAAAATCTTTGCATTATCTCTTTTAAAACCATTTAGAACCATTTAGTCATTTTAGAAGTCAAGGTTCTCCTCACTCATCTCATCTTACCTCTTCTGTCCTGTCCCGCCGCTCTCCCACCGGCCCGAGCCCGGTTCAGGGATACATTTCCCGGCTTTGCATCCTCCTGGGGTGGGCCGACGTGAAGGAAGAGGCTTCCCGCATGCTCGGTGGCGTCGTTGTTAAGGGCCTGGCTGCTCCTCAGCAGGATGCAAAGTAAAAGCAGTGAGTTGGAGAAGGACTTGTGGTGCATGGTGGAAGAAGAGGAGAGAGTTAGAAATGAAGAGAAGGATGCTGCAGCTGGTTTTATACGGAGGAGGGGTTTTAAGGTGCTTCACTATCTTGGAGTACACCCACTTCTTGGATTTAATTTTAGAAGCAAACTGACAGACTTGATAAATATTAATGAAGGTGCACTCATGCTAACATGAATTGTGAAACGCCTTGGGAAGGCTAACGTAAATTAGCATGGCTTTTATGATATTTATGATTATTTATTATAGTGATTGAGAATTGGTGAGTCTATGAACCAAAGGTGATGAACTTTTTTTAATGATATATTTAGTTCATAAAATAATTAAATAAGCAACTATCCATCTATTCATCCACATCGCTATTGTCTACTCATCTACATATTCATTCTATTTTTTTTTCCTGAATGACGTGACGTATGTTTATTTTTTGGAACGACAGCGACACTTGCTGGTCAATTGTATTATTTTATTCTTATAGTTGTTTTGGCGGTTTTTGTCCACGAGGTGGCAGTATTGTACTTCTCATTGATAAGTTGGGTCCATTATGGACACCATCATTTATTTTTCACGACGGAGGGAAGACCCCATAAAGAAAAAAGCCAAATAAATTTTATAGTGATATTTTGAATGATTAAGTATTGTGCAACTTAAGAGATGTTTTGTCTTCGGGGTTTTACAAAATATGCTGTCCTCCACTCAGAACAGTACACATAAATTATATAAATTAATGATATTATATTAAAATGCGTTAGTGTGTGTTTGTTTTCCAATGATAAATAGTCGCAATGAACGCATCACAGAAACAACAGCAGAGTTTGAATTGCTATATACAGTATTTGTACATATTGTTATTTTTTCTCCTCAATCTCGCCTGAATGTTCCCACCCAAATATTTCTTCAAATCCAGAGAACTCCTAAGGGCCAAATGAATTCCACATTTTTCAACTCCCATTGCTGTCACTGCTCCATCCGCACCTCATTTATGTTCTATATGCTTTAAATGTGCAATTTTTTTACATATTTTTCATGTTCTTTATGCCTACAATCTACCATATTTGTGTAAAATTAATGTTGCCTGTGCTCTAATGTACCATAACATCTTTTTTCTAGCATATTCATTTGTCATCATAACTGATATCCCAATATAATGTATGCATATAAATGATACATAATGTTTCATCCACATTTACATATTATTTAATCTTCATCGTTTCTACTCATACCTTCTAGCCTTGTCCTCCACGTGGCTTGTCCCCAGGGGTCCTGAGCGGTTCTGTGGCGGTCCACAAAGTGTATAGCGGCCAGTGGTGTCGGGTTCTGCTTCACCGCAGAGGGTCCGGACCCGGTAAGACGCAGGCCTCGTGGTGTAGCGGTTGGCATAGTTGACCCGGTCTGGGTTAGACTCCGGATTTCGTGCATAGTTTGGTGACTGACGACATTCCGGGATTGGAGGTCAGAACTTTGGCTGCGAAAGTATACTGGATGCTAATACATGAAAAAGAACATATTTATTTATTGTGCTTTTTTTGTCATACTTTATGACATTTGACTGCAGATATGTAAATATTTGTATTACCCTTGGGATTTCTCAAGTGCTAGCTAATGCTAGCTTAGCTGAATTGGATTTCTTCCAAACATGAGTATAAGTTGTTTATTGTTGTTGCCTTTGTTTGATTTTCAAGTTTTAGAGCCCAAAATTTGCGTCTCTCCCAAGTCAGAGTAATAATGACACCACAGAGACCAATCCTGGATGATCTTTCCCATGAACGGGCTTGCCTTGCCCCCCCTCCCTTTTTTTTTTTTACCAGCGCATCCCGCCCCACCCATTATCCGTAGAGGATTAAAAAAAATAAGACTGTCAACTCCATTTCACGAAACAAATATTCTAGCGTGTAAATGTAGGTCGGCGCTTCCGATCTCGTGACTTCTCATCCTTTGCCCCTCATTGGTTGTTTTGTCACCATGATGGTGGCCCGTGCATCCAACTTCCCTCCCAAATTGTCTACCCCGACCACAAGCCGCCGGTTGTCCCACAAATCCTTCTTTTTTTTTTTTCTTCTCCCTTCCCTTCCCTCCACATCCGTCATGTCTTCATTGCCCAGCTGGGCAATGGGTGTAGACCCGCATTTAGGTCATTTCCTCCCGCTTGGACCGGGGCGAGCCGTCAATGGCACGGGCCGCCAGATTGGAAGCCCTGGGTTGCCAGATTGGGGACCCAGTTAATGTAATTAGAGAGTGGAGGAAAGAGGCCCGATGGGGCCTGTGGCGCTTGCAGCAACAAAAAAAAAAAAAAAGTGCGGTAATGTCTGAGGAGCTAATTCTTCCGAAGCGGGAGCCAGCGGCACGCTGTAGAGCAGACGGCCGCAAACTTTACAAATAGAGGTGGCAAAAGTACGCCGAGCCGCTGCACGAAAAGGACGATAAAAAAAAAAAAAAAAAGTCAAAGCCTTTGTTTTATTTTATGGTATGAGGAAATTTTACGATTCCCATTCTTCAGATGGCGTAGTCGTCTGTGGCACGGAGCGAACTTGATAATGAGGGGAGACGGCGGCGTGGGGGGCCCCCCCCCTCCCCAACCCACCCCACCACAACCCGACCCGTTAAAAAAGCTCTGCTAAATTGAGCCGTAGAAGTCAGCCAGGTTATTGCTCCTCGCTTGACCTCGCCTTAGATGACACACACCGTAAGTTGCCTTAAGTTCACTTCGGCCTTCTCTCGGGCGTCCATGTTTACAAGGATCTTTTTTCAGACCCGCGTACACAAATCACAGCTTGTACGCACAAGGCCTAACGCTGACCAGAAAATTGGCCGGCAGGTTTATAGGGCGACGGCGTGAACTCGCACACAAACAAATAAAATGCGTATTAACCGTTTTGTACTTCATACGATTGCCGCCACAAATCGAAAAATCTCCAATGCTGCGTTTACACTTTGTTCCCAGCGGCCACAAAATGGATGTTGGCCTTATTTTTGTCTTCATCTCTGGATTGCTAAGTTTTCTCACAGCCTATCATGATATCCGTAACAGGCCATGTGGGGAAGGGGCTGCAGAGTCCCGGAGGCACACAGCAGTTCAGCTCGCGGTCTATCACTCATGCCAGCACTTTCCCCCCTCCTGACTTGTCACATTCTGAAGAGGTTCCTCACTTGTTATTCTCTTTCATGGCTTTCTATGGAAGTCCATGAAACTCTTCCACCAGAGTTGGCATCAGCGAGGGAGGGGTGGAGGTGTGTGTGTGTAAATGTGTGTATATTGTTGTCACGAAAAAAAAAGGCAGCAGATGCGGCGAGGAAAGCATCCAAAAAAAGGCGGGTTAGTTTTTTTTTTTTTTCCTCAAACCCCGAGAGGGCTTTTTCCTTCCTCGACTAAGCTTCTTTCTTTCTTGTGGAGAGCAAGAAGAATGCGGTCCATTTTTCCATCAGCGCCGATGTTTACAGGGGGAAACGTTACGCCGATGTGGCGAAGATTTACGACTTATTTACGCTCGCCATCTTTTGTTGCTCTGATCACTTTCGATGCTTTGTATCCTGTACCTAAGTGAGTTGTGGGTTTTGTTGCACAACCTTGTGTGTGTGTGTGATAATTGTAATCAGAATCCAAAAGATAAACACATCTTGCTTGTGTAACACTTCATTAGCAGAGAAAATGGACCAATTATCACTGATAGATGGTCAAAGAGCATTGATTCTTTGTTTTGGAAATTACCACCACAAAAAATGTTTTAACATAACAAGAAGGATCTATTTATTCACACGATACTCCCCTCCCCTCATGTATTTGGAATTAAATTCTTATTTCCTGACGTGACCCCATACTAGCTTATGCTAAAGAAATTAGCATATTAGCAATCCTTGTTATTGTGTATAATGATTGACACATGGACTAGCTTGGAAAATGCTAAAAAAAAAATAATTGACGTATTTCTCTGTGTGTGCTATGCAAGTCGTGCAAATGTGAATCAAATTAGCAACACGATATTCGAGTCGTAAAGTGTTATTTATTTATTCAGCGTCAAAATGATTGCAACTAATGAAGCCAACATCTCCCAGTAGGATTTTTTTTTTTTTATGTACTGCAACAGTGGGGGATTTTACACTCTCCCAAAAATGCAGAGGATTGCCAGGGAATTCCAAAATTCTCCCACTCCCACTTGTTTTTTTTCTCCATATTCCTTGTCATTCCTTCCAATCCGTGAAAATCCACAATGTGAGAGGTCACAACAACTTATTTTATTTAATAGATGTTGGCAAAAAAAAATTCCAAAATCCGCCTACTCCCATTTCTGATTGCTCGTCATTTTTTTTTTTTTTTTTTTGACGGGAGTACACGTTAGACAAATTGAGACGTCCAGTTGCTTTTCATATGGAAAAGTGTGTGGGATCTTCCCACACGGGGTTCAGGAATCTCTATTGTTTCCTGCTGCATGATGAACATCACGCTCCTGTCAAGCTCCAGGCGTCGCTTCCTTACTCTTTTCCTTCGCCGTATTGCAAAAAAAAAAAATAAAAAATGGAGAATACATTGTTGGAAGTTGCTGTCATCTGTACGAGGAGATAATTTAAGGCTCGGAAGCAGTTGAAGACAATGGGAAGGGGGGGGGAACATGAAGTTTTTCTTTTTATGCTTGTTTTATGACAGTTGGACCGTAGTTTGGATTGTAAAAAAGTGGTGGGGGACAGGAAGGAGTGGGAATGAAGGAATAAAGAAGTATTGTTGTGGAAAGCCGAACCTTGTTTACAACATTACGGCTTCCTAATTTAAGCGCGGTCGCATGGTAATGACATGCAGAATGTTTATGGAGGCTTCGTGTCACATCAAATGAAGACTAACTATGAGCACTTAGCTCCGGAAACAAGATGAAATGTGTTGTGGTTGTTTGGTAGTACGGTACTTAAAGGATGCAATGCGTTGTGGCTAGCGTTGGGCCACATGGACTTAAAACGAAGTCTGACTTTTGCGAAATGTGTTTTTTTTTTTCCCCTTTCGCTTTAAAAAAGACATTTGAGAATGACATTGTTCAGAATAGCTGAAAATGCCTTTTGTTTTTCACTTTGAAAGTGAAATTTGACGTTTCCAGTTATGTTAGCTTTAAGCTAGCAGACGTACAGTTTATGGTTTGTCAAATATTTTAAATCATTTTTTACTTTCCCTTTAAAAAAAGACATTTGAGAATGACATTTATCAGAATAGCTGAAAATGCCTTTTGTTTTTCACTTTGAAAGTGAGATTTAACATTTCCAGTTATGCTAGCTTTAAGCTAGCAGACGTACAGTTTATGGTTTGTCAAATATTTTAAATGATTTTTTACCTTCTCTTTAAAAAAGACATTTGAGAATGACATTGTTCAGGATAGCTGAAAATGTTGCCTTTTGTTTTTCACTTTGAAAGTGAAATTTGACGTTTCCAGTTAGCTTTAAGCTAGCAGACTCACAATTTATGGTTTGGCAAATATTTTGGTGTTGAACTATAAAATATCTTTTGTTTTATTCTTTGCTTGTATGTTGCTGCTCTATCTGTAATAAAATAAAAGCTGTTTGAAGGCTTTTAATTACTGTAGCAGCTATGCTAATTTTTATTAGCTTACATTTAATGGTGGTACTTGGACAGCTAAATACTTTTTGATGCGAGAAGTTAGAGAACCACTGATGTCGAATAGGCTCTTGGATGCTTTTTGTCCCAAAGCGTGACTGCGGCTTTCTACCCACACGGGTTCCTTCAGGGCCACTGTCATGTGTGCATGGTTTCCAACAGGAAGTCCAACCCCTTCCCCCTCTCCTCCTCCTCCTTTTGTTTTAATGAAGCCCACGGGAGGTTCTGGAAAACCCTGGAACTGAACGTGGCCTATCCCATCCAAACCGCCTCCTCTTGCATGGTAACAAACACACCCTCTGGACTTACCCGTTTTTGCGGACGGTCGCTATGGCGACAGCCGGCGGACAGAGTACGACTTCCGCAGATGTGGCGACGACAGAAATCTTTGCTCATTTGCAACCTAGGACTTCCACTTTTTAATTTGATGGCGGTCATCCAATTAATTAGACTAACGATTAAATGCAAATATTTCCAAATTAAACCTTTTAAACTATTTCTGTCTGTTTACATTTTGCAGTCATAGCTTCTTTCGGAGGGCCATTATAACTGTCAACCCAAAAAAATGTATCAGCACCTTATATTATATACAGTAAAAGCTTCAAAACAAACTGATAAATAACTCCTAACTGGTCAAATATTTAAAAAAAAGATATTAAAAGTGAAGACAATTTGCAATTCTCGTAACGAGACACGAATTTGATGCACAATTTGTCTTTGCGGGCCACAAATGGGCCGGATCTGGCCCCCGGGCCTCGAGTTTGACACCTGTTGTTTATATCATGCTTGAAGATCTCTGAATTTTTCCTTCAAACTTTTTGAGTCACCTGAACTTCAAAGTATGCTGCTAGGTGCCCTATTTGACCCCGACTGCAGGTTTTTATGCTTCTATATCCTCCCATTGTCCCAGCCATGCGTCATGCATCTCTTTTTTTAAAGGACTCTCCTAATTGGGCATTGGAATTGTTCTGGACCGCAGCTTGACTCGGGAGGGGGAAATGCTTGGGAACGACAGCGGAGCAAGAAGCGAAGCTCAAGTCGTCCCTTGAGTGAGTGTGGGGGTGAAAAATATGCAAGAGGGGGTGGGGGGTGTCCGAGAGCTAAATCTGACTGACACCGAGCAACAATAACCCTTGAACCCACGGCCCGTTGGGGTGTGGTACTGTTTATTTGCAGGCGGATAAATGTCAAGCAAACATTTGTGCTTCCCAAACAGAGCTGACTGGTGGGCCGAGAAGAAATATAGCCAGGGAAAATGACTTTGCTGTAAAAATAGGCGTCGTAGCCCGCCGCCATTGACAGACGCTTCAATCAATTAATCAATCATCGGCCAGATTTGGCGATTTTATATTTTTTTGGGTCACAAATGTTTTTGGGTTATGATGTAAAAAAATGAATGTAAAGAAATTAACTGCTTTTTATGAAGTGAACTTGATAGGCAGGTGAGAAGGTGAGGAGTGTCAAATTTTTGTGGTTATTTGTCTAGACGGCGTGTGCGACGATGATGTCATCACAGCTAATCTGCTAATAAGAGTGATAAGCATGAAATGTATATCCAGTTTTATCAGAGGCAGACCTGCTACCACAAAAAAAAAAAAGTAAGTCAAACCACCTGTGGATGTCAACTTGACACCTGTGCAACATCTGAGGTTGGTTGGTTACTGAAGATCTGAACATGGCGTCGTTGGTTATTTGATTGGCTAGTTAGTGTTAGTTGGTGACTTACTTGCTGTTTAGTTTGTTGGTGGTTTGGTGAGTTTTTGGCAGATTGTTTGGATGGTTTGTTAATTTGTTGTTCCGTTAGTTAATTAGTTAGCAAACTAGATAGTTGTTAATTGGTTACTGGTATGATATTTGCTTGGTTGGTTTATTATCCAGCTGGTTTCTGGTTAAATCTAGCTAGTTGTTAATTGGGAACTGGTATGTTATTTGCGTGGTTGGTTTATTATCCAGCTGGTTTCTAGTTAAACTGTTCATTAGCTAATTGATCAGTTGGGCTGTTGGTTGTTTACAATTCAACGTATTCAAGTTCAAGTAAAGTTGCTTGATGTCATCATGGAATAAAATGTGCTGTATTTTAATTTGAAAGCTTTTAGCCAGCTTTGTTGGATCCTTCCACAAAGCAGAGGAAGCTTGAAAAGCAAATGAAGCCATTAAATCCTAAAACGGTGACTTCACTCGCCCGAATGGTTTAGCTTAGTGTACCTCCGGAGGGACACAGCGTAGTGTACCGGTGACTAAAGTGGCCCCAAAAGGACGTGTGGCGCTGCCGGGTGGGTCCGCTAGGCCACATGAAAGTTGGCCTGGTTCACTTCAGCCATATTGGGACGTGTGAAGTGTTTCCCCACCTGGCGCGAGCTCGGAAAGGCGTGGACACATTCGGTCTGGCCGGAAACGGGTTCAGCAACACGTGTGTGTGCGCCTGGCGGTAAACCGGTGCCCCCGGTCGCCTCGGTGCCCCGGGCGCCCGTCCCGTTTTGGTTTTGGCGGTCGCGAGCCGGTCCGGATTTAAATAGAGGTTTTAGTGCGGTGACCCCGAGTTTGCTCGGCGAAAGCCTCTGTGGAGCATCACAACAAAACTCTGCACGAGTTCATTTATAGAACATGACGTCACTAAAAAGTGTTGAATTAAATTGGAAAAAAATGAAATTGTGATAGATTAAAATTCATAATGGAGGGGGGGCATATTCACTGATAAGCAGAAATATTGAAATAACTAAATGATATCTTAAATATCTGCAAAATATTGAGGGTTAGGGCTGGGCTGACGTGCATGATAAATTCACTCAGCTGGAGTTCAGAAGGAGAACAAAAAAGAGTTCAAGCTGACTGGACCTCACCACAGGCCACCACTGGTACCATTGGAAACACGTGTGTGTGTGTGTGTGTGTGTGTGTGTGTGGGGGGGGGGGGTCCAGTGCACAGCACCCGCTAACCTGCTAATAGCCTCCATTTATAAGACAAACAATACAGAAGGTTAACAGCAACTTCCATAAGTGTAAATGTTTTTTTCTTTTTTAAATTATATAATTTTTACATATGATATAGTTTTACGTATTATAAATTACATAACATTTTAGTGGAAATTTTTATTTTTATTTTTTACAGATATAGGAGTGAATGAAGTCATTTCCTGATAAAGAAGTTGATATTTTAATCAAAAGACAAAAATATTTTACATGGACAAGATTTATTTGAAGACACTATTAATGGAAAATTAGATAACATTAGCCTATTAATGAATCTAATGTGATAAATTTAATGTCGCTAGATAAAAAGCTATTTTAGGAGGAAAACGTTGAAAACAGAAAAAAATTAATTACAAGAAGGAAAAAAAATCGAACGAAAAGGCGCCATGTGAGGCGCCTTCCTCTTCTTCTTCCGTTTAGGACCATGGCGGCGTTCCAGCCGTGTCCTTCTGCTAAAGTCATTTTCCCTCAAAAAGGAATTAATTTCCTTTCGGCGTGGCCCACTTGCTCCCCCCCCCCCCCTTCAGTCCAGCCCAGAACATGCCGACATTTGCAGTCACCGTGACAACCGAAAAAACTTGACATTAGTTTGTCATTTACAAAAATAACTTGAGCTACTCATTCGTATTTTATTATTGTTTCTATTTTTTCCCCGCTCTGTCCTGTCACTAAATAAATGAACTATTTTGCTGCTAGCTTGTTCTTCGATGTAACAAAACGACTTCTGTGTTTGTCAACAGTGATGCGTTGGCCAACAGGAAGTGGAGCCCATTCGCGTGAGAGTCGCTCCAGAGGAAGCAACGAGGATGACCACAACGTTGGTCTTCCTTTGGGGAGGTCACAGGTGACGCCTCGTTCCTCGTCACGCAAACCACACCAGCCTAGATGATCATAACAAAAGTCCTTGGCCTTTCTGTGGTTTCAAATTTTGTAGCTGCTGAAGTGAATCTCGAGTGTTTGTCGTTGGAAATGGGTAAAATGGCTTCTTCAAAGCAAAGGTAGGCGTACTGTAGGTTTTTGGGTAGAGATTTTTTGTGGGTCTTGTCATGAGAGACAAGTCTACCAAATTTCATGTTGCAAAAAGAAACAAATTTCAGTGGAAGATCTCTGAAAATTGACCAAAATGTTGTCTCAAACCAAAATGGCAGACCCCTGGATTTTTTCAAATGTAGCTCCTTGAGACTTTTTTTGTGGCTCTATGCATGATAGACAAGCCTACCAAATTTCATGTTGCAATTTCAAACCGTAGTTTAATGCTAGTTTTCTAGGTGTCGATTTTCACCTGGCTGAGCACACCTGCAAAAAGTGCTGACATTGTGATTTATTGGGCCTTTGGAATATTAAGCGTGAAGCAAAGCAAGCAGTTTGAAGCGGGCCTCCGCTCCCTAAAAACGTCCTTCGTTTCCTTGAGGCTCCCGGCAGATTTATGGCGGCGTTCCTTTTGCATGCACGCCGTCCCTCGGTGAGCCGGCCTCCCTCTCACGTTACACCCTATTTATAACAGCCCCTCGCCAGGCTCCCTGACTTCCCCGAGACCTCCTCCCAGCCTCCACGCTCCCCCCCTCGACAGACTCCGCTCGACTCGGTTCATCCCGCTCCGATCCGGAGACCGAGCGGATTACGCCGGGAAAGGACGTCCCTCTCCTCTCTTCTTTTTGGAACTTTTAGGAGCTCTTGGATATGCGCTGCCGGTTGCTTTAGGAGTTTTTGCCATGGATCACACGCTTTTCGGCTGCTTGAGGAGCCCCCACGCCCCGGCTCAGGGTCTGCACCCGGCCGCCTTCGCCCCGTCCCCGCTCACCCTACACGGACGCTCGGACCACGTCTCCTACCCTGACCTGGCCTCATCGTCGTCCTCGTCCTCCACGTCCTCGCCGTCCACTTGCATCATCTCCAGCTACGCCCCCGACGACGGGCTGTACCACCCCCACCACCACCCGCAACAACACCCGCACCACCACCACCACCGCGGCCACCACCCGGCCCCGCAGAGTCAGCACCACACGGCCGCCGCCTGGCACATCCCGCACATGTCACCCGGGGGAGCGAGGGCTAACCTCTGCCACCCGCACTCCCACCTGTCCCACGACGGGGGTCCCGCCGCCCAGGACTTGGCCCACGCCGGGGGGCCCGCCATGGGCGCCACCACGCCCGGCCTGGGCGGCAGCAGCACCCCCACTGGGGCCGCCTCGGAGTTTGGCAGGCCCACGCTGTCGCCTGCAGAGGCAGAGAAGAGGAACGGAAAAAGGAAAAGTGACAGTTCAGGTATAAATACTAACATTTCAATCCTGTGCGGAAAGTGTGTTTTACATATAATTCACTTCCACTCTCGCACAGGCCATGTCAAACTCATTTTTCGTCACAGGCCATATCGTGGTCATGATTTCCCTCAGACTGTCAAACGAATGACTGGAAATCATATAAATAGTTATTAAAAATACAAAATAGACCCGATATTTAATTTAATATATTAGTTTCAACTTGAATTAGAACATGTGGCAGTCAAATATAAGATATGGGATAAACAAATATTAAAAGTTGACAGTTTAATAGAGATTTTCTGCCAAAATAAGCAAATCAGTTCAGCAAGAAATATAAAGTCGGCACATTTGATTTGCTCTAGTTGGCCACTTAAAATACATTTTTATAATATGAAATCAGTGGCTCTTATTTTTTAAAAAAGAAAGAAGAGAGATAACAATGGTTTATCAAGGGAAGAGGACTTTGTGATTCAGGGACGTATTTTGACTCAAATATAAGGCGGTTAAAAATGACATTTTATATATTTGAGTATATAGCACCAATCAGTCACTAAAACTCTAATGAGCGCTACTTACATCAGTTTTTATAAGTTGGTTTGGTCGATATTTTATCAGCAACATTCTGTAATTTTTTTTCAGGGCGTAAAACAGGATTTCCAAATTAGGATTTCGTAAATTCAATCCGCCCAATTGGACCATAACACTGACCATTTCAAGCTGACCTAAATTTGTTTTCATTTGACATGAGACAAGTGCAAAGAAGTTATTTTCCCTTATTTGAATCCACTAACCTTATAAAAATGTGTCATCAATTCCAGTGAGCACATTTATCTTCCCATTCCAGCAAAGAGACACTCATGACCCCTGAAATGAGCTGAGCATGATGTTCCATATAAAAACAAATGACGGTGCACCATACACGCCAGCAGCACGCACACACATTGGTCTTGCAGGCATCCCCGCTGACCCACCAGATCTTTTCCCACCTGCGCTCATCGCCGCTATCCATCACCAAGGCCATCGCCTCACTGGCGTCGTCGTCGGCAACGTGATCTCTCGGAGCCGCTTTTCGCCGCGCTGGTCTTTTAAAGGGCTCCTTTGTGTACGCAGGCCATTTTTATTTTTTTTATTTTTGCTTTTCTTCACACAAACCACGACTTTAATCTATTTATTCCATCAACAGAATTTATATAAAAAATGTTTGATTATGAAAAAATAAGGCTTGGATTATTGTTGATTAGCTTGTTTGTTTTAATAATTAGTAAAAGTTTTTTTTTTTAAATAACGATCACTTATAATGTTTCTTTAAGTTAAATTTTAGAGATGCAAAAAATAAATTATATATATATATATATATATATATACCATTTTTTTTTCTTTTTTTAAACATGATGACAGCACTCCTCACCACTCACGCTCACACTCCCATTCCCAAACTCACACCCACACACACACCTTCTATTTCCTTAAATGATTTGCAAGATGATCTTTGACCCCTCCCTCTCCTGCTAATCCTCCCCCCCAGTCCCCCAATAACTCCAGTTAGCACACTGATTAGCACGTAGCCTGCTGACTCAATCAGCTGTCTAAATACCAGTTTGAGGCCGGCTCCAGTTTCACCATCTGGAACCCCCAAAACCAACAATAAAAACGGAAAGGGAAAGAAATTGTAGAAAAAGCAACAAAAAAGGCAAGAGACATATCATCGATTATTATTATTATTTTTTTTTAATTGATTTATTTTTTTAGGGGCATTATCCCACCAAAGCATACATTAGTAACTTGAACACACACATGTACACACAAGCTCATATTTACATTTTCCTTGCCCCATTGGCTCTTGTTAATTTCCAAAATAAAACAAATAATATTAAATATGATACATCTGAATAATATCATATTTCAGTAATTATTTGAATTAATTAATATAATACTGTATAAACAATTTAAAAATCCATACTTTTTCGGTAAAGGTAAAATAAAAGTTAAAAACAGTCTACTCTGTTTTGTTGCTATTTTCCATCTTGAAGAAGGAAAACATTTTGGATGGACTCTCAGTGTCATGCGCGTCTAATATAATATCACTTGAGGAAAAGTATTTTCCATTCTTCGAAAAAGTGTCTGGGTGTTTTCCCGCAGATTGTTCCTCCTTTATTGTGGAGGCTTGCAAATTGCTGTAATTGCTGTGTTACAAAAAAGGCCCTTGCTCGTTTTTGAACTTTATTACGTTTTCATGCAGTGTTTACCACTAGAGCGAGCGAGCGAGAGAGCGAGAGGCCCGATTTGGAAAACGTGAGGGAGATCCTCTTTCGGGGGTCCCTGAGGTGAAGACGTGGGGCTTAGCACCTTTGGGCAATCTGGCTTCCAGCTCTCGGGGCCCATTTACACTTTGACTCACCGTTTTAGCACGTGTTACATGAGAAATTGCTATGCCCTCGTTAAAACCTTGTTTTCCCCCACCACTGCAGACTTAAATTATAACCGATATTAGCCTAGTATGCTAACTAGCAGGCTAGGGTTGCTAGCCCACCAGCTAGCGCTAATTCTCTCCAGGAGTGAGATTTAAAGTACTTAGCCAATGTACTAGCTAGCAAAAACTTTCCCAAGTACTTCCAAAAAAAGCAGAAAAACAAGCCTGGTTTATTCAGTAAAAACAGACACATATATTTTCATTCAATTTTAAGGCTAACAAATAAACAGAACTCAAATTAAATCCTATAAGATGACTCAAGGCTTTAAAAAAAGACTTTTGTGTGTGGATCAAAGACGGAAAAGTCACGTAAAAACATACGTCGCGATGAAAATAAACGCAAGCCACATCAAGCTTCTTTTGACGATTACCACATATAGTAGAGTATTGTTTATGGAGCGTGACTTGAATATTCTGAGAAAGTCCCGATTGGAGTTATGTTGTGGTTCTAGTTAAAGAAAACAAAATGAGGGACCTATGGAAAGGCTAAAAATAACTGTAATAATCCGGCAGAGTCGCAGGATGGCAGTTTGAAGTGCGAGCTGAGCGGCAAACCGCGCAAGGAGAGGACGGCCTTCACCAAGGAGCAAATCCGAGAGTTGGAGGCCGAGTTCGCCCACCACAACTACCTGACCCGACTACGCCGATACGAGATCGCCGTCAACCTTGACCTCACCGAGAGACAAGTATGTACTTTTTGCCTGAATATGAAAAACGATATGTATATAATGTACTTCTGCTAGTCAACCTGCTCTAATGTGACGGACGAGTCGAACCGATCGAGATAATCACTGTCAGGTGTCTTCACAATCATTCCATTTTTTTCCCCCGACAATATTTCGGAATGACCTCGTAGCAATGAGAGAACATTTCACGCTGGATGAGTGCAGACAATGATGGACTGTTTAGCACACAACTATTTCATCCTCCCTAGTGAAATCACACTTTTAGCGAGGGGGGGTGTTGAGGTGTGCTAGTTCTTGAGAGGACGTGTTGCTGTGGAGAGGTCACGTTAGGTGACGCCGCGTCCCGAGGGAGGGAGAGGTGATCGGGTTCTGGAAAGTGTCCAGGGCTTCATGCGGAAAAGGCCTCCGTGACCTAAAAGCAATCCGCTGTGAATTTCATACACTCGAGATAAATGTTTACGCTCTAAGGCGTGTGACGAAGACAATTGAGAAAATAAATCCTGGCCTAAGCTGAACTCGTGATTCATTATCTAAGAACATTCTGCAACTTCATTCGTATAATATTAAGACTTTTTGGAAAATAAATATTTTTGTTTGTGTGTAGGTGAAGGTATGGTTCCAGAACCGGCGGATGAAGTGGAAACGCGTGAAGGGCGGCCAGCAGGGGGCGGCGGCACGGGAGAAAGAACTGGTCAACGTGAAAAAGGGAACGCTACTACCTTCCGATTTTTCCGGCATGGCGACGTTACGCCACTCCACGGACTCGTTGGCCAACGACGACAGTCACGATAGTGACCAGAGCGATGAACACGCTCTGTTATGATTAAAGCCACATCATTAAATGATGACAAACAACGAGTGCAGTGAACCCCCGTTTATTGCAGTGGGTATGTTCCAGACCCACCTGAAATAGGAAAAACCACAATATAGTGAAACCCTACAAAGTTTTTTTTTTTCTAGTATTCCTTAGCTCCCATTCTCACTCGCAGATAGCAGCTCTTTTAGGAAGACTGCTTGCACAGTTCTCCAAATAAAAGATGTGCTTACTCTAAGCTGTTTACTCATATTAGCATAGCTGTTCCGGTAAGCATTAAAACACACAGAAGTAGCACATACGAACAAAAAATGGAACAAAAGATGATCAAATATTGTATCTTTAAACGCAAACGTTCAACAAAAACATATCGAACAAGTTCGCTAGCTTCCTGCTAACACATAATTGCCATTGATGAGCTGTTGTTCATTAGCATAGCTGGTAAATATAAAGTTTCAAACTACTTTAATACAAAAATACAACAAATAATGGGAAATAATAAGCAATTTAACATTATGTTTTGTAAATTAGCATAGACTGTCATTTTAATACTTCAAGTAGCAACACATACAAATGCTACATCGCATCCAGTTGAGCTGTTGTAGTATAAACAAGCTAGCTACACCAAAAGGGCCCAACTCTAAATTTAGTTTTGCCTGTAAATTAGCAAGCATGCGAACGATAAAGCGCAATCTTCCGGGGGTTCACTGTATTCCGAATATTGAAATGTGATCGTTTGGCTACACTGATGTAAACATTCCATGTTTGATTTGCACTGTTGGACTTGGCCGCCGTCAGATTTGTGAAACGTTAACCTGTCGACATCCTTTTTGGAAATAGTCCCTCTTACGGCTCATTTATGTTCCATGTTGGATGAGAACGAAGACTACTCGTTGGAAGCTTACAGATATCTTGCAGTACCACCTGAAAACCACAAGGGGCAGTGATGAGATTCCAAGCAAGGCATGTCCAGGTATGGAAGATACCGTTGAAAAAAAAAAACAATCACCATGATGCTGCCTCCCCATTATGCATTCTTCAAAGATTTTTTTTTGTATTTCGGGAAAATGAGTAAATTCATTCCATTTTTGGTAGTAGCATAAATCAGTCCCTCCAAGATTTCACACACTTCAACCTTTGGCAACAAATGACTTAAATATTGTTATGATGCAAACATTTTGTTTGAAAAAAAAACCAGTATGAATCTTTTAATATTACTACAATATTATAAAAATAAAACTATTCTCGTGAATTCTTTTTACAAAATATTGTTTTCAAAAATGTGTTTAGAAAAATAATGCAAACTTTTAAAGTTTCCTCTAAAAGATTTTGACATTTCCCTAAAAAATACACAAACTTTTATTTTAAACAAACTTTTTACCATAACAAAATCTCACTTTCCAGTTTTTACTTCCTTTTTGCAGTTTTATCTCCCTCTTGACATCTGCATTTGTAACTAAGCAAGTGAGAATTTGATTAAAATGAAGACGAATCGGCGTGAAATCCGAAAGGGACTGATAATCGAACCATCTCGAGTCTGCTGACTGCACCGTGTGATTCATTGTCAAAGCTTGCCATCTGCAAAAGTTGCTTTTCTCTCCAAGAGGTCATTCGGTTGAGGTTTTTTGCTTCCCGTTTAGGTTGTTTTTAACGCAAAACCTCAAAACGCTAACATGGCGGCCTGTGTAATTTGTCACCTGTCTGTACATTTTTGGAAGGACTTAAAATTGCCAAGCAAAGGACGTATCGGTGATGATCAGTGATATGTAAATAAATAAGCTGCATTCTTATACGTTTGTATCCGCAGTCGTCGGGTTGTGCCGCAATAAACACTGACCGACTTCACTTGTGATTTACTTTTTTGTGCACGATCGGATTTCCTCAAATGGTAGCTGCAGTCACAAAAATTCCTCCTTCAAATAGGTCACTCCAATAATCAAAAGTTTTAAAAATGGGTGTTGTCACAGTTTCTCCAGTTCAAGTCATGATGTCAAAATTTGTTTTGTTAATTTCTAGTAATCCAAAATTAATAGATGCTCTAGTTCAAACATTGACTTTTTCTGTTCTGTTAACTGGAATAGGAGTGATAATTTAAATAGTTGGTTTATAGTTGTACTTGTGATGTTTTTGGTGATGAGACAAAAGGCGTAAACATTTCGTATAAAAAGAGCAAGATGGACAAAAACTTAAACACTGGCTCATGTAAGGTGTCAGTGTTTGGAGTGGTGACTTATTTTTAATCTGTGTACATTTAAAATGAGATTAAATAGATTTTGATTGACCAATTTTAGAGAAACATAGTTAAATTGGTAAAAAAAGTCACTTCAATTACACTGAATAATGTATATATGATGGATGCTCTGACGTCATACTACTTTCCCTGCACCGATTTGAGCGTGACGTAATCCAAATTCACTGACGTCAAAAATATATTCTTTATTTTTTAAAATAAAGTTGGACACACACACACCTTGTCAAACTGTAAAAATATTATAATAAAATAATATTTATAAAAACCTCGTATAATCGTCTCTGCGAGATTATCGCAACCCACTTCCGCCCCTTTCCCGCCTCCTTCTCCATCATCCAATTCCTGTCTTGTTACGCAATAATGGCGCCAACCCAAAGATATCATTAACATGACTCTCCATATTTATGAGGGAGCGTGTGACTTCTCCACAGTTGACCTCTCACCGCACAAGACGTAAACAAAAAAGAAGCACACAGAGGACGAGCAACGCAGTGTCGACGCAAAGGAAAGAAATCATTTTCCTATTTCCTTCCATCCACCATCTTCTTGTCCTACTTGTCGTTATCACCTGGGCAGGTGGTCGTCATGGCGGACGGTGGTCTTCTTGGTCCGGTACCGCAGCGGCTCCGGGCCATGTTTTACTTGCTTACACCGAACGAGTCCTCCTTCGAAAGTATCCAAGATGTCCCCGCGTACGTCCATCAGGTGAGTTCTGAAAACGCACCAGTTAATCACTCGGTAGAAATATTGAATTTGTTTTATTAGTTAATACGAAACCGACAAGTATATAAGTAAACCATTTTGTCTACGTGGACTTTGTGTTATTCGGACACACTCGTGCTGGTTACTGTTATTATTATTATTTTCTTAAATACTCAAAACAAGTTAATATTTAATATTTAAAACAAGTTCTGACTTGCCTCTTCATTTTAAGTGATACAAATTTGTGATAATTGTCGTTAAAATCTCCATAAAATAGAAATGATAGCACAAAGAGACATTGCAAGCAATTTTTCTTACCAAGCCCAACAAACTAATATTTTTGACACCCGTGACATAATTGTATAGATTTCAGAGTGTAAAATTGAACTTTTCCAACATTTACACGCCGTATTAAAATCGTCACAAATCATTTGCTACAGTGCTCAACTCAGTTAAACCCCGCAAAATGCTGGTGACACAATATACCAGCTTAGCTGAATTAAAAATGTAAGCAAAGGATGAAGAGAGTTTGTGGTGTCTTTCAACTTTCCATCCACCATTCAACCTCCGTTACACCAATTGCAAAACCATTTTGGCCCCTCAGGATTCAAAGTTGGCAGTGTGTCCCATGGCTGAGACAATGGCTGTAATTATGAGCATTAGGATGCCAAAAACCTCCGGCCTTTTTCCCGAAGCCACATTCCATCATGATGCAGCTGGCTTGAGACTTCCTGCGGCGGCCATTTTGACGTATGACAAGAATTGGCAACCTGGATCATTTTTCATCAGCGCTACTGCTATTACGTCAAAGTAAAAAATATTTTTAAGACTCACCGCAAATAAAAAGTTAGTGACGGGCAGCTTTGAATCTTTGAATCTCCGAATCTTCCCTGAGCGCTCACATTCAGCAGGTCCTTTGAGTTCATCTTCTTGATCGATCACGTCTCCCACATGATGTTCTTACTTTCTGGCCATCTGCCATGGATAGGATAGTAGGAAAGTTCTCTCAGCATGAAAAGTGATTGGGAGCGCAGTTACGCTCACTCTAATGACTCATAATTCACATACTCCAGGGCTGAAACAGTAAAACCTTTGTGTAGAAGAGTAACAATGAGGACAAAAGTTGTGTAAAAAAAAAAAACCTGAGGCAAACTACACCACGGGTTTAGCACAAGAGCTTCTAATATAACACAAATAAAACACAAACAGGTCAACAATGAAGCTATACAACAGGATTGCATAAGAAGCTTTTTTAAAGAATTGGCACTAATCATGATGAAATACATTTTGTATTTTGCCTCTTTGTATTGTATTATTTAAGCCTTTAAAAAAATATTCCTTTAACAGGGCTACAGTATAAATATTTGAGTTCCACTTAATGCATTGATGTCAATGCTAACATTGCAAGTGTGGTTACCCGAGTGAAACTAGTTTTTCAATGGTTCTACAGTATTCTATTCTCATTATCTCTGTGAGCTGCCTGTCCTTTAAAGCCTCCTAAAATTTGTAACCCTGGTCGACATTTTGCACTGTGTGATTGGAATTTTATAATTAATTGGCCTCGGGAACTGTCATAAAACTTATTGGTAGAGCGTATCAAAATAATTAGTTCCACAACAATGCTTCTTATGCTTCTCTTTTAATCTGTTTACTCTGGGGGTGGGGCAAGGAAATCGACTTCTTTAGATTTGTAGTCTTGGTGCGGTAGTGAAAGCGGGGATAAAAGTGTCTTGTCAGCCGCCATGTTTTATGTCAAGCGTGACCTCGGCGAGACGTATGAATGGAGGGAAAGGCGCCCACATCTGGTCGGCAAATGTTCCACGCGAGGAACCAAATTATCCCCGACCAAAAAGCGGTACGTAAAGGCTGCTAAAGTGCAGACGGCATCGAATTGACTTGGAAAGCCTTTGGAGCATTTATTCCACATTCTGCATTTACAGTAGACAAACAATTCAATTGGCCAAACCCCATTTCACAAAAATGGTTGTTGCCAGAAGATCCTGTTTATTCCATTTTTGGGTCAAAATTGCAGATATTAAACATTGATTTTCTTTATTTGCAGAATGGCTTGGTCCCTGTTCCCGGCGAACAACGAGAAACAGGGACTGCTCTATCGCCAAAAAAACGGATAACTGATAATAAGTATAAATAAAATCCAAGCAATAAAATGCTTTTGAGCTTTCATTCAAGATAAAATATGTTGTTTCCGACACTCTGCTACTTTTTACAATGGAAACGCAAAACAATCGTGAATTAAACTTTACTGCTCGTGGGGGGAACGGGACTTTTGACTCGGACGTGTTCGTAGCAGTCTGCGACCAGATGTTGGAATTTTTGCGCCTGTTGATGACTCCCTGGCGTTGCGCTACACAGATGCACGCACACACACACATGAACACACACATGTTGGTGCTGTGGCTAAGTGTCTGGCAGATAAACATGAGCAGCAGTAATTAGTTCCATGTTTGACAGTGCCATTAAGCTGTTATGACATGTTTTCCAGAGAAAAGGCCGTTCCTCAGAATTTATTTGGTCATACAACAAAAGGCTGGATGCACCAGGCATGCAAAATGTGACACAATTTCCATCTTTTTTTTTTTTTTTTTTTTTGCTCCTGAGTGGAACACTTTGGATATTTGTCATGGAATTAGTTGGATTCCAGTTAACAAATATCAATTTCCATGTCATTAAAAAGAATCATGATGCAAATATGATAGATGCAAATAGTTATTTTTATTATGCTTTTTTTTTTGTGTAATGTAAATGCTCCTCTCGTGTATTCCTTGGCAGCCTCGTCCAGGCTGATGCTGCTGAGAAGCAAACATCATGGATGAGCAGACTTGAAAGTTGCTTTTTTTTTTTCTCTGCGCCTCCAAAACAAATAGTAGTCCTGCAAAAAGCAACACCGGATGCCCTGTTTTTACTTGGTAAAATGGTGCTGAGTCATGATTGTGTGTGTGTACACAGGCCAGCCCTTTTTTCCTGGGTCTGGTGATTCTGGAAATGCTGCTGGGCTCGCTGATCTCGGGAGCCAAACTTTACAACGTTGCTGATGGGATCATCTCCATCTCGTTAGGGATGATGTCACGACTCCCGCTGTGAGTGGACACCTTTAAAATGTAATGTCAAACATTGTTATTTAGTCAGTGGTATATTTGTGTTTTAAAATACGAATATAAAAAATAATAAGAAATTATCATCTCCAACATTCGTATTTCGTGATCACTAAAAAAAAAAAAAACCTCACTGGTTGAATTGCTAGCTCACAGCAAGCGCTAGAAGCAGAAGAACCAGCAATATTTGTACTAGTTAAACATCAAAACCCAAAAATCTCCCCAAATCCATGGGACCTTGATTTAGGAGTCTAACCCATTCCATGATCAAGCTTGTAACTCAAATTTTGGCCTCCATCAAGGCTGCTGGTGCGAGGTGTGGAACTGTCGGCCTACGTGTACGTTTGGGAGCACTTCCGCCTTGTGGAGCTTCCCTGGGACTCGGCCTGGACCTGGTGGCTCAGCTTCCTGGCCGTGGACTTTTGCTACTACTGGTTCCACCGCTTCGCCCACGGTATTTATCACATTCGAACTCACATCACATGTTTCAAGATGTATCGCGATTTTTAAAAGTTTCACTAAAAACACGCAAAACTTTTTCAATATGTTCAATCATGAGGCTGATTCAAATGAACGTTGTTTTGCTCGAAGTCTGCTCTCTCCAGGGTGCTTTAGAGCTTTGCAACATCGCAAAATTGCGTCCGTGTGGAAGCAGGAGGGCCATAAATCTTCCCCGTTTTGCGTTATGGGGAGCGTCCAATAGAAAATTGCCAAAAGATTATCGTGGTGCGCCGAGATGCGAGGCTGTTATTAGCTCCATGTAAAACAGCACTTTCAGTTTCAAGTCTTTTACGACCTTCTCCCCCCCCCTCTCTCTCTGCCGTCGCCACATCAAAGTGGGACGGCAGCGTAATTAAGTGGAAACACTTTGGAGAGGCAGTCAGACGTCCACGCTGATGTCTTCATTACCGAAGAGACGTTTCTGCTCGGCTTAACGCTCGCCGCACGCGCAAATTTAGGATTCTCCCTCGACGGAAAAGTCCCGAGTCCAAACCGGAGCAGACTCTTTGCCACCGCGAGCTTGTTCCGTGACGCCGTTCCCCACTTCCAGTTGGTCCGCTTACAGAACCAAACGTACCTTTGGGATCACTTAGTTTTATGTGGATGAAGTTTTAATATAACGATGGGGGGAAAAAAAGTCAAATTAATAACTCAAGTTATAATACCGACATAAAAAAAGTAGTAATTCTGCAAGAACTGAATATTTCAAACATTATGAGATCATGAGTTTTTTTTAATAGGGAAATTTATATTGAGAAAGAAAAAAAATCTTCAAAATAATATTCATAGTACTAAGAGAAAGTTATATTTTGACAAAAATGCCAATATTATATGAAGCATTTATTAAAAACAAAAATCAGTAATACATTTGAGGGGTAAAGTCATAATTGTATGAAGTTGGAATTTGATGGGAAATAATAATACTATGACAAAAATGGGGATCTTATGTGTTAACATGTACAGTGATTTATTTATTTGATAATTATCCTCGTGAGCCTTGTGACGCTCCATTGTGAATCTCCGCTTGTGTTCTCGTGGTCTTTGTCTGGCATTTAGCTCGCGGAGGAGCCAGCGGCAGCTCCCCGCCTCAAACAGTCTAACCTCTGGGCAAGACGTGACCTTTAGTTAAGCTGCGACCGCATCCATCAAATAACCTGAGGAGCACACCAGAATAGCAAAAAAGCAGATGGTTTTGGGCGCGCGCGAGGCGGCCCCGGGCTCGGAGGCGGCCGTGTTGTTGACAGGCGCGTTGATGCTGTTTACTCTACGCGTCTAACTGCAGCGCCACTAATGGCAGCTCTGCGTCTAAATGCGGCCCCGCCGGCGGGGCGGAGGCCATTAATCAGACCCTCAGCTGTCCCGCCTTTGATTATACATGAGATAATAGAGTCGTCTCGCCAGGCCACGCTGCTTTTAGGGGCCCAAAACGGCAGAGCGGTCGAGCTAAATGGTCACGCTTGCGTCTTTAATGGCTTGTAGTCCCGACCCGGAGCGACCAGTACAAAGATTTCTCAGCCTCTTGTGGGCTTTTTTTTTTTCCTGCACAGAGGAAACACCAAGGGCCCAATTTACTAAAGATTTGCGTGTGCAAAAACGGCCGCAAACCAGGATTCATTTGGCGCATTGTGGGAGGAGTAGATGCAAATTTTATTCAAATTAAAATTAACATTCAGTATTTAAGCAAATTTGCACGTATGATGCAAAACCAGTAGTCCAACCCCTGATGAATTAATGTGTTGATTGGAGGAGAGGCGTCTCCTGAATCTTTCACGCCAGTTGACGTGCTCAGCATCTTTCAGTCGTGCTGAGGAACTTTTTTTTTTTTTTTTTTTTGGACTGTGCCCCGTCAGCTGTGCAGAGAGCAGCAGACAAACACGTGCGCTCAACGCTCCTCCCGTGTGGATGTTATTATTTCACGAGAGCTGCCAGGGAAGTTTTAACCTGGCCACTGGGGGCCACTTCATAAATCGTGGCGGTGACGGCGAGTTCCTGGCCTTGGTGCAGGTTCGACCAAAAGCCCCTCGCCCTCTACGCCCCCCCGACTCGAAGGCCAGGATGTGAGAGTCGAGAAAAAAGAGCGAAAGGCCTCCCGGGAGGGACAGATAACATCAACAACATCAGCGGGGCTTTGATCCGAGATGAGCGCGTCACAACGGCTTAGACTCTAAATTCGAACTTGTCTGTGCCCTGTAAAAATTCACGTTTGCTGCAGATGATCTTTTCCGATGTCAGTAAAACCACGAGAGCTGTCCTGCGCGGTGTCTACATTCATTGCCGCCGGTGCCGTAATGGTGATGGGATATTTTCTTTGGGGCCCCCGACTGCTAATTGGGGAAAATCTACAGACGACTACCGGTAGAGCGACGCCGACCAGGTCTGTAACTTAGCAGCGATGCCACCATTCTGTCTCTTGCTACTTTTAGCCGAGTAACGTCACCAAGTTATTTTTAGCCTTGGCAAACACGCAACCAACTCCATGCCACCTGGTCTGAATAAAGCCATTTGATCATTTCTTCCACATCCGTGAGATATGGAATAAAACTGACACTACATTTTTCAACGGATTTTTCCAAATATAATTGATCTCAATGCGAAAGTCGACTTAATTGTCGTTGGACCACTGGATTGTGTTTGAACTTGGAACGTAGCACTTCGCAATTGTATATAAGAAAGGAGTTGTTTGCAGCGAGCCAAAGTGGGCTTGACCAAAAGAGTGTGTTTGCATTGGTGTGCGTGACAGAGCTGAACTGCGGTGTAGCGAGCGAGTCAGTCCTGTCCAGTCTTCGCTCCATGTTTGGATTGGCTCGCTCGCCGAGAAGCGTCCAATCCAAACACGACCATCTACTTCACAGCCCATTAGCGGCGTGATTGACGGGGCAAACTTCCATTCGCAGGACTTTAAATCAAGCGCCCCCGTCTATTAGTGCCAGGAGGGCCTTCGCCTGATGTCATGCTACTGGAATTTCACTGGCGTGGCAAAAGCATAGGACATTTAATGTATTAACTGTTAATGGAATGAATAATTTGGGTCCACGTAGGCTAGCTGTTAGCATTGTAGCGGTTGCTATAATTTCCATTTTGTTTTGGGTCAACGGTAGAATGAGCCCAGCTCACTACAACAGGCGGCAGGCCGTTAATGTCCTCCATATAAAATGTACCAAATGTTCCGAGGATGTTTTTGGAAGCGTTTGAGATTGAGGTGGGCCTTGTCGTTGTTTTTTTTGTGTGCGTTTGAGAACTCTTCCCTTCTGAACGGCATTGGCCAAACTATGCGGCGTCCTGTGGAGTTCAGAGATGAGGACATGGGCTTTTTCAGCGAAGCCTAGCGCTTCCCACTTCCTAGCGGTGACAAGGAGCATCAATCTTAACGCGGCCGCGCTGCTGGACCTTGCCAAGCTACATTACTGTTGCATGAAAAGGAAAGCAGGAAAAAAAAAAAAGGACTGCGGTGTTGGAACAAAGCATGAACATAAACACTTTATACTTTTTGACTCTGCAACAAGTATGTAATGATAGATCAACTCTATACTTGTTTAATTCGTTCAAAATTGTTTTGTGTTGTTTTTGTTTTATGGACATCAGCACAAAAAGTGTGAAACTCAACTGGACTTTCATGGAGTAAAAATATAACAAATACTTTAAAAAAAAAAAAAAAGCAACATGCAATAAGATATTAAATATATTTTGGAATATGACAAATTGTAAATAAAATAAATAAATGATTGTGGTGGAACAAAAAATGCCATTGCAATCACTATTAATTTTCTTATACGATTAAAACATTCCATTCACATCTTTAATATTCTTCTTTTAATGGCCCAAATGTGACCATTGATCATGGTGCACTGCGCACATGTGCAATATAAAGAGAAGAAAAAAAAAAACTTTGGTGGTCCGATCCGGGCCTGGAGTCCCTCTTGTCCACAGCTGTCTTTTCCAGCGAGAAACACTTTTCAATAGTTAGACGCTTGGGAATCCTCCAAATCTTGTCACGTCCCAGCTCTGCTCTTTCTTGTTTCGTCCTAATCCCTCAGCCGTCATTTGTACGCCCGTTTCCTCGCACCTGCCGAGCTGCAGCAATAACGCCAATATCCTACTTTTCCCGGGGAATCCTTCTGGATTTCCCCCTTTCCCTCAAGTCGTTTCTCTGATTGGACCTTGGAAAGCACTCGCACTTCTCAACAACGTGTTTGTTCAGGTGCGAGAGACCCCCCACCCCGCCCCCCGACCCGTGCCCTTTAAGACTGTCGGCCTCGATACAACTCACAAGTGTCGGTCGCACGTGATTGAGCACATAAAATCATAATCGCCGTAAATCACATTATCGTACCTGAGCGGAATCTTGAGATGAACTAAAAATTACCTCATAAAACTTTTCGAAATTGGGCTCACTTGTGCAAATAAAAAAGAAATCACCACTTCTGTGCAACGCAGTAGTTATTTTACTTTCTAATATTTTTGGAAGCCTGGAGGTGCCAAAGTGCTCCTGGGGTCCACCCGGTGGTCCCCAAACCTATTCCCTAACAAGTAAAACTTAACTAGCTTGTTCCCGTTAAAATACAATAATAGTTGCAAAGCTGCGATATCTAAGGCTGAAACGATTAATCGAAAAATTTGATTATTATTTGATTTCTGCCTTTGCAGTGATCGGATCGTCACATTACTGCAGTACCAAAATATAGTCGCGTCAACCGTGATGCCAGAAAAAATAGTCAAAAAAATGTTTTTTTTTTTTTTTTTTTATAGAGGTGGCCATCCTGTGGGCGTCCCACCAAGTGCACCATAGTTCCGAGTACTACAACTTCACAACTGCACTACGCCAGCCGCTCACCCAGCAGCTGACGTCGTGGGTACGTTCCTACTCCCGTGCACTCTTTCCGACACTCATAATAAAAAAAAGTAATATTTTTGTCCAGATTTTCTACGTGCCCATGGCCTTGGCCGTGCCACCGTCCGCCTTCGCCGTCCACATCCAACTCAATCTGCTCTTCCAGTTCTGGTTGCACACGGAGGTAGGCATCACGTCAGCATTAGAAAAAATATCAATACTTATCTTATTTGTCTGCTCCTGTCTAGACGCTCATTAAAAATGAGGTGTGCTGTTAAATATTCCAAACGGAAGCAAAGCGACGACAAGTATCGCAGTTTTTTTTTTTTATTTAATGATCCTTCCTGGGAATGAATGGCTTTGTAACACCTCCATTCCAAACTTTATAGTGCGCTATTAGCCAAAGTGCTCACAACAGACGCTATTTTGTCTTTATGGTCATTTTTTTATGTCAATGCTGCGTGGATTTTGTCAAAGTGAAGTTTTTTTTTTCAATCCAGTGCAAAACAGCCAGACGTGCTATTACATAGAAATACTAAATGACCAATTATGAATTTTGTCCAACTAAGCATTTCTCAGACATGTGTTGGAAGCCAATGAGAATTTGTCAAAGTACAGGGCCTGGATTTTGCTCACATTGGTTTTTTTAGTATTATTTTAGGATAAATAATCCTTGAGACCTTTTTCAGATAATGTATGATAGACACATCCACACAATTCCGTGTTGATTGGTGTCTGACGACTAAAAAAAAAATCTTTGCAGGTTTTGAAACTAAAATGCAGAATCTCACTTCAAGGCTTTTACTTTTTCTTTCAGGTAATCCGAGACATGGGACCTCTGGAGTGGATCTTCAACACCCCCAAGCATCACAGAGTTCACCATGGTGAAGACCTGTTGATTTGGTCATGATTTTTTTTTTTTGTGTTAGCATTAGCTTAACTGTTCTTAATGTTAACCTTTCCAACAGGAAGAAACTTGTACTGCATTGACAAGAACTACGGCGGGATTCTGATCATCTGGGACCGATTGTTTGGTAAGCAAACACATTGAAAGCTTGTGGCTAACTGGGAAAACTTGTTTTGTTTTTGGTGTTGACTAGAAAGTGGAGAAGCCTCATGCTAATGCTAGTGTGGCTCCCTCAATTGTTGCGTTGTGTTTTAAGGCACCTTCTCACCAGAAAAGGACAAGGTGGTGTATGGCTTGGTCTTCCCCAGCAATTCTTTTGAAATCATCACAAGTCAGGTGAGTGTTCCACTTGCAAACAAACTCGCTCTTATCCAGGTAACACCTGGATTTTTATTTTTATGTTAAAATTCCACCCTCAAAGCCAGTCTCACCTATCAACATGACTCCTTGGTAAGCATGTCTACCTTAAAAATATGTTCACCTTGAAAAATATCTCAAGACGTCTCCTCGATGAATGGGCACCGATAAATGATCATCACGTGTGGGCAAAGTTTGATAACTCACCATAAACACAAACAACTGTTCATTTTTGTATCTGATTTGGTGTTTTGTCCTCTTTTTCAGTTCCACTACTATTTGTCCTTGTGGAGAAGGTCAACCACCTACTCGAGTCTTTCAGACAAAGTGTCAACTTTTGTCAAAGGTCCCAGCTGGACGCCTGGAAACCCTCGGCTGGGCAACCATGATCACGTTCCAGAGGTGGGTGCGGGACCACGTCGTGACCTGACATCATTGCAAAAAAAGTGAATTCCTCACGGCGGGAGTCTTCTGCGACTTTTACAGGGAACGGCCACATCAAATAAAAGCTGCAAAGTCTTTGTAGACGGAGCACAATAAGTTCATTTTCACCGTCTCTGGGATTAAAACCGCATGGTGCCCCAGTGGAAATATGCGTGTACACACGTGTGTGTGTGTGTGTGTGTGTCTACAGAAAGGCTCCAGTGGAACGAGCCGGCGGTTAGCTTTGAAATAACGTTGATGGTGGCGCATATTTAGTTCCCTCATGCGTGACACTTGGGGGAATTTTTTTTTTCACGATTCAATTGGCCCCTTAAGGCAACTTCAGAAGCCAAACACCATGAAAGGTTTCTCGTGGTTGGGGAAGACTCACCAGGTGAACCAGGTGTGCCGAGGAGGAGAGGCAGCGAGCTTCTCTGGTGGCTTCTATTGGTCAATTTATTTGAATTCACTTTTTCCACATGACAGAAAGGGGTTACATGAGTCAGCAAATTCCAAAAAATAGACTCACGTCTTCCAGTAAAAAAAAAAAAAAAAAGTCCAGATGACCTCATGGGCTCATTTTCATCCCAACAGAACCTTTAAAATAATAAATTTCGCTCCCCGTCACCCCCAAAAATCAATATTTGTCACTTTCTTTTTCTTAACTCACCTTTAACAACATTCGAGTCAGAACGACAAACCTTATTTTATTGAAACATTTACACACACTCTGCAATATCTCAAAATAACCTTCAAAGGCAACTTGTGGTACTTTGCAATGTTTATTACAGCGCCGCAGAACAATATTGCCACAACAGAGGTTCCCTTAAGTGGGAAAAACAGCAGTGACGTTGACATATTGTATATTTTTCATTTGGCCCGATAAGTGACGGCTTTGCGTTTGCTCCATTAGACGATGGAAAACTCACTTCGCCGTGATCTTGACACCCTTGATGTCATTTGTATAGAGATGGAAATCAAACGAGAGCGGCCAGACTTTGAAAATGTATACGCCGTATATATTTTTCTTCCTTCTTCGACTCTTCAAACTGACCATCGTTTTATTTTGCAAGTCAAATGAAAATCCTTCCCATTAGACCATACTGCAAGGACTGTGGTTTTGCAATGAAAATTCACCAATTTGATTTAAGCTAGTACATGAAATTTGGTAGGCATGTCTGCGGTGAAAAGACCCACAAAAACGTCCTAAAACACAAATGACCCTTGCCGTTTTGGTTTAATGCTGAATTGCAAAGAAATTTCGTTTTTGCCCAAAAAGACACAGGAAGTCTGCCAATTTAAAGTGGTCACTTTTGGGTCACCACTCTGTCCCCTTTGCCTGGAAGATTTTGTTCCCCTAATGGTTTTCACCGAGTGGTTGCGGGCAAGCGGTTTCAGGTCTTGTGTATTTTTTCTTTTCCGCTGGCAGGTGACCGGCATGGAGAAGCCTCACGATCCCAGCTGCTCACTGGCCTTACAAGTTTACGTGGTGACACATTTCCTGCTGGTGCTGCACACGTACCACGAGCTCTTCGAAAACCAGGCGGTAAGTATTTGTCACACGGAATTATTTGCGGCTAAAAAAAAAAAGATTCTTTCTCAATGTTGAACAATATTTGGTTGTCACACATCTCTGGCTTTGTTGTAAAAAAAAATTTGAACGCAATATTTAAAAACACCCTGAAACCGTTGACATAGTCCATGTGGGCGTCTGACGAGAAGGTGCTGAGCTCCCTAATTGAAGACTACTCATCTGCCAACATGATTGAACTAATGACAGTTTATTGCGGCCGCTCGAGCTCCAGTAACTTTGACTTAAAAAACAAAAAGAAAAACGAGCCGCGTCTAATATCGTGACAGGATGACTGATCGGCCTTTCCCTTCGGAGGAACCTTTGTCTATTATTTTCCACTTGCCCAAGCCAAAAGACCCCCTTCCTTTCCTCCTCTGTCAGAAAAATAAAGCATCGGGTCTCCTCGGCAGTTATCTTTGGAAGCCTTTTTTTTTTCCCCCCCTCAGGCATAGTTTTGGTTAGCCGAGAAGTGCCGTTACGCCCAAACTCCTTCGAAACTCCCAAATAAAATTGCCCCCCCACCCCTCCCTCTTTTTTTTCTGTGCTCCTCAGTTGTGGTCCCACACGCATTTACACACACGCACACACACCTCCAGGGCCAAGAGGGCTCCCCATACTTCGCCTGCAAATGAAACACCAGCTGGTGGTCCGGCAGTGAACACAAACGCCTTAATTGTGGACTGGAGCCTTTCCCAAGCAAAATAGCCTTCAGGATGCTGCAATCAGGACTTTTGCGAAGGAAAATAACAACGAGAGCTCTCCCGGCTCCCGCCATAAATCATGTCACCCTTTTGTGTTTATGTACCGTCGGAGTGTGTGCCAACTAGCTAGCTTACAGCTAACGTTATCAGTGCTCTTACACAATTGTGTCCGTTGATGAGTTGAAGCTGATTGCGTGTGGGAATTTTATGGACTACAGTAAATTTATTAACTTGCTTTGCGAGTTGGAAAGAATACTTTGGTCTGTTTAGGCTTCTGATTGAAGGAGTGACTAACCTGGTGAGTGATATGAAGTCACCCATTTCTTGACGGAGTGAATAAGTGACTGACTGAGTGACTGCTTGACTGGCTGAGTGTTGAACCGACAGACCCACTGAGTGAATGACGAACCGATTTAGTGATTGACAATCTGATCGACCGATTGAGCAAACAGCCTCCATCAAAATCCATGAAAAGTTCTGTACACAACAGAGTGTCTGCTGTTAACGTGATGCCGTTTACCCGCCATGTGCTCGCCCACTCACGCCTGTTTGCCTTGGCAGTGCCCAGTAAACAGTGGTGCAGGCTGGTGCTTTGTGGAAAGCCAGTGCAGAGCCAAGCGGCCATGATGCTGATTACAGCTTTACATTGGAAATCACGCCATGTGCTGTATTTGGACCCCTAGACGCTGAGCCACTTGACCGGCCTGGGAATGACGGCCTACGTCATACTCACGCTCACCTCCCTGGGATTCATCATCGACTGCAGGTGCTCTTTTATGCCCAGATTTTGGTGGAGGTGGTACCATTTTGATCATTTGCTTATGTGTGGTATTTGCAGGTCCTTCTTTCTCAAACAAACACTTTTCATGTATTTTACGGTGTACAATGATAAAGTACAGGAGTTAAATTGGATTTAAATGGTGTATTTGCTAAAATTCTGCTTATTTGTCAAATTTCATATGCAAGAAAAACACTAATGTACACGTATATGCTGCATCCAGGCCGTGGGCGTCCATTTTGGAGCTGCTACGTTGTATGTGCATGGCGATGTTGCTGCAGTATAGCCATGTGAAGGCCCCCAACTCAACTCTGACTGTGCCCACCCAGGTAAGGTCTTCTGACTTCACAAAATAGTCAGTCAGTAGCCTAAAAATATGAAAAAACAAGTTAGCATAAATAACGTGACAATAGTTGGACAGAATACCTTTTCCGAGCGAGCTGAACTTGGCTGCCCCCCCCCCCCTAAATATATACGTGGTCCAATATTTTGGATTAGCGTGACAGCATTCATCGTGCTCATCACCTGACCTTGCGTACCGCTTTCTGTTCCGCTCTCCGCAAAGATAATCTCCAACGACAACTGTGACAATGATCTTGAACGATGAAGTCACTTTTCGGATAAAAGGCGTGCTGTCACGTTGATTGTCCCGACACGGTCCCGTGTATTTGTGTGGTCTGTTTTGTGTGCAAAGTCCGGCCGGCGGAGCTATGATCCCTCCCTCCAGATGCGCGTGCCAATTAGCCCTAAAATTGGCGTGCCGTTATGGCTGTGGACTGTACATGGTGGCTGACCTGTCATTACTTTTTGCCTCCCCTCCCTCCCTCTTCTGGCTTTGTCCTCGCCCTACTCACTGAGCGCAGAGCGACGCTTCTGGAAACAATTAGTGGCGTCTGCCGCTAACTAGAGCTGGCTGATGGGATTTGCACGTGAGCACAGAGTTGCCGCTTTTATTGTCTCGGCCACATCTGTAGAGTTCAGGTGTGCCCCAAAAAAAAAAAAATCAGTATTATCATTTTAAATTAGAATTATCATGACTACTGTATTTCACTTTTCTGAGCACTAATTAACCCCATATAATAAGTATTATAGGACAGTATTTTTTTTCAACTCATTAACTAATGTAATTTTTCCCACTCTGTTGGTCAGATGAAATATTCGTAGCATTTAATGTCTATAATATAAAACGCCCCCCCCAAAAAAAAATCCAATCCATTCATACAGACGCTTTCCAGCCTCACGTCTGGCTCGTGAAGCCTTGGTGTGATCCCGTGGTCAGAGCCTGCCAGCTGTTAATAGCACCGAGAGCTTTAAGGATGCCGTATATCACAAGCCAGACATTTTGTGTGCAAGTGTAACAGTCGGCAGGGGCCACAGCACAATTACCAATTCTCCGCCGCCGACTTTTTTTATTTCCTTCACCGATTGGCTTCAAAACGCGTCAGAGCGGCGTGTCGTGTCATTAAAAGCATAAAGGGCGCCCATGTGTCAGCCACCATTTTGAGTCTTTTGTGAGCCTTTCAAGCACCTGCCAGCATCAACGCGCCGAATGGTACTTAAAAAGTGCTCAGTCATACAGGGCCGTAACCATCATTTAAAATGTGTGGGTGGGGTGGGTGTCAAATTGCTCTGGAGTAAAGCTACTTTTACAAGCAAATTATTATACGCTTCCATTTTACTGCTCCTCTCTTTTGGCCGACGGAATAAATAATAAATTAGATTACACAGTTTTTTAGTATCAAAATAAGTTTTCAAACAATAGAAAAACCTAAGCACTTGGAAAGTCACTTGACACAGATAAAGAAAAAAAAGGACATTAATTTTTGATTGTATTAATTTTTACTGGAATAACAGAAGTCTAAAAATGACTTCGGCAATAACGCGAGTCGGCTAACATTTTGCTTAGGGCCCCATGGAGGCTTGCCCCGACTCTGATGTTTACCTTTGGTCTTTCCGTGTCAATGAAATTTGATGACTAATCATAAAACAGGAAAGTAATAAGTCAAGCCATGACAGAGTTGATTGAGAGCTCATTTGTGCTTGTCTGCTTGTCTGGAAAGATAAATGTCCAGGTCACATCAATATTATCAAGTTCAAGTCCGACACAAATCAGCAAAAACATTGAACGCCGCCTCGCCTTTTCCTGATAAGACAACCCATGGCGAAAGGTCGCCATTATCTCGAAACCAAAAAAAACCTCATGTGCGGAAGGTCGAGGCGGTAAAATCATGAATGAAGATTTGTTTGGAGCTGTGCAAACGCTGGAACACAAACGGTGCGGCAACACATATAGACAACGTAGCAATTCATATTACCGAGTCACTTGCAGTAGTTTAATGAAACTCTTATTTCATACTATAATCATATATTCGTACTTTGTTCATCCCACTCCTCAAATCCAGTCCATCGAGAGAGAACAGTACAGCATTATAGCCCGGAGGCACCACGCCGAAGCACCCAAACGACAAACTTGATCAAATATGAAGGTTTTAATCCCGCTCTTAAATATTAAGAGGGTGTCTGCTCCCACGAGAGTATCTTGTCGAATCGACTCCAAAATCATTCAATAATAATGAAAGAGGACGTTCATAGTTTTCCGCAATAAAAATAAGTCATATTTTACAATAATACGGTCCAGGGTGGCGTATCATTTCGCAGCAGAAAGGCTTCCATCGCTCTCCGCTTACTTCATTGAACAGGCTCGCTCGTGTCTTGGCTAACAATCACAAGCGGAGTCGTAAAAATCTAATTTTTCAAGTGTCCCGCCTGGAAAAGTTTCCTCGCTGCCAGTTTGGTCCATTTTTTTGTCCGAATTGCCCTTGAGTCGTTTGGGCACCAAATGGGTTCCCGATGACGTTTCCAAGTTGGCCGCCGCCGAAGCGTGAGATTGCGGAAAAAGAAGGTCGGTATGAGGAAGACTGGAAGGAGCGTCGGAAAAGCGGTCGCGTGCAAATACTTCCCGCTTTCAAGAAGAGAAGAAGTATGTTATTTTATCGGGACGCCGACCGTGGTAATCACAGAACCCACGTGCTCTGTTATTGATCACTTTGTTACGATCCAAAACACCCGAGAGGAAGCAATCTGTCGGACCCGACGGACGTTTTTCGAAAATATAGGCCCTGAAGCCAGTTTCACTTAGCAACCTAAAATTTGGTACAGATGGCTATCATGAGTAGACCTACAAAAACATATCAAGAAGAAGAAATTTTGGCAGTTTTCAGGGATCCTTCAAGCTCATCCCTAGAGATTTTTTTTTTGCTGCTAAATTTGAAACCATTACACTAGACAATAGTTGGCAGCGGTTTTTCGACATGAAATATGGTGGCTTTGGTTTTTTTTTTTCTGAAATGAATTTGCACCTCAAAAGTCTCGCATTCAGTCTTCGTGCCATTCGTCAGTATCCAAGGAATCCAAATTCACTACCGTTGTAAGATCTTTTTTAAACATAATCCCTTTACTGCCGTCTTCTCCTTTCTCAGCCTCGTATTTTCCAACAAAGTCCGCAGCGGGAGCGTACAAGCAGGGGCGTCATAACTCTTCTAAATATCAGTGGGCGGATGGAAGGAGTCGAGGGGGCCATTAACCTCTTTGCCCCCCCCCGGAGACTCATTTGTCTTTGCTGAGGAATCCCCTTGAACTGAGTCGAAAAGGGCAACCACGTTTGCGCTCTTTAAGCTGTGAAAATACAAACAAGGGCTTCATTTTTACCAATATATGACCGAAAAAAAAAAAAAAACATCTATTCATAGTAAAATTAATTTAAAAACATTTTTTTTAATAGCTAGCAAAACTTTACATCGGTAATGACATATATTCCAATAACTAAGTAAGTAGGGAATAACCGGGCTCTACGAAAAAAGACCCAAGTTGCTTTTCCTCGTCTTTGAAGCCGACGTGTAAAAGAAAACGTTTAAATGTGAATTTTTCTCCAGGGATGGATTGTAAAAATGGCTTTCATTGACGACCGCCTCATTTTAGAAGTCAAGAAGTTGTAAAGAAATGTTTTAATGATAATTCTCCTCAAGGGAGGAACCCTAAAACACAGAATTTTGTACCACTTCCACACTGCTTGTTTCCATTTGACTTTCATCCTTTTTTTTTTTTTTTCGTTCCGCTCGCCTTGCCGTACAGATTTCTGGCGACTGTGGTCACGGGGGTGCAGGGGTGCGCAAATAGTAAACCGTGATACAGTCGGGTAACACTCCACACCGTGTGTAAAATCGTCTCTCTTGTATTTTTTCCTGAATATCAACGACGATAAAACAATTTTATTATCTGGCATCCAGTAGAAGTGGGGTGAAAATGTCAGGCCTCTGCAGCTGCACGGCTGTCTCCAAATAAAAAATCGTCAGCGTTCCGGCGAGTGTATCATTTCGCTTATCAAAATAATAATCCTCCATAAACTAGATTGTTTGTGTTGAAGTAGTGCACAGCAAAATGTGAAAATATGTACACACTCCGTACGAGTACAACTTCCTGTCTACTCTACAATGGTGGGGCGTTCAGGAAGGATACATTGGGCAGCTTTACATCCCACCAGAGGCTGGAGCGCAGCCATGAGAAATATTGCTGTCACACACACACACACACACACACACACACACATACACACACACATCAGACAGAACACATGTGAAACAACACTTGCTGTAAGGTGAAAGTGCAATTTAAAACAAGACAGGAACTTGAGGAGCATCGCTGTGATTTTGTAAACCTTTGTTATATTTATTTGTTTGTTTTAAAACTATTAAAAATGTGTTTTAAGCACTGGTAAGACCCTACAAAATAATAGATAGTTTGTATTTCGCACATTTTAGCCCAAGAGAAGCGCAGAAGAGTCCGCATGTGCAGCATGACGCAAAAATGCGGTCTGCTCGTTCACGGTTTACAGTTGTGAGCATATTTTCCCGTTGTGATGACTTGCGGTGCTCATGTGGCGTCCATGTGTGTCGCGTCACGCTTTGACATGACATGTTGATGTGACGTTAGTGATGATGAATGAACAGTTGTGGATGAAGAGCAGGATATGGTTGTTGTTTTTAGCAATCTTACAAATATACATGATCGAATAAATGGAGCGCATGTTCACATATGTGGATGTCCGCTTTTATTGATTTCGTGTAACTTCAGTGATATTAGCAACAAAACTTTCGTTATCAAGTTAGATTTTGAAATGACTTATCACGACGCCAGAGCGCTGGCTCTTGATGACATCAGCGTTTTCCCGTCCTGTGATTGGTTGTTTTCAAAACAGGGTTCACGTAAAAAATAAACAAATAAATAAAGACCAAGTTAGGATTTCAAGTTTGTTGTTTCAACTCAAAATTGCGTTTCAAGCCTGGGGAGAACTCGGTTAATTCGTTCACAGAATTAGCGCTTCAAATTAGGGTATGAAGTTTGAATTATGGCCTCAAATTTGAATTTCAAGCCTGCGTTAGAATTTCATCAATGGACTTGAACACAAGGTTAGAATTTCAAGTTTTCAAACCAGGGTAAGTATGAGGGTTTTTTTTTCATTTGTTAATATAATTGTAAAGTAATACAAATACTCTTGAAAATCTCATTCTGTAAAACCGCTAATATCATTTTACTAATACAACTATGTCATGTAAATGTACAGGTCTTTGTCTCCCTCTGTCTGCTGGACTGCTGAATACTGCAACAAGCCAGTAATCCACTACTTGTAACGTGTTTTTGTCTCATTCAGGCCTTGGTGTCCCTCAGTGTGCTGTACTGGGCTCTGCAGAGTTTCTCGCAGCTGCCCTCTATCAAGTGGAAGTCGCACTGAGAACCGCCACCTGCTGACTCCATTTGCTTTTTATTCTCTTAAACTGCACCCAATAACACTGTGAATTTAAAAAAGAAAAACATTATTTGCTCTATTTTATTTTTTTGTTCCATAAACAGACGGAAAGGTAGCATGTGAAGGAATGCATTGTGGGAGTTGGAGTTGTACGTCTTTCGGATTCGAAGATGACCTTTGACTTCGATCTAGATTGTGGGACCGGAGGTGACTGAAATGTTGCACAGCAGATGTTACTCTTTCCTTCTGCTATACTGTAAACTGTACTGTATGCATACTAGCAAATAATCTAACATATTGTCGTAATATGGCTGACGAATAAAGTCATACAAGACTTGAATTTGCTTAGCTGTTTCTTCACTTCACCCTATTTATGAATTAAGGTATTTATTTATAGTTCAAGACAAGGCTGGGACGGGATGCAAGTCTAAAAGTCCGGTATGTAAAGGTAAGAAGTGATTTCTTCTTTTTTTTTAATTTATTTATAAATGTCTCCAAAACAATGGACCTGAAGCGCCCTACCCTCAAACCTTTCGAGGAAGCTCGACTCATCCTTTCGTCGGTCGATTCTAACGTGATTTTTGTCTTTAATCATCGCAAGTAATAAAATGAGACCAGAGCAGACGCATTGATGGCAACTGGGTCGGGGGGGGGAGCGCCCGAGGCCTGCCGCTTAACCCCAGACAAAATGTCACAGCGATCAATAACCTCCGTCGGTGCTCATTAGATCTGGACACAAAAGAAAATGACAGAAAGCAAAAGAAAAGATGCTGAAGGTGATGTATGTTGATTTATTGATTTATCTTTTAATTCTTGTGAGGAAGCCAACCCCTCTCGGGAAGGGAAAACTTCACGTCGGGTCATCCCTGTAGACTTTTCGGATCTTACATAACGAGGCTCAGGCAGGCTCCCGCATCTATTTTTAGACTCACAAGTGGAGTAGTAGTGAAGTGATAGAATTATGTATCCAGAAGTTGAATGAAGATCCAATTGCTCTTCTGGCTTCACAACACTTTTTAGCCTCCCAAGCTCATCTGCTTGGTGAGAAAACCTCGAAGCAGCCATGTGAATCGACTGCAGAGGCTTGATGTGCACTTAAAAGTTGCCATGGCGACCGCTCGCTTTCCAGTCTATGAGATGCTGGCGCGCTTAATGATCCGTTCCCATTTAACTGCGTACTGAAGTGGTCTCCTCAACCCGGGGGCGGAGTCAGAAAATTTTCAGTCATGTTCTGTTTAGTCTGTTGTGGTTTTAGAAGCGACGAATATTTCAACACAAACGGTGGCGCAACAAATGTAGACTTGTAATATGATTATACTCAAAGTCATATATTATAACAAAAAATGACTAATATTACAGCATATAGTGAGTATATTGTGTTTTTGCATTATTCTGATGAGTCTCACTATTTCAATGTATTATTAAGAGGCCAAATAAATCCAATAAATCAGTTCCATTCACTCAATGTGATTGAATGCATGAGCCAATCCCGAATGCATCTGTTGGAATCACATTGAACATTTCTCCTTGCTGTTGACGAAAAAGACGTTTTTCCCCACAGGTCGTCTTGAATGCTAACTGATGCTACGTTCACGCTGACAGGAAAAAAATGCAGATAGAGGGGCGGGAAGAGTGATGATTCTGCTCTCTCTCTCTCTGGCGTGCGCTCTCTCTGTTTCTCGCTTGGAGGAAAACAAACAGCAACCCCCCCCCACCCGACATGAAGAGTGGGCTGCGGCAATAGCACAGCCTCTCTTTCGACATCTTATTCAAAAATCCACTTTCTTGGCTCAGCATCTAATGGAGCACTCAATAGATGGACCAGTGGATTGACGCCCCCTCTTCTAATTCAGAAAGACTCAACCTTGCTTCCGCACATGCTGGCTCATTTGCTAGACCCCCCCCCTCCCCTCCCCTCCTCGCTCACATGCGACATTTAATTCAGAAATGCACACTCTTGCTTCGGCAGACACTTGATCCTGCTGGATCATCCATTTCTGTCTCTTCTAACACGCTCGAGATCTAACGTACATTGTTGACATCTGATTAAAAACAAAAAAAGCCTTAGTAGAATTTTAGAACGCCCACTGGATCTCTCTGGAACATCTCACAACATCGATAGTCCAAGCACTCATCCTACACCGACTGGATCCTCCATTGGATCATTCAAAGATCACTTCCCGTATTCTCCATCGGATCCCCTACTTGGTCACCTCTCATGTCACATCAAAAAAATCCCCAGCACCCACTGGATCACCTGGATCACCTCTTCTAATTAAAAAAACAGGACTGGATCAGCACCTCCTCTCCTTCTCCGCACTCAACATCTAATTACAAAGACTCTTGGCTCAGCAGCCAACGGATCCCCCCAGCGGATCGCCGCTGCCGCCTCCTCTTCTGCACACTCTCTAAATGACGAGCGCCTTCACTCCTCCTCTTCCTCGCCCACTTACTGGAGCGACCAGCGGATCTTCTGGACCCGGGGCTCGTCCGCTCCCTGGACTCTGTGGCAGGTGAGCGACGGCATGTTGACCTCGGTTTTATCGATGCATGCCTGTCGCAGTGTGTGTGTGTGTAGGCACTCTCCATCCTCCCGATGGATGCAGCACACTCAAGCGTGAGCAGACACGTGAGGATGCTGCTTCCCAACCATGCCTCGGAATGACGAGATATCGGGAACGGGCTTTCCGTGCGTTCTGCGTGCGTGCCACACTTAATATTTCATTGATGCCGCTCGAGACGTAACGACGTTGCATGACGGATTGCGCATCATTCGGCCTCACAACATTTACGAGCAGACGATTCATGCGGGCAGTGGTCTCATTTGGAATCCGGTGGGCTACTCGTGCCGTCATCATAGCAACAGCTCTGTCTGATGATGCCATTGGACGCAGCCCAGAATGCAGAAAAAAAAACAATAACAATAAAACAGTCTTCTTGCACTTGTTGCGTCAGGCGAGGATTTTGCACCCACAGGCACGAATACCTAACCTGTACTCGTCGAGGCTTTAATTCAATTCGGGTTTAATTAAATCACAACACAAATGGCATTTTCGGAATTTTCAAGGGCTTGTACCGTGACGAGAGAACACGCCTAAATGACCGAGCGTTTTTGGCTCAACCCTAGAATATTTTTCTCAATATTCTTCTACTCCTTTTAATTTTTTTTTAATCTCCAAACAGCCCATCTCATTTGGATTAAGCCTGACCAAAATGCTGCTGGGTGAGGCTTGAGCACCATGACGAGCGGCCAGGACATTTGGGTCACATTGACCCCGGCAGAATTCGCCCTCTTGCAAGAATACACTCAATGTAAGCATCCTTCTCGTTATTCATTTTTGCATATTCACAAATTAGTCTAATTGAAGATTGCAATACAATTGACGGCACTCCTGTCACGTGACTATTTTTCAATTTCCTCCCGTAATGACGTCGCTAATGATTTTGGCACCCAGATGGAAACGTTGAAGCGTTTAACGCGAGCGCTCCCAGTCATCCATCCATCATGCCGCTTTCACCGCGCCGTGCCAGCGGTTTACATTTCCCTCCAAAATGTTGACGTGGTGTGGAAAATATGAGGCTGGCAGGGCAAGGACGCCTACCCACGTGTCAATCCGACCAAACTTTACTCGTGCTGTCAAAACCTCTTAAGGCACTTTTATTTAAAGCCGGTGAATTAATTAATTGCTAATTGGACGTACTGTTGACGGATATGGATTTTGGGGCGAAAAAATGTCTAGTGAGGATTCAAAAAGCAGATTTACTTTGAGAGAATCAGAACATAGATTTGCAGCTGCAGAAGGTTGTTGAATATTTTCTTCTTCTCAAGCGTGCACATTTGATTATGCACAAAAATGGCAGCCAACAATGCCTTAATGTGGCTAAAGTGCTATTTTGCTGCAACACAACCGCTTTAAGAACATCTGCAGAATGTGACACACACACACAGGCACACACACACGCTCCCCCATTAAGGATTGTGTTGCCATGGCATTCAGGAATGATGACAAGCGCTCCAGCGTGTTGCAATGAACAGCTTACATGAGATGTTCGATTCAACACACACACATACACACATACTGAAGCGGTTTTCATGCATCTTTGATCTGTCGTCAGACTCGACCAAGAAGCTGAAAGATGTTCTGCAGGAGTTCCACGGCGATGGTGTGCTGGCCAAATACAATCCAGAGGAGGTTTGTGCAAGTCATCGCTGATCAATCCATTATTATAGCTTATTGTTTCATAGTCGACAAATGATTTAAGTATAAATGGAAAAAAATAAGAGTCAATCTTTCTGCTCTCTCTTGACAGAAACAAGAAATCCTCAGCCAGGTGTGTTTAACTACCTTCTTTTCTGGCAACCCATTTCTTGACATAAAAACTCCGCAGGCTGCAGAAATGGGAATTGATCACATTTCAAAGAGGTCATTTATTTTACTGTATGTTTCAGGAGATTGACTTTGAGGGCTTCAAGGTGTTCATGCAGACCTTCTTGGAGAGCGAGCTGCCGCATGAGTTCTGCCAGCATCTTTTTTTGTCCTTTAGCAACAAGGACCATGCCAGCCCGTCCTCGTCCTCCGACAAGCTCAAAGTCGCTGGTAGGAGTTTACACTAACATCACTTAGGTTCTTTATAGCTTTTCTAAATACTTCACTACAAAAAGTTAAAAGTTCTAAATGCACAGTTGTGCTCCATTGATGTCAGGCCTCCCGACTAACATGACAGACTTTCCAGTTGCAGGTTTGACTTTTTGCTCCCCCCTCTTCCTCGCTGCAGGACTCAAGCTGATCAAAAGCAACTCGACCCCACTGAGGACGAGCGCCCTACCCGGGCCGCAGAGTACGGTGCAGCTCAAAGACATCGTGTGCTACCTGTCGCTGCTGGAAGGAGGACGGCCAGAGGACAAACTGGAGTGTGAGTGGCCAGCATTCCATTTTTATAGCTCAAATTGTCTTTTCCGCTGACGCTTGATACTATGGCAATAGAGAAGAAAGCTAAAAATAGTCAGTCACCAAATGTCCAACCGTTTCTGACATGGAATAACGATTTGTTTACACGTAGGCCATGGAATATTGTACTTTTGCCACCCGAAAGGAAAGTATGACGTCATGGTGGTCCTCGAGCTCGGGTTATGAATAGATGAAAACACAGTGGTTTTGAATTTGTTTGTTGTTTTATTATTAAATTTGCCAAATGAGACATTTATCTTTTCAATCTATCTTTTCAATTTGGCGATCAGGTAAATAAATTATAAAAAAAACAATTCTGACTGGAAGTCCAAACTGTGTAGTATTATCAGATAGCGCCCTCTGCTGGTGAGTCTAAGAACTGCAGTTACTTCTGTTGCCTTTAATCACTGGATGCAAGTATTTCATTTTTCCAATTCGACTTATAAACTCATACAATAACCCGGAAAAAATATAATTTAAGTACAAAATATGAATCTACTATTTACTTGTGAATCTTTTTCTATTTTCTTTGCCATTCTTTAGTTTGCGTGTAAACATTCGACATCACTTTCTGTGAAAGAAAGAGGCCGTTGTCCGTTTGTTCTGGATCATCTCATGATGTCAGCAGTCTCGGCTTACGCAATGTCCCAATACTTAGTCAGCCGCTATGATAATTGTGATTATCTTGTGTGAAGAGTTATGAAAGCAGACGATGTTGATAAGGTTTTTTTTTTCTTCCCCTTCTTCACAGTTATGTTTCGTCTCTATGATACAGACGGAAACGGCTCTCTGGACAGCTCGGTAAGTATTTGTCTTCATTCTTTTTTTTTAATGTTCAGCGTTCTCTTTACATAGCACATTATCTTTCTCCCAAAACGTTATGAAAAATGAAACAATATTTCAGTTTCTCACATCTGAGCCATTGATGGACGATTTTAAATATCAGCGGTACACATTTGTGAATGAATAAAATGTGAAGAGCGAGGGTGGCAATTTTGTGCGACAACACCCTTGATGGGCTGAAATTAGAGGCTTGGTGAGACAACTTTGCATATCCTATCATTAGTGTCCCATTAATAGCTCTGGATCCTTTTATTATCACGATAGGACAAGCAAAACGGCAAAAACACCCACAAAAACCACACAGATGTCAATTAATTTTTGCTCCATAAATATTGCCTTGATGCTTTTCGAGAAAGTGCGTATCTCCCATTTAATGACACTCACCAAATTACGACGTGACCCCGTGTTGAACTTTGTAATAATGTCAGCTGCTCTGCTTCTCCCTCGAAAGAAAACAACAAACACTGTAATTAAGCCACTGAGTTCTTCACGCCGCCTCCACTGACATTTCCAACCTGTTATTACGCGGCCCCCATCAGCCCATTATCAACAGCGGCTCACAAGGCCAGCTAAAGACTGTCTTTAAATATAGCGTATAAATATAAATGTGTGTGTGCGTTCACACAGGAGCTGGAGCACATCATCTCGCAGATGATGCACGTGGCCGAGTACCTGGAATGGGACGTGACCGAGCTCAAACCTGTAAGAGGTCAAACTTGAAATGTTTCTGAGCTCAAATGTAACTTTATTGAATTTTTTTGTTTTTAGTAATGTTAGTTTCTCATCAGATTCATATCTACATAAAATGAGATAATATTAAAAATATGTCTTCATTTTGATCAGACGAGGTGACGTGAAAACTTTTCTAACCTTGTTTTGTCCTCGTACCAATTGTATGTAAAGATCCTCCAGGAAATGATGCAGGAGATCGACTATGACCACGATGGCACCGTGTCTCTGGAAGAGTGGATCCGAGGAGGGATGACCACCATCCCACTTCTGGTCCTGCTGGGTCTGGAGACTGTGAGTAGACAATTTTTTTCTCAATTCATTTACTCTTCATAAGAAATAAAAATTGGCAACTAGAAATCAAAACGAGGCAGGGCTTCATTATGTTATACGCAGATCCTAGCATTAAATCAGTAAAAGGGGGGCAACGCAAGATGGCTGCCCCTTGGCTTCAAGTCCGAGTGTGCAGTTCCAATAGTATCCACTAGATAGAGCCATTCCCCAAGATTCGATGGACTTTTTTTACTCTTCTCTTTAGTCTAACAAATTCTTCTTTTATCGAGTTGATACCAAGAATATTCTATGGACAAAAATGTCCCAGAAAACAAATCTGATTATGGTGAGAGTGTCACTAAATTGCACTTTATGGCTGTTTTTCTTTCCCCCATAAATATATGTAGATCTATTTAATTGCTCATCTATAAGGGACTAAAATTACTCATAAAGTAAACCTTCGCATGAAAATACTAAAAATGTATTTCACTGTCAATTTGTAGTTTGTTGACATGATCTTAAACTGTCCAATGAAGAGCACCTACAAAGCAGAAGACATTTTAGAATCCCTTCCTGGTCCAAATGAACAGAAGGTGTAATAATAATAATAAAAAGAGTGGCAATGTTTATCTCCTCTGTGAATTTCCTGCAAGCGTGAACTTTATTGCATTTATGACGGCGGTAAAACCAAAATAGGCTCAATGCTTATCAGTTGAGTCTGCTACTTGAATTGTGCTAATGGTGTGTGTGCAGAACGTGAAAGATGACGGTCAACACGTGTGGCGTCTGAAGCACTTCAACAAGCCGGCCTACTGCAACCTTTGCCTCAACATGCTCATCGGCCTCGGCAAGCAGGGACTCTGCTGTTCATGTGAGTGGATTGCAACACACACACACAACCTGCTGCATTGCCATTATTAATAGGTGATCATTGTCTTGTTGCAAACTGAAAGAATTCATTTGCCAAAGCCACATTTTCAATCCACTTTTTTTGAATGACCTTATCTTATTTCACTTCGTGGTGTTGGCGTGCACTGTATAGTCCCAGCCACCTCATTTCCATATATTCATAATAAGCACAGGTTATGTAAAACAGCCTTTTTTTTTGCATACACACCTGCAGCAAGCACCGCCACCACAGACAGAAGAAATAGAATGACTTTTTTAGAGCACTAATGTGAATATATTTAATATACAGGGTATCCCAAAAATTTCTTTTCACAGGCCAGTCTTAGTTTTATTATTCCTAGTGTTATTTTTTTGCCATACTCTCACTTATTGAACTCTAATGAAATGGGTCACTTAACTATATTGCAGATATTCGGAATTCCGTCTTAATGCTGTTGTTGTCTTGTAATCTCTCCAGTCTGCAAGTACACGGTCCACGAGCGCTGCGTAGCCCGCGCGCCGCCCTCCTGCATCAAAACCTACGTCAAATCCAAGAAAAACACCGAGGTGCGTCCAATTGGAGTGCGGCGCACTCGTCGGCGCGCTCGCGTTCTCCGAAAGCCCCGATGCTCTCTTATTGCCTGCTTGGAATTGCTAATTAGCCGCAACAACCGACCGATCCAAAGACTTGTTTGCTTTTCCGTTAATTGTTTCCACGCTTTTTTTTTTCTCATTTGTTTTTTTCTTGATTCCAGGGTGTGTGTACTTTTGCCACCAGTATTTTGTTTTCCTCAAGGTGTCACTCCCTCTACAGGTCATGCATCACTTCTGGGTGGAAGGGAACTGCCCCAACAAGTGTGACAAGTGCCACAAAACCATTAAGTGTTACCAGGGCCTAACTGGGCTGCATTGCGTGTGGTGTCAAATCACGGTGAGGACTCGAGTACAGTTGCACCTAGCAAAAACTAAGACCAGCAACGTCTGTGTTGAGTCATTAATTACCGATACTGTCATGAGTTTTGTTTACATGGACCCCCCACCGATAAAAATAATAACGGTATGATGTCTCGCAGCTCCATAACAAGTGTGCCTCCCACGTGAAACCCGAGTGTGACTGTGGTCCTCTAAGGGATCACATCCTCCCGCCAAACTCCATCTGTCCCGTCGTCCTGGTGAGACCTCTTTTCTTTTTTCCTGGTTTGACATTTTACGCCCTCCAAAAAATGTATTTTTCAGGAAAGGCAGTCGACTCTTCGGAAGGACTCACGGTGCAGCCTGTCGAGCCGCGGAAAGGTCCAGAGAGCCAATTCTGTGACGGTGGACGGTCAAGGCCTGCAGGTGATGAACATCATCCGCAAGTGGATGTACACAATTTCGCGGCGCACGTGAGCGACTCCGTTATTCCGTCCTGTCCACGATCCTCTCTTACGATATCCGTCAGCCATTACGGCGTCCGTGGCGACTGCTCGTCTAGCAACGGCGGTGATGAATCGCATCCCGCGCCACATCCGTCTCTGCCCCTCGCCGGCTAACCAGCGTAATAATCAAGATTATTATTTATAATTACAGGAAGTAATGGATCACTCCGGGGCTGGACGGGGAGCTCGTTAATTCCCCCCTCGGCCTGCTGGGTTAGCAGACAAGGGAGAGTTAAGCACTTCATCTGTGTCACCCAAAGCAGGGGCGGGTGGGCGGGGGTTCGGGGTGGGGAGCGAGGTCTGACGGCGACAAAAGCCCCGTTCAAACAAGGGCCGGCGGATTAGAGCTTGTTTGGGTTGGCGCTTTGCGAGCTTGGGCCCGCGGCGCTTTCTGGGACTGGGAAGTGATTCCCCCGCGTCACGGCCGACCAAGCGGCTGCCAATTAACACGTGCTGACTAACGAGTATTGAGAGCGCAGTGTAATGTAGCAATGTAAAAATAGCGAATGGTCAACCTAAACTTATCTTACAATATTGCGTTTCAAAATACCGAAATCAATTTCGGAAATTTCTATAAATGAAGTTTGGTGTTCATATTTTAGGTGATGGCAATTTCTGGATGTCTATTTTTTTTTTAGTACGAGATTGAATTAAGGCGTAGCAAGGTTTTGCGAGGCGTGAGCAGTTTTCAACTGGTGCAATGTAGCCGTGCGACGTGCCTGCTCAAACAGTTTGAGAGGATGCATCATGAAAGGCAATTCCCGCCAAGCATCCTGCAGTCTCCAAACACCCACGCTTTGTTTTGACATCTCCTGTTCAGATCACGACAATAGAGGGCACTCATCCGCTGCTGGTGTTTGTCAATCCAAAGAGCGGCGGCAAACAGGGAGAGAGGTGAGTACACACTTTGAGTACACAGTTTGTTTCCACAAAACAGAGTCCACCTCCTTTATAGCCTCGGAAGACCTCGGGGCTTTGGTTTTTGACATATCAAACATTTCTTAGGTCAATCTGAATTCATTTGTTCTAAAAAGATAGTCTTGTATATTAAAAGAGATTGGGGTGATGCTGGAAATGTCCCATGCTCCTCTCACACACAATTTAGTTAAATCGTTTCAGGGCTGCTGGAAATATTCCAAATAAACTTAAAATGGCAGTTATAAAACAAAAGGATGTTTTTGTGGGTTTGCTCATAATAGATATGCCCACCAAATTCCATGTCTCGTTGTTGAGCTAATTTATGACGTTTTTGAGGCAAAGCAATTCAAAGAGGACTTTTGCAGTATCTAAAGCAAAGCGTGTCATCTTCTGGATGGCTTTCACCTCCTCCATTGCTCGCGACCCCTTCCTCACCACCCGGGCCTTCTCTGTAACTCGGGGCTAATTGGGTTATTACTGAAACATCATCACTCGCTCCTTATTACGCCGGCCCCCCATTTGTTTAAATTATGAGATCAAAATATGACTTCAGTCAGTTGACATAATGAAATTGGAATTAAAATGAATTAGTCTTTCTAATGGCTTCTCCTCAAAGGGGTCTCAGGGTATGTCCCGCCCCGCCGCCGGCCAGTCCGATTCACCGCGTCACACTCGCGAATTGCCTTTGGGCCTTATCGGGACGGAATACGGAAAGTCATGGCTACTGTGTGACAGTGATTTTATTTTTGGTCATGTGACAGAATCTACAGGAAGTTCCAGTACCTCTTAAACCCGAGGCAGGTGTACAACCTCGCTAAGAATGGACCCATGCCCGGGTAAGTACCAAACGTTTTGAGAACATTTTCACTCTTGGAAGCATCTCAACAAATTCCAGAATCTAATAGATGGAATATTTGGATGTCTTCTTCTCAAATCCAAACACAAACACATTTTACCTCCAACATTGGAGAAGGTGGGACAGGAAAGCAATGCAGAGAGTTTAAATCTCATCCGCTTATCATTTTTTGTTTACAAACGCAGCGATATTTTTTATTTGCTCATGCATAATAAGCATCATCGCACGCGTGTCTTTGAGACGACATGTGATCCCGCATTCAGATGAGCAGCTAGACGAGCGGCCGGTATGACGTTCCCAGACGGCGACCGTCTGTGATTAAGGCCTTGAATGTTTGATTTCCATGCGTCGGGTTCCCCCGTCTTGGCCTTCGGCATCTGGCGTCGGCGCCGCTGTCGTGCCGCCGCGTTGTTTGGCTTTGATTAGCCGAGCCTCAGCGACTTTATCAGGAATAAAAGCGTTACGGCGCACGGCACGTGCAAAAGGGATGCCGCGTCGTCGCCTGCGTCTTCCATTCCGAAATGTGAATTTTGCCAGTGACCTCGAGCTGCTACATCCTGGTTAATATTTTCTCCGGCGCATTAGCGGAGTGGACACTGCTGGCCGCGCGCACACCCTGCTGCTGTCAATTAGCTCCCCGGCTAACGCAATAAGCGCAAATGAAGTGTTTGCTTCTTGCTCTTTAAATGGGCCCAAAGTTGCCTTTCATGTACGCGGCCGTCTGTTTGCCTCTTTAATGCGGTTTGACCGTCCCGGACGGGGTGTAATTGAGCGAGTCATTTAGCCGCCATGCGGGCCTTCATTCAGTTACGTCTTTGTTATTGTGAAGGAACGGAAGACGTCCAACTGAACATTGGACGTCGTGATCCGATTAGGCCCGCACCAGGCAGCAGATGAATGATCGGCAATTTTATTATTATTATTAGAAGGGGCGCAGTGGCGTGGTGAGGACTCGTCAAAGGTTTTGATATACGGCTAAATGACTATGATTCCCTTTTGACGTGCCCACAAATGTCAGTACTTAGGCAATTAATTGACTTTGCTTAAAATGTATTCCTGAAAACTACAACATTCATTTCGCACTCTGGCTTTCTTTGGATTCTGTTTTTATACTGAGAAACTTTTAAGATTATTTTATCACATCTTCTTTCACAGTCAAGCTCAGTGCTGCCCAGCATGTTGTGGCAGGAAATGGTACTACACGTATCCAAATTTCCACTTGCCTGTCATGTGAAAACCAATAAAAAAAGAATTTATTTAATGTGCGATTCAGCAGCAGAAATAATAAAAAGTAGCCGTTCTCTGGCCTTGGTGGAGGTCGTTCAAGAAATAATTTGACCGTGTACTATATTGCCAACGAAAAAGTTCTCCTCGTTCCTCGCAGGTTGAATTTCTTCCGAGACGTCCCCGATTTCCGGGTGCTGGCGTGCGGAGGAGACGGCACGGTGGGCTGGATCCTGGACTTTATAGGTACAGAACCCATTCTCTGCTTCCAGTGATTAAATAGGTGCTATTTACGCCCCTCTTGACAACATACTCAAGCTTAAACACTCAATTTCTTTTTTTTTTTTGGGTGATGTCTTTTTTTATCACTCACATCAATGTTGACTCAAAGCAGAAAAACACTTTATGGTGTGTATGTAAACACTTTCATTACACGCAAGCGTGTGTGGTCAGGGGTGGTAAAACGGGATGATGGAACAACATATTAGTCATCATTTGAACCATTTGAAAGAACATAGAAAGAAGACGAAAGAATCAACCCGCTCGTCTTTATTTGGCCGCGACGACGTCTTGACTTGTACGGCCAGCGAAGGGAAAAAAAATTGCCTCAATTTTTTTATCAATCAAAACAAGAGTGAGGCAATAAGAGGGAACGGCTGTTGGATAAAACGTGCCTCTAGAAATAGACCGCCGGGCTGTTTACGTTAAGTAGCACCAGAGCAGTACTCAAAATTGATTTTTCCATTTCGCTGTGATTGGTTGCCAGAATCGTGACTTTATTTTTCTTTTTTTTAGATAAGGCCAACTTGGACCGGAACCCGCCCGTCTGTGTACTTCCGCTTGGCACAGGAAATGACCTGGCCCGATGTCTGCGCTGGGGAGGAGGTACTGTAAAAAAAATCGAAAAGTTTAACCTAAAGCTTCAACTCTGTGACCTTTCACTTCGGAAGGCTACGAAGGCGAGAGCCTGCTCAAGATCCTACGTGACATCGAAAACAGCAGCGAGGTCATGCTGGACCGCTGGAAGATTGACGTCACGGCCACCGACAAGGACGAGCGAGGCGATCCGGTGCCGTACAGCATCGTCAACAACTACTTCTCCATCGGAGTGGTGAGTCACACACTTTGACGCTAAGGCCTCCAAGACAATTTTTTTTTTTTAGCACTCTTAACATGGTTTCTTTCCAAAACAAATACCGTTTCCACGTAATGACACTGATGTCGGTCATTACCGATGAATGTCAGCGAGGAAATCTAGTCATTGACATTTGCCAGGTGGCAGTGTTGCGCTGACGCACGTAATGAGTAGCCAAACAAAAAAGTCTTAAGAAGCCGAGACTGAAGACACGTGGTCATTTAGGGTCACATTAGCCCCCTAGTGGCGAGCAAATTTGAACCATGTACACAATATTAGATGGATAATTCCCAGATTCAAACCAAGAAACATCTATCTGTAGAAAACTAAAAAATAAATCAAATTATTTACGCATGTACAAGCCTTGTGGCTCCTCCTGTCAATTTTTAAATTGCGCAGCATCAGCCAGCATGCGTGATGATCACAAATGAAGTTGTTTGTAAGGGATTAAGAAGACTTTGAGCTCTCTATAGATTTGAGTGTCATATATTTTCTGACACTTTTTTTTTTTTTTGGGGTGTGCTACCGTAAAGATTACGCGACAAGTCAAGCTAATAATTACCTCCGAGATTATGCTGATGAAAAGTAGATTGTTTCTATAATGACACGGCTCAAATCAAAAGATCAGCAATTGCCACCGCTAACCACGTAGCATCATCGCTCTGAGGAAAGGTTGCGAGAAGTTGAAGGACATTTTTGGGATCCACACAAAAAAAAAATCTGGCCAATTTTTTTATATATATACACACTATGCCATTTCTATTCCGATTAAAAGAACCAATTTTCCCCCCAGATTCAACATGACACGCAATGATTTCAATCAAAGCCGAGAGACAGAACTAATCAGGGCGTGCTCTTCGCTAGCATAATGCAGTCAGTCGGCCTAATGACCGCGCCACGTTCCTGTCGGGCGGACATTACTCTTCCCACATGAAAAGGCACATGAAAGTCCGCTCCTAATTGGACTAAACCTTGAGCTATGAGAGGACATTACACATGTCCCGCTTTAATTCGCCTGCCAAATGTTTAACATTGGTCATTATTTGAGGGCAGTGTAGCAGGTGACTGTAAAGAGTCTGATTTTTTTTTTTTTGCCGAGGTGAAGCTTTTCGGTGTTGCTTGTCAACGCCTCGAGCCAAAGGGGAGATAACTAACCAGCTAACTAACTCCCTCCCGGCTCGCTGCTCTTGTCCTGTTTTGTAAGAGAATCAAGTTCCTTCAGATACATCCATCATCTCACCTCTCCGTCTGCTGCGTCCGTGGGGAATCAGCCAAAACACTTTTGGTCTTTTTGAGGAGACATCCAGAAGAAGAAAAAGATGAGCCATTGATTTTTTTTTTTTTTTTGTCTCTTCCTCTTTTGGCTCCTGCTAAGTTTGTGCACTAGCAGGGGGTCCTCCTTGTGTTTCAATCGTGCCACTCAAAAAGGGGGTGGATCAAAATACATTGTTGGAAGGGAGGAGGCGAAGGACATGATGGAGGAAAGGGAGGGTTGAGAGGAGCACCCCCCCCAAAAAAAAAAAGTTTGCGCCAACTCGCTTTCCGTATTGCTCTAAATTGTTATCGAGCCAGACAACTTTGCTGAGTTCAGCCTCTTTTTCTTCAAAGGCCTTGCCAGCATTTTGTGGCCGACACTTAGAAGTGTGAATTAAAGGAAATGTCACTTGATTATCCTAAGCTTTGCCGCACCAGCTTTACTCCATCTTATCATTATTTTACATGAAACACCTTATCGGAAAAACAAACTTTACCAACTGCATTTATTTTTTTTCATCTAAATCTCCAAGAAGTAAAATGTCCGATAAACTTCCTCCTCAAAGTTTATTTTTTTAAGCAGTCCGAGCAGACGGCGCGGTGTTAATACGCCGCTCGCGCTTCTCTAACATACGCTGTTTAAAAAAAGCCTCTTTTGGTAAAACTCACACTTTTTCCCCGCCTCGAGTCTCCGGCTTCTCTCCGGGAGGCCGTGAAAGCGGGTGAGAGGACGGTCAAGAGTGACAGAGGTGGATGATAAGTGGAAAAAAGGGAGGACGCTTTCTACGCTTGTCTGCAAGCTCCCGGAGCTGTGATTATCGGCGACGCGCGTTTGCTTAATTAGCCGCTAGCTCGACGGCGGAGCCTCCGTCATCAGGCCTCTCCTGTCAATAGCGCTCCACCTCTCCTCACACGGCGGCGTAAGCACACGCCACGTGGCGCTCTGTTAATGAGCTCCGAGTTGCCTTAAATATCGTAATGAGGAAAGACACGATCACACCATTTGCTACAGTGAGCTGACGATTCGTTTCCATTTTCATTTTAGCGCTGAGATTGCTTCGTATTATTTGTTTGTATAAATAAAGTGTTCTAACGAAACACTTCAATTCCTCTTTGCAGGACGCCTCCATCGCACATCGTTTTCACGTGATGAGGGAGAAGCACCCGGAGAAATTTAACAGCAGGTTGGTCACACGCTTCTTTTCCCAAATTAAAACTCCCAAACGTTTTGGCAATTTTACCTTCGCTGTTCTTAAACATTCAAACCATTCTAGCGTCAAGGTGTACTGAAGTCAAGGATGAGAAAGTTCTTTGCCTTTCATTATCAGATTATAAATATGGAAAAAAAAGTTGCTTGGACTCTGGGCCAATGACATGAATGGTCTTCACCACAGGTGATAATAGGAAAAAAAAAAAAGGTTTCCACTATGTGGTGTCGCAGGGGAGGGGGGGGCAGTGTGTAATTTTGAGTGTAATTAACCCAGTGGATCATCACGCGTGGTTCCCCCCTCCCTCCCCTCCCCGGCGACCCGCCGTGTAGCGTCTCCACCGATGACGAATGGACGCTCCTCATATTTAGCCTTTGTGATGAGCTGCAGGAGACGTGTTCACCTTTGGCGCACGGACAAATGTGGCATCTCCAGTATGTTTCCATCAATATTTAACGTCTTGCCCATACGTCTCCACTAGCGCCGGGGAGTCATCCAGGCCCTAATTGAATTGGCTTGGCTAGTTTGACATGGCGGATCAGTCAGAGCGATGACACGCCGCCTCCTAATAATCCCATTTGTGCTCGTTAGCATATGTTAGCCTGCTCCTGGTGCGCCATTTAGCCACGCCACGTCCTCCTGGCGCTCGTTCTTCAGAGATGTTAAGATGCTGCTGGCCCAGCTGTTGTTTTTTATTTTTGGTCTTTGTTGTTGACGGTATTAGGAGATACATTTTTGGCAAAAAGAGTTTATGAGGCGTAGAAAAACTCCAATAGCGCATTTTGTGCCTGTTGCTATGTGAATTTTGTGCAGATTTCGACTTTTCACCCCGCCCCCTCCTCTTTGATAAGTTGCGATACTTCCAATGGTCACGAGCCCCGTGAACAAATCCAACAAAAATCTCTGCTACCCTGTGAAACTATCAGCATGCATTATTGAAGTGGCAAGGATAGTGTGTAATAGAGAGATCCTAAAGCCATTCGCCCGTGTGAATTATTAACGGGATTCAAATAACAGACAGAATCATTTTCTTAAAATACCTCAATCATTTTTCACCGAGGATTCGTAAAATGGTGTGGAAACAACACGGATGCGCCGCTTCGGAGTTCTGTACACGCTGCGTTGATTACATGGAGGAAATGAAAATTCCATTAAAAAAAAAAAATAACAGCTGACAAAATTTGGGCTTTAATATTTCCTATGATAAAGCAAAAATACAGCAACAAACAAAATAATAATAAATTAAATTAGAAAATTGATGGATGGATAAATTAAAATAAATTAATATTTATATAATTAAAAAATAATATAATTTAAAAAACACATGAACACATTTACACGCATTTTAATGTGCGGTAATTTTTAATAAAATTAATTTAAAAAGAAGAAGAAGAAGAAAATTTGCATGTGTGTCACATCAGTGTCACATGTATACATTTTGTCTGTGATTTGACCTTATACAGAAACTGAATATTTAATCACCTTTAACTGCCAAGCAACATTGGGACAATTGCCTTAATTATGAACGGAGGAGATTTTCTTGATGGAATGTCGGGGTCTCGCAACTCCCCCTCCCCCCCTCTCCCTTGACTCCTCGCGTCCTATCCATCTTGTGTATTTGCACCTTGGGGTGATTACCAGGGCGAAGGTGTGAAGATTTGACACTCGGCAGATAGATTCATTTACTGCCACTGCCGGACCTGGAGGTGATAATGAGGTCGAGGATTAAAAGCAGACAATCAGCCGGCCCGTGACCAAGACTGGGCCTCCTCCTCCTCTTTCTCCTCCCACCCACGCCGGTACGCCTCGACTGACTTTTTCAAAATATAACCTTCCTCTCACCGTCATCCGACATTTTTTGCTGATCCTTAATGTAATTACGCGCTAATCTGTGACTCGGAGGGGAAAAGGAAGGATGGCGGGAAAATAAAGACACCACACGGTTTGTAAAGTTTAGACCTCTGGGCCTTTTCGTTGTGTCGTTATGAATTAATCAACGCTGTGTTTCTGCGCCGCTTTACTGCTCTTCCGGTTTATCCCCAAAAAATATGTTGATACGTTTTTTGCGATATGCGTTTTTCCGGTGATAAGTGCTGTGGTTTCGTTTACTGGCTCAGTGAATGAGCCTGTTTTTTTTTTTGTAACTTTAAATCTGCTGTGAGATTACGACCAAGCCAAACCAAAATGGCTGACTTCCTGTTCAATTCGCAACATGAGTCCTTGAGACCAATTTTTTTTTTTTTTTCCCCCGTTATAATCAAAATGTCCACCCCCCTTTGTGTGCTGATTGTGGAACCTGGTGGCTGGGGCAAACTTTTCCTAACTGTCCACAAAATCCTCCATGCCAATGCGTTTATCCTATTTGGTGTTGGGTTTTGGAACTGAGTGCTTTCTTTTCAACCTGGTCTAATAAGCACTTTTCTGGCAGCCAATTTTCAGTTTTCTCCCCCGGCAACCCGTTGTTATGTGACTGTGGCTCATATTGTTAATGTTTTTTTTGGGGGGTTAACACCTTCTGGCCACTAAAAGCAACATGGCAGGTGTTGACAGAATTTCCAAGGTGTCACAGGGTTACAACTCTGGTGGCGGGAGAGATTCAGACCTAAAAACCTGCCAACTTTTCTGATTACATGTACATTCACAAACTTCTTGTTTGTTCTTTGAATGTTGTGGCCATACAAAAAAAAAAAAAAGATTTTCAGATCACATTAGTTAGCGCTTGAACCAAAATAACATAACGCTGCTAGCTCACAAAGTTTAGTTACTATCAAACTACGCTAAAGTTTCCAGATTCAAGTTGCTAGCTCCCCCAAAACTGTGAAGCAAACGTACTAACCACTTGTTCACCCTGCTGTCTGCCACATTTAAAAAAAAAAAAAAAAAAGCAGATTTCTTCCCGTTGTGTTGCTTAAGTGTCGATCTTTACCAGAGCCTTGATGTCCCCTTGATATTTGGGCTTCTATTTAAGGTCCTTAGACATCTAACGGTCTCGGTGTGCCCCTCCCGGGACGCCCCACACTCTCGGGGTCCCCCACGGGCCCCCCCAGGCCCCAGCTGTGCTGTGTAACCATCCCGAGTTAACCTTTCCGGAAGGCGCAGGGAAGCCCGGGCATGCGGCGCTCTTTAGCATAATGAGCCGTGTTCATCAAAGCGCCGCCATGTGCTGGATTGGGCTACACTACAATGTGTGTGTGTGAATGTGTGTGTGTTGAGAACCAACCAGTGTTATAAATTACACACACACACACTCGGACCTCATTTGAGGTTGAAATCGTTTATGCGACCAAAGTGTCATCTATAATTAATGACCGCTTGTGTGTAATTTAGAGATATCTCACCTGTGGCCCCTGTCCCACTGCTCGGTGGGAGCACACACACACACACACAAACACACACATACTCGTTTAACCTTTCTTGTGAAGCCACTTAAGTTGTCCTCAACCAAGCACGGATCAAAGCCCGTCAGTCGGTTTGTTGCGTTCATGACACATCCGTTTTCCTCAACTTCACTCTGCAATATAGAGTAAACAAATGATTATTATTATTATTTTTTAATTGAGTGGTGGCTTCCGATACAAGTGACCCAACTTAGTTTTTCAAATTATGCGCTACAGCATTTTAAACTTTCAAGAAATTTATATTTTAACACAAACAGTGAAGCAACACATGTAAACAGACAAAATAATACAAAAAATGTTCTACAGGATTGTGAAACAATTGTAAAAAAAAAAAAAGTAAACTCAGCTCAAGGCACCATCATATGAATCTTAGTCCATGGGGTATTCTTGCTTTTAAAACAAAAATATATGTTTGTTGTTCCCTAATGCGGCTCTGGTCGTTTCTCAAAGTGGCAAGCGGACGCGGGAGAGCGCTACAGGCGGCAGAGCGCTAAAACACCACGGCGACGCATTGATGCGGCACGCAAAGAGTTGGTTATGTCAATGCGATATTTATCACCTCTGATCAAGAAGAAATTAGTGCTCGAATAAGGTCGTAGATCACTGTGGGTTAGATTAAGTGTCAGCGCAGGGGAAAATCAATGGAGGCCGTGTTGTGTTAAGTGCGTCCAGTGTAAAGTGCACCGAACGGGACTTTGGCCTCAGGGCAGCTCAAATAAAAGCGTTGTGATGACACAGCAGCGATAGGATGGACGAAGCTTTGGGATTTAGGATTAAATTCCCGAAATCATGCTATGAAGGAACATTTTTAGATTTAAACAAAAAAAATTGTGATTTAAAAAACATTTTTAATTTATTTATTATTTGCTTCATTCTTTGACTTCAACAGCTGACTTCATCATCCATCGCGTGGCCAACCCGAGCAGCTATCAGCATACGCTTTGCATTGATACACTGCCACAGGTCCAATCTTGGTTTTGAGCTTTCAATATTTGAGCGGCGTTGCTTTTGCCTCCTCATCGCTCCCACGGGAAGCATCATTAAGTTTGCATGACGTCCCGTGGAGATGCGGCAGCTTTGAGGGAATGGGTGCCTCGTGTTATCTTTGTCTCTCAAAACAGGAATAAACAATTCAATGAAGATTTTCAATTTATTTGATTATTATTTTCCATTGATACACTTTTTCATATCTCCATTTTCACTCGCACCTGCTAAGCCACGTGGCTCATTTGCCCCACAAATCAGCAACCATCTCTTCTGAATACACTCTCCTGATTTGTTTACGTGCCAACGTGCACGGTCCTGCGGTTTCAGTTTTCCGCCTTCCCTCTCTTGCCACGATAAATCAGCTGCGAGTCGCTCTACCTTGCAAGTAGACTAAATGAAAGCCCATCTATAAAGTGGCTAAATGGTCCTGACAAAAGTCCTAATGAGGGAATCAATAATTCAGTGATTGTTCCTCTGCTTATACTAATACATCCCCCTCATTCTTTACTGTAGTCACACCTGTGTGTCAGCATCGTCGTTGTTGTTTTTTGTCTTGCACAGTGGAAGATAAATGGCATTCCGCTCTTTGCCGTCCATCTCTTGGAAAGATGAAAACTCTTCTGTGAAATTAGAATTCCCGCTTCAGATCAGCGAGGCTATTCCGTATTGATCGGAGGCTCGGAATGTCGGAAAGTGGAGTCCCGCAAGGGTCGATGTTCGGACCTCTGGGTTTTAAAACCAAATTTCAGGGTGGTCATGCAAATTGGTCGATGAATAGATTGAAATTATAAAATGTTTTCTTACCCCGGTGATGTAATTTATGATAAGTGTGTATAGACAGATGGTTGGGTCATTGATCGTCAGCCTTAGCAATGGAAGCTGGGGGGGGTCCCAGCCCCCCCTCTCTCGTTTTAAGTTAATTGCGAGATGCACACAGATGACCTTCTTTATGTGACAAACGTACGCAACAGTGTATTTCCTTTCTCGTGTTTAGGAAATCCCTTTTCACAACAAATGCTTTGGCTTGTCACAAGAGTGTTGTCTTGCCCTTCTTTTCTCTCCCAGAACAAAGAACAAGCTGTGGTACTTTGAGTTCGGCACTTCAGAAACCTTCTCGGCCACGTGCAAGAAGTTACACGACTTCCTGGAGGTTGAGGTGAGTACGTAATTACGCCGCATGTGGACCTCAGTGCTGCCGGGGCATGTTGTGGCACAATGCGGTACTACACCAAAGGCGCAATTTGAATTTGATTGTATAGAATCTAGAAAAAAAAAATTAAAACTAAGATACCAGGTGACCATCTTGTTTTCCATAAATAGCCCAGAATTGTGGTAATTTCACTCTTGTGAAAACGTGTATGTGAAGAGTGCTTCCCATTAGACTTGGATTGTGCGCAAAGGTAATTAGCCCTGCACAACCCCGCCGAGTGTGATACCAAATGTTAATGAAGATACACTTCATCTTTTTCCACCGCTTTGAAAAGTGCCTTATTAATTAGGACGAGAAAAGTACGGGAGCTTGATAAAAATGGACTTTGTTCAAATTCAAAAGTATCAGAACTGCGAGAAAGACGTGTTGCAATAACACCTCACCTCCATCTTGAAGATAATTCAATTTCTCGCTCAAAGTGCGATGGCGTGACCCTGGACCTGAGCTCCGTCTCCTTGGAGGGCATCGCCATCCTCAACATACCCAGCATGCACGGCGGCTCCAACCTGTGGGGCGAAAGCAAAAAGAGAAGGGGTCACCGTAAGGCGGCCAAGAAGGGTCTGGACAGGAGGACGCCTTTGACCGACCCCAAGGAGCTCATGTTTGCAGTTCAAGGTGAGAGACGGGAGAAACATTCAACACCAAACTTGGGACCCCGAAACTTTTCAACGAGCGCATGAATATTTCACGGGTGACAAGGTGAATCACAGCTAGCGGCTTTTGTTTGCGACACGCAGGTAAAACCGTGTCACTATTTGGAACTGTCACTTGCGTATTAATGGCCTGCGAAGACAGCGGAGGACACGCTCGGTTAATACGAGCGGACTCCCCCGACTCCATTTACGTCAAAAGGACGGCCGTCATCGGGAATGGCCCAAAAAAGAAAAGCCCAACGTGGCTACCTGCTAAAAGTGGAGGAAGACTGTTGATGATTTTCCAAAACAAACCGCTTGCAAGACTCAACAAAATTAATTCAGTTTGTTTCTAAATCTGCTGTTTGATTGTGTAACACAAAAATTAATTAAGAATATCAAGTTTGGTGTGTTAACATGCTCAAAAATTAGTTTTTAATTAAATTACTAATCAAAACAAAAAAAGTTTACGACCATCTTGGACCAATCAGTAAAAAGCTACACGTTGTTAGAGACCCAACAAATCTCCCCCCCTCCCCAAAAGGTCCATTTAGTGAATTAGCCAGAGGGGGCGTAGTCGAGCACGACACATGGATCAAACCGGTGGCAGGTTTTTTGTGTGCGTGTGCGTGCGTGTGCATGGTTGTGTAGCTGACCTTTCTGGAGCTGTTAAATCATCCTGCTGGTGACGCCAGGAGACAAGCCCCTCAGGTGGAAGGGAATGGCTGCGGAGTGAATTATTTACAATGGGAGTGATTTTTTTTTTTTCCCCTCCACTGTGGGTGGGGTGTGTTGTTTGGGGACTGATGCCCCATGACAAGCCCCCTTGTGACGCACTCATTGGACGACAGGTCGCCGCAGAAATCCCGACATTTTGCTGTAGTCGGACTTGACGGCTCGAGGAAGTTTAGAGCTTCTTTCGTTTGGCGTTAAGCGAAGGACAGTTCAAAAAATCTCAGTCCCAAAGCGAACTGTTCTATTTCGTTCCACAAAGGCAGCAAATGAAAAATTGAGCCGTCACTGTCATAATATTTCCATGGCAACCCGTTTAAGCAGCAAACTATGACTTCATCGGTCCCACACTGAATCGTTGTTGCCCGGGGCTAAAAAAAAAAACGGACCCCTGCCCGTGGTGACACAGTGCACGTCACCTGTGTTAAAGCGTTTGCACTCGGGTGAGAAAACGGGGGAGGGGGTGGGGGGCGATGTCATCCATGTATGTACACACAGTGTGACCCTGAAAAGCAGCTCACTCACAGCCCCAGATAGAGAGCGACGCCTGTCCGTCACCACGGCGACACGGGAAAGCCGACGCGACAGGTTGGGAGCAGCCAGTCCTCACCCTCGCACGCATCCAACGGAAAAAAAAAAAAAAAAGACTGAATTTCAATTAATGTGAACGCGCTCCCGACCGGGAAGGCGGCGGCTCCTTAATTCGAGGAGGAAAGCGTCGGAGGCTGAAGCAGATGGGGCCCCCGCGTGACACCCAGCCTCCAACCGGGCCAAAATCAATACACATCAGTGCAAATTAATAATGATATGATCACAAGATTGCTTGGCATTGCCGGTGCAATCTAATTAATTGACACGCTGCTGTTCTTAACGCGCCGTTTACGTGTCTCAGATGCAGATGTCGGCGAGTTCTTTTGTTCTTTCCCCACCTGACTTTCTTCACCATGTTCTCCAAACACGTGCGGAACTCAGATCTGAATTTAATTCCGTGTTTCCAGATCTGTCCGATCAGCTGTTGGAGGTGGTCGGCCTCGAGGGGGCCATGGAGATGGGTCAGATCTACACGGGTCTGAAGAGCGCCGGAAGACGCCTGGCGCAGTGCTCCTCCGTCACCATCAGGTTCGCCCTACTTTCCGTTTTGTGAAATGACGCCGTTGAAGACAAATAACTCCATTTTAATCAAACCTTTGAATCATCTCATGCAGAACCAGTAAATCCCTTCCCATGCAGATTGATGGTGAACCTTGGATGCAGACTCCATGCACCGTAAGTTTTCACTCTTATGTAGTCGGCACGGACCTCCGCCAAGGCCAATCGGAGCAATGACGAGAAAAACTATTCCTGTTAAAATGGCTGCCACCAAATCGTGAAATACATGAAAGTAAATCATATTCGGATGACAGGTTATTTCTGCTATCCATGTTACGAAAGTGAAAGAATAATTAAGATCCATTAGCGCAATCACACGCGAAAAGCACGTAACAACTGGCAACCTGTTCATCAAAGCGAAAAAGAAACATGTCAGACGTGGCTCCGATATGCAAATGCTCTGACAGACACTCGTCAATATGTTTATTCATGCGGCGCCATTTGCATACTTGTTGTTAATAATTAGCGGGGGTAACATCCCATTTGGACCGTGATGTTTTTCTTCCAGCGTTTAAGCAACACACGAAGAAGAAGCCGCTGTGGAAATTGTCACGGCGCCGCTTGAAGGGCCCTCGTTCGGTCACGCCGCGCCTCGTCGGGCTGCGGCCGGGCGCCGCGTATGGAAATGGCTGCCGCGCTTCAGCGTGAGAGGGCCGTCCTAATTAAAGACAAAATAAGCTCAAAGAAGGCGAGATGTTTCATTGTGACAAAGTGCAGCCACTTTGAGGGAGGGAGGAAACACTTGTGGTGTGCGGAGACAGGTGTGAACAAATTATCGATCATGTACGGTTCCGAGAAAAAAAAAAACCCTTCAGAAAGACAAAGGTGATCTCATTTGGATCTGAGTTTGCGAAAAGTAAGACGACAAAACTATTCCGCTGAATGAAACATTCTTTCCAGATCGAGATCATCCACAAGAACCAAGCGCCCATGCTGATGGGTCCTCAGCAGAGTCGAAGCTTCTTCTCCTCGCTGGTGAGGAGAAGGCGGGCCGAGAGCAATGACTGATCCCTCACAGGTTCTCCAAGTTCTCGTCACAAAATTTATCCCAGCCTCTCTGGGGACCGGTTAGGAGGTGCGTGGGGCTCGCGTGCTTGCCTGCTTGATTGCCCAGCGTGCCGTCGCAAAAGCTTAGGTTCTGCCAGGTGGGTCTCGGAGCGCTGTTTAGATCCACGAGTCTGGTTTTTTTTTGTTTTTAAATATTGATTATTTATTTAATTGTTGCTTTTGGGTTATGGCGGACAAATGTGTTTTGTCATGAGGCCTCTGCACATGTGTTTTGACTGTGGTACCTTGACACCTTAGAAGTTTTTCAAGTTAAGAGCCATGGCTTGGTCGATATTTTTATGCTTTGTGCTGTCTGTCGGAAGTCGATTTGAGATTCACTGGTGGAGCTAAGATTTTTTTTTTTCTTGGTGGAGGTCTTCAGAAAATGTTCACTACGATAGACATCTGGAAACAAAAAAATAGTCATTAATATCATTGGGGACCATTTATTTGCCAAAAAAAAATAGTCAATTTAGTTACAAGCTGGCTCACGGAACGGATCAAACTTTGAAGCCAAGGGAACACTGGATTAAATTGTGATTATTTATTCTTATTTATTTTTCTGCACTTCAGATGTGAATTTTTTTCTCGGCATTTGTTGGTCACTTTGCACGTGTTACCTTTTCCTGTTCATGGCTCACTCCAGCCATTTGTCATTGATTGTTCTGGAAAAAAAAAATACATGCATGGCACTTCTTTTACAGGAATGGACGGCTTTAACCAGATACTCGTGTTTTATTTGAGCGGATAAATCCACTCAAATGATTTTGTGGTGCAGACAGTCCGATAAGAAGGTAACATGCCTTAATTGATTTTTCTTCAGTGATTTTTGTTCAGTTCGTTCACGCACAACAAAAACAAAACACAAAATAAGTATTGAATAGGACTGTAATTAACGGGACTGATGGTTCAGTTCACATTGCGTACAGTACAGCAACTCAGTGCTTTAGTTTTGTATAAATAGAAACACATTTTGTAACATTCAAAAATGTAACACACAAAACTGCTAGCTGTAAAAAAAAACTCCAGTAAATGAAAGATTGTCAATCAAAATCACATATTCAATAACACTAACACAACACACAGTACAGTAAATTCTTTTTTATTTATTAATATTGATTAATTAATATGAAATATTTTCTTCTCAAAGTGCCACATCGACATTTTATATTTTTTGGAAGATGAGTGAAATAATGTATACCATGAAATAAATATTTTATTAATTTATAGCAACTGATTTTTTTTTCTTTCTTTTTCGGAAATAATTAATAATTTGTCTTCCAAGGAGTAAACAAATGTATACACTTACATAAAGTATATTTATTCATATCAAGCTGCTGAAGTAGGAAAATGCAACGGCAATCAATTGTCTTTTCAGAGTAAAATAAAAAAAATTAAGTATACAGTTTATCAGTAAAGTGTAAAACAACAAAATATTAATTATTTATATATACACTAAGATAAATATATTTATTTTAATACCAGTTGAATTGTTATTTTCCCCCCAAGAAAGTGCTACACCATTACTTTTTATTCTTTTTAAGGAAACAGTCCAGACAAGTTTCACTGTTCAAATATAAACTGGTCCAAAATGATGCACCCTACACACTTAGGATAATCGCTCATCCGCGGATGACGGCCACCGTTTGAGTAGCATGGCGTGTGCTCGGTAAATGTCACCATTGCACGGTTCTTGCATGATTTTTACACTCTTTCAATGTGTGAAACGAGTCTTTAGTTGGTATTTTTGAACACGTTTTTTTTCTCTTCTTCACTTTCGAAACTACTGCCACGTGTTATTTCTTCCTAGAGGGGAACAAAATGCCTGTTGATGTCAACTAAGATAATACTGTGATTGAATTGTCAAATAAAAAAAAAAAATGACATGATTTCTCGGATTGGTTCATTGTGCAGTAAACGTGCCATACTTTTTTTTCCCTCCCCTCCAAGTTGTCCGAGGCGTCAGTCTGGCGGTCGTCGGTGTCAGGTGGCGTTTCGGCGAGTGCGGTGAGCCCTCATGTCGCATCTGCATCAGCCGCGAACGCAAACCTACCTGGATCCAAGATGGCAGCGCTTCCGATGCGTCCGCCTTTCAGGTGGAGTGTTAGACGTAAAGATAAGATCCGGCCTTCAATGGCTTGTCAACTCAGGTCAGCGGCCTTTTTACGAAAGCAAACAAAAACTGCCTGATGATCACAACAAGCAAAAATTTTAGTGTGTTTTGATTCCCAGAGTGAGGAAAAGAACTTCTAACTATCACAGTGTGATCAAAACATTGTTACTATGGAGACGAATTTGTTTGCTGTGTGTGTTTTGAGTTACCAGTGATAACTTTCTTCAGAACTTGAAACGTAAAACACTTTACTGTCATTGTGCAAGTCAGCTGACAGTGGAGAAGGTTGAGGAGGAGGAGTTGTGGGTGGTTAGGGGGAGGGGAGGGGGCTTAGTCCCTCGTGGGAGGCCGGCTGAGGCGACGCCAGGCGGCTAAGCGAGCAGCAGCAGTGAGCTCCGAGCGAGCCCGGCGTGCACGCACCCTCAAGCCGCTTTGCACCTCCGGAAAAAACTGTAAGTAGTCTGGTTTTTTTTTTTTGCTATAGTGCAGTTAGAATAAAATAAGTACAATTAATTTATAAAAAAGGTGTATGCAATTTTAACCTTTTGTCATATTTGTTAAAACTGCCTGACTAAATCTGACAAAAAAAAAACTTGGGACAAAAAATCTCAGACTCCATTTTGTATTTTTAATTAGATTTGGAAAAGCAACCAATCAGAGGTTGTGTTTGCAGTTCGCTCATGCCACCCCCTCCCTTGCTGTTTCAGGGACTTTGCTGAAACTATTGCGGAATATCCAACTTTAGTTATCAACCAAAGTTAAAGAGACTACAGTTCATCAGTTTTAAATTGAAAACAAGTATTAGTACTTACTTCTCACCACTGTTTATTATTTCCTTACAGTTGACAAAATTCTGGCAGATGCATGATGGAAGGATCCCACGACCAGCAGGTCCCTCACGTTTTCACCAAAGTAAGTCCACATACATGCAAAAATTCTCCAAATTTAATTTTTTTCCTGTCTAAATGTGTCACAAAAAAAGAGTGTTTACATTTAAGCTTGTTAAGGCTCACTCAGTCATTCATTCAATTACACAATTGATTTGTGTGTGTTTGCAGAAGACGGTGAAAAAGAGGAGAATTTGTGAGAGGTCATCAAACGTCAGGAGAAAGTTGATTAAGTCCAACCTGTCGGTGGACACTGAAGGTAATTTCACGGCCGCTAAACATTTTAGCCACAATCCAATTGTTGTTTTTTTGTGTGCAGCTGCATTACAGTACTTTTTGTGATGAGGCCACGCCCCTTAAAGGCACACATCCAACAAACTTTTACAATTATTATACAAAGTGGTGCTATTTTCTTTACGGTGCCATGTTAGCAAAATGTAATGTCGTGACTTGTCTTGAAATTGGGCCTCTGGTTTTTTTTTTGGTACCCATCTGCAGATCTTTTCCAGGACCTGAATCGATTGCAGGAGATCTGGCTGGCTGAAGGTGAGCTATCTTGACTAAAATTGAACTTAAAAAAGTTTTTTTGAAACAAAAAATATTTTGTTGAAATATGTTAATATTAGCAAGGTCCCCGTTTTTTTTTTTACATGAAGTTGAAGCCAAATTAAAAATTCATACAAAATTTAAACTAATCAAAAATGTACTTGTAATTATTGCTCTAATTCTATTATATATGTGGATTTTTGAGTTTTGAAAATACAGCCATATATAAGAAAGTCACTCAATCTTTGAAAATTCAGAAATCTTTCAAATCTCATGGATCTGCTCACTTATTGTTGAATAAAAAAAAAAATTGCTTCAAAATGTTTTAGCGTCAAGCTCAACACAGATTTAACACTCATGATTAACATGTATTTTAAAATGTAGCTCTTTCAAATCTGAATATTGAAAAGACGATTTTTATAAAAATCCAATTAGAAGGAGGCACCTGCAGACATTATGGTGGGGGGTTGTCTTGGTTTGAGTTGGGGGTGGAGTGGTGGGGGTCTCGTGCTAGAGCAAGGAGGTTCTAGCTGTGGGAGTGTCATCATAAATTAGCTGTGCGACGCTCAGTGTCTGCCGGGCTTTTTTGGCGGGAGCTGCTGCGCCGCCTCCCTTTGCTCTCTCTCTTTCTCTCTCTTCCTCTTCTCCATCATCTCCAGCTGCATCATCACCTTGTCTGCTTCAATTCCTCCTCCTGCTCCTCCTCGCCTGCACAAAAAGACAAGAATGGATCTAACCACTTTTTCCTGACGCGCTCAACAGAAAAAGACACTTTTTTTAAAGTTTTTTCTTTTGCAGACTTTTTTTTCTGTTCTTCTTTGAGATGTTTTTCCTTCCATGGCAAGACTGGCTCACTGCGCTCTAAGTGAGACGGGATGCTTCAGGATTTAAGCGCCAGCGTCCTCTTTCCACCGTGTCTGCAGCACACAACTTTTGGTTAGTGCAACTCTCGACAAGATGTGTGCAACTTTGGTTTTTTTTTTTATGATGAAGTGAAGCGTTTTCATTTTGTTGAATGGTGAAATGGCTTCTTAACTGGTTGACGCTAAAATGTTGATTGTTTGGAAGTTCAGAATCGAGCAGATTTGTGGGCAGTTACAATTCCGAAAAGGAAATATTTGACATATTTTTCCGGGTTGCTACCTCAAATGTTCTTCTCGGTATTAAATTTTAAAAGTTTGCATTTATAATACAATTTGAACAATAATTAAAAGTAAATAAGCACATTAATGAAAGTTGACTTTAATGTGAATTTTTGTATATAAATCAAAGATACTGTGGACATTTGATGATGCTAAAGGTTTTCATCAAAATAGCTCAATGTTTTTTTGATTAAAAAAAAGTTGCCCATTTATTCATTTTTTAATTAAAAAATAAATACGGCAAAGAACATTTTTGAAGACACGTAAATCATAAAAGAAATTGTGCTTATATGTTTCATTAGTTCTTACAAAAGGCTGCAATCTTGTGTGAATACATTTTATTTAATTCAACAAAAATAAGGTAATTTGTTGAAATTTAACCAGAAATTTTGAATGCATAATAATGAAAATCAATGTATGACTTTTTTCTAGTGTTCCTGAATTGTAGTGAAAAGTGACTTTACAATACACGTTTTCCAAAATAAGCAGTTCCATGAAAAATGAAAGTGAATTTCAAAATTTGAAATGCAGCTTTTTGTTGTCACCCAACAATAATCAGCAGTATAATCTTGGAATTCTAAAACTAAGTCTGTGACAATCGGGTACGTGTTTTCTGTAAACAAAAATAATATTTTGCATATTTTTGTAGTTTTTTTCCAATGTTGAACCGACAAAACAGTTTGTCTGAAAATGACAGCGCAATATTTCATGCTGAGATGATAAGATTCACGAATTTTCCTTTCCTAGATGAGCGTGTGTATTTCCAAATCTGCAGCCATCATTCTCCTTTCAAGCAACTTCAAAATACTTCTTCCTTCTTCTTTGTATTAAAAAGAAATTGATTTGACAGCGGGTGAAAATGTTGAATATGGAATGAATATTTGATCCCGGCTCAGGATGACACTTCCGACGACGACGGCGGCTCTTAACTTCCTGTCCTGTTATAAGCCAAGATTTATTAGGAGAGGTAATTGGAAGGAAGGACTCGAGGAACCGGGCTGAATTTCCCACTTGAGGGAACTTTGGCAGGTGTCATGTAAACGTTCGGACAAATCTTCGGACAATGAATGTCATTTTATGGATGGTGGAATTGTGTTTTTTTTTGGGGGGGGGGGCAACTACCTCATTTAAGTTCCTTTCTTCCTTCCTGTGTCCGTTTCTTCGACCAAACGTTTTCCAAAATGTCCAATTTTCAATCCTGCTGTGCTTTCAAATGCTTCCCATTTGTTGCCATGCACACAGCAAGCTCAGTCCGACCAAAAATCTTTTATTCCTTCTCACTTTGCAATTACAAAACACTTTTTTACTCTAGTTGTAAATTTGATATGACGTCAGTCTTTTAAATGCTTCAAATTGGTACTCTTGGCTTTTATAGGTCAACGTTGGAAGCCGTCTGCTAAAAGCAAAAATTTGTACTCCTGTTTCATATCGCAAAAAAAGTGTTTTTAGTTTGTAATAGCATAATATTAAAAAAAACAGACAACCATTTGAGTGTGTATAAAATAGGTGGCAGAAATGTGTGTGTGGCTGCTTGGAAGCTTTCACCGTGTGCACATGATGCCAAATGAGATACAAAGTGATTTCTTTTCTCTTTTATTTCAGCTCCCTCTGTTTTTCCAAATCATCATCTTTATTCATCGTGTAAAAAAAAAAAAAACCCTTAAATTTGTCAACGTGTAAAAAAAAAACAACAAGTACAGGAAGTAATTCAGAAATAAAAATATCAGATCCACAATATTTAGAAAAATGAAATAAATAATTAAATCTTGTCATCGGTCTCTCATCCAGAGTGAGAATAAGGAAAAAAAGAATGAAAAGCAGACATGTCGAAACGTGTTATGCTAATCGGAGCTAATGTGTATAAATAGAGGCGATAATAGCCGTGTTGAAGTTTGATTGGCGCAGTGTCCGGGTTGGGGAATTGGATTTTTTTTTTTTTTTTTTTTTTATTTTTAGGGGGGGTAGGTCATTTTTGGGAGAGCCAAGCGGGCAGGTGCGCAGGTAGCAGGTAACATTCAGCAGGCGATGGAGGGGGGAGCCAATTAGAAGACGCTAACAATGGGAGACTGCGTGATGGCATGCCAGCAAACGGTGAATAGACTCACCTACGCATTCAAAAGCGTATTAATTAGCAACATTGCGCTGAGATTTTGGGGCAGCTACTTGCTCTCATGATCCAAACAATTCAAAAACACTCTACAAAAAAAAAAAAGATTGATTTATTATGGTGACATACAACAGTATGAAAATGGTTGAATTTAAATCATATTTGAAAATGGAGAATTGTTGTTTTTAAAGGCTGATTTTGTTGGTACAGCTTTTGTCAAATGTCAGACGTTAAATGACCAAATCCACTTTTAAAATATTTTGAAAAATTAAAAAAAAAATCTTAAATGTATGTTTCTACAAACTAGATTGCAAATTATAAACATATTTTTTCCTGAGCTACAATTTTCTATTTAAGTAATTACTTTGGTAATTATTTTGGTTTCTATTTAAGTAATTATTTTGGTAATGACTCAGATAATTGGTGTTAAAATGATCATATCCTTGGCAAATGAAATAGCAAACTTATTTTTCAATACTTTAAAGATGTATTATTTTGAACAACTGTTCTTAGATAAACAAAAATTTTTGAAAAAAAAGAAACAAAAACAAAGAAAATATTCAACATTGTGAAAATATCAGTTTGGAATATCCAAGTGCATATTTTTATTATTTTTTTAATATGCATCAGCACAATTAATACCAGGTCCAAAAGTTGAAATCTAAATTGCTTACTTTCCTCTATTTATTTTTTTAATCCCACCAACCAAAATCATTATCATTTTAATGATAATTTTCTTAATTATTATTCTTTGTGAAGAAGCCATTTTAAGCGGCCACCAGCTTCCACGAAGCGGCTTGGTGGCTTACAAGAAGAAAGACAAAGCGTAGGAAGAAGAAGCAGCAGCTCCATCTTGATGTTCACTCGGGGGTCCTTGAGGGAGGGGGGAGGCGGTGTTGGACTTGGGATCAACATCACAAACATCTCAAGGTGTCTCGTCTTGTCTTCTTTGTGCTTGCAGCTCAAGTTCCCGACAATGACGAGCAGTTCGTCCCAGACTTCCAGACTGAAAACTGTGAGTGCCACCACACTTTGCGCGTGTGTGTGTGTGAGCGTGTGTGTGCTTATTTGCATAGGGATGAATATTGTTTTTAGAGGATATTTTTAACATTGGGAGGGCCAGGCTGAGTGTCACCTGATTTTGGGGGGGAGGCAGTAAAAGGAAAGGAAGGTGTTTGGTTGTTGTTTTTTTTTAATCCAGAATAGAAATGTTCTCATCTCACGAGAGGCCCCTCGACCTTTTTTTTTTTTTTTTTTTCTCCTCAAAGTGCTTTTTGTGCACACTTTTCCTCTAAATCGGGATTTTTCTTCTTTTTGGCCCCTCGCTATCGTCATCTGCTCGCAATGTTTCTAAGAATACTCGGGATTGAAATTGAAGGTGATGTTAGTCTCACCTGGTTGCTTTGCCATGTGACTTGGCAGTGAGGGGGGGCGGGGGGGACCACCACCAGTGGGGACCACATGTCTTTGGGACAGGACGCCAAACACCCCCATTTCTTCTCAATGTGCTTTAACCCGTTTTGGATTAAAGCAGACAAAATCCAGTGCGTGTTTGTCGCCGGAAAAAAAAAATCCCCAAAACCACTTACACCATGTTTCGCAGAATTAGGTGGACGTAGCAGGAAGCAAGTCTAAAAGACCCATGCCTGGAAAAAATAAAAAATAAATCACTTTGTTGCGGTTATGAAAACCTCCTAAAAAGTTTAACTCGGAAGGAATTGAAGCAGGTTGGCATTCCAGGCCCCGAAAAACACTAGGTGGTCTTCCTTTTTTATTTCCTTTTAATATTTTTCCCTCTTACTTGAAATGACACATCAAGAAGTTCAAGCTGATTACACTTTAGAAAAACAAACCCTTCAGACAAGCTGTTTTGAAACTACTTTTAGCATTTGTGACCTTCACGTTTAACGGGCTCCCTCTGATCTTGACTCCTTACTTCCGTTTGATTGATTGATTGACCAAGAAAGCTCAAATAAAAGCGTATTAAAGCCATCGGGCTTCATTTAAATCGGGATTTTGGCTGCTGCCATTTTTTATCGTGAGACGAACATTTAGCTGGAACTGCTGGACCTCCATTCCGGGCTCTTAATGGTAAATACTTTGTAGTTGATTGTAAATCCCGCCTAAGAGGTCAGGGTGATGGTCCGGTTGTCCTTCAGGAGTGCTGCTGACCATCTGAGCGGCTGAGTTGGCACACTGGCAAGCTGCTGACAGATGGCCCTGTGGTTGGGCATCCCAGACGCCACCTCTCCCATATGGGTTCCTATACCACCACCACCACGCAGGCCCGTGTAGATAAAAATGATGGATAGCACTTGATGGGACGTCAACAGACACCAAAATAAACCGTGCTAGCTTCTATTATTTTAGCGTGGTTTTATTTTTTTTTGGGTCTGTCCCGCAAAGACACCCACCCTGCTTCTGTAAATACTTCCCAAAACCACAGCTTGAAAATATACAAGTGTACAATGTGCACACTGTCTCGAGAAAATAAACCATTTGGAATGATATAGTTATGAAAGAAAGGTTTGTTTGGAGTCCAAGCTTTAGCTTTTAGACACATTTAGCGTTGTGGCGCTACACTGAAGTAGCGCAACTCCAAATTCTCACCTGTTTAAGTTGTGTAAAAAAAAAAAAAAAGACACAATAAACACAAAAAGGTCTGTTTAAAATGCGTGATAGCCTAAAGTGAGATTGCGAGGGGAAAAAAAGTGATACAATAGGTGTTCAGAATTTATCCTAAAGAATACGATTAGCTTAATAAATCATCAACGATTTTTAATTTTTTTTTTAACCGATCGCAACATCTTGAACTTTGACTTGGCGGTCGTCTTCAATGTCACGTCGGCGTGGAAGCAGCATGGTGGAAGCGTGGAGAAGGAAGAAGCTTCTTCTTTGTCTGAGCTCCACAGATGCTTACCATTAGCATAACTTAGCGGGGAACGGCGGAGGTGTAAAATGGGGCCACACGTTCCGTCTCCGCCGCCTCACCGCCATTTAACAACGAAGGCCAGCACCTACAGTAGGTGAAAATGGAATAGAAGATGTTTTCACCCTTTGCCAAAAAACCTTTTTCCCCCCCCCCTATTTTTTTGTTAAATGAACGAACCGGGAAAGGATCTGCCAAATATGGGCGGCAAAAACACACCATTTGTACCTGAGAATGTCCAACATGTCACAGCCAAGGACTCATTAATTAGCCAGGATTTTTTTTTTTTATGAATGGATATCTGATGATTTGAGTAGTTTTGTCCATTTGCTGAAAATTTCAATTCAAATTATCATTTTTTTAAATGGAAGGTCTTTTAAAAGACGCCAGCGTCTTACTTCTTAATCAATGTGCAGATAATGAGAGCAATCACGCCATGATGGCTGTGACATTCTATATAAGAAAAGGAAGCGTCTGGCGTTGCGCTCGCTATCGATTAGCGTACCTTGGTATCCCGCCGTCAAAAATCCATTGTGACATTTCCACGGGTGACTCTTGGATGTCGTTGTGACGCTCGCACTGTTCAATTAAATATTGTCATTGGCTCTACTCAAACTTAGTTGAGTGTGTAGAATTAACTTACACCAAAAAATATTCAACCAAATCTTTTCATAAAGGAGTTTTAAGCTATCCCAAACATCATGGAGAGGCTAACGGAAATTAGCATAGATGTTATTGTAATTGTAAACTCCCAAACAATTCAATTTAACACTTAAAAAGCAGCAACATATCAAAAAATGGCCTTGTAGAAATATGCACCAGCTCTCTCTGCTAACATTTTTTTTCCACATCGTCAAAGGTCTCCCCACAGGAAGTGTCTTTTTGACCTCAGATCGATGACCTAGAAAGGGCATTCCCCCAGCGTGCATTGTCACGCCCCCCCAACCTGTTCTCCAGTCATGTGACATGAGCAGATCCACTTGTACTTATCCGGCAGCTGTCAGTCAAGATGTGAGGAACTCCTCCCAAAATCCCCAAATGTCATCCTTAAGAATCTTCCATGTAGAAACGTGTTGGTCTACATGTTGGAAATGAGATTAGACAGCATGTCTGCACTCTTACAATCACTGCTTTTCATTAGTGAGCCAAACCCAATCAAGATCAAGGTCCACTTATAAAATTTTGGCGGCGTGTTGAAGTTCTTTTTTGAAGGTTCTATTCTGTGTCCTGCTTTAGTGGCGTTTCACGGCCTGCAGCTGAAGATCAAGAGGGAGCTGCACAGTCCGTGTTCCGAGCTGAGCTCCACCTGCAGCCAAGAGCGGCCCTTCAAGCTCCAGTATGGAGAGAAGTGCCTGTACAACGTCAGGTATGTTCTCCCTCAACCTTTGCAAAAACGACACATGCTCATAAAGAATCTCATGTGTGCCGCAGTGCCTACGAGCAGAAGCAGCACGCAGGCATGAAACCCTCCAGCCCAGTGACCCCCCCCTGTAGCACCCCCGTGTCCCCACTTCATCATGGCGCCCCAACGCCCAAACCCGAGCGGACCTACGCCCACGCTCCGCCCTCCCTACCCGATGCCGCCTACGCCATGGACCACAGGTGCAAAACACAAAATGCTAGCATAGCTTTGAGGGCTAGCAAAGATGCTATTTTTAAAAATCTTTTGATTCATCAGATTCCGCCGTCAGCTCTCCGAGCCGTGCCACTCCTTCCCATCCCCGCCGACCATGTCCCGGGACGTGCGGCCCCTGTACCAGCGTCAAATGTCCGAGCCCAGCATTCCCTTCCCTCCTCAAGGCTTTAAGCAAGAGTACCCCGACCCGCTGTTTGAACCCCATCCCGCCATGATGGGAGCGCCGCTGCCCCACATGTACCCCGCCGCCATGATGATCAAGCAGGAGCCCCGCGATTTTAACTACGACTCAGGTGAGCAACTGCAAAAATTATTCCAAAGAAAAAAAAAACCTGCTAGCTTAAATCATGGAATTAAGTACAAATAAAAAAAATATAGACTTGACATGCTTCCCACCACCGTGAGCCTGGTTAAAGAAGTGTAGTGGAGTTGATTAAGTTTGACCATTATTAAGCAAAGGGGCTCTGGCGGGTTCGGGGTCTGTGTTGGAAGCCATTTCCTGTGGCGTGCTAATAAGTGAGTGGGCGGAGGTTACAGCCGGTCAACATTCTCAAATTCTGCAGCGCTTTGATTTACACGTCCATTTATGATGTCCGTTTATAAACACTAGAAAGTTAATTTATCTTTCATGCTTCAATGGCACTCATTTGACTACAAGCAAACAAAATCTTCCACAATGATGGAGGTGTGTGATTTTGACATGTTGACAGAAGGACAGGATGGTATGGAGGGGTGCGGCTAACGGCTAACGTAATTAGCCACATTTCCGCCACGCGCCCATTAGCCTGATGAAGTTTGATAAAGATTGAACGGTTCATTTGTCATGCTATCACACAATGACGCTATTAGCGCCATCGAATGCTAACGTATTACGCTCGAAAATATTTGATCAGATGTTAGTTTTTTTTAAAAATTCTTTCTGGGTTTCAGCGGAAGTGCCCAGTTGCCATTCGGTTTACCTGCGCCAAGATGGCTACCTGGCACACGCCAACCGGACTGAAGGTACCAGCTATGACCTTTGGAGCCATCGCAACATTTCCGACGCTCCTTCTCATTGTCCAGGTTGCATGTTTGACAAAGTTGCCCGGCACTTTTACGACGACACCTGCGTGGTGCCCGAAAAAGCGGAAGGTGGGTACCGTACCCCCGAGACCATGATGTGGAACATAGCCCACGAGCGTGCTTCCCGCTTTCAGGCGAGATCAAGCAGGAGGCTGGACTCTACCGCGAGGGTCCATCCTACCAGCGGCGAGGGTCTCTTCAGCTGTGGCAGTTCTTGGTGGCGCTGCTGGACGACCCGTCCAACTCGCACTTCATCGCCTGGACGGGCCGTGGCATGGAGTTCAAACTCATCGAACCTGAGGAGGTGAGGACAACTGAATTCACGGTGTTCTTCAATTGCTGAATGAATGTTCCTTTGGTGTTATTAAGGCATTATTTTGCTGCAATTTCTTCCCCATCTTGGAGAGGAACAAGGTAGAAAGACAATTTGGGTGTTTACTGGAGTTTATTTATGACAGCAATCTAGAAAATTGACAGAATGGCTGTGTTAGGGAGGCCGGGGTGATTGGCGGGCGGGCAGGTGGGCGCTCCGCCAGACAGGTGCCACAACATCTGCTTTCCTCCTCGGAGCGGCGTAATGAACACAGTTACAGTTCGCCCTAATCAGCGTCATTAGCGCCACGTGGACTCTTAGCTTCGTCACAGCTGCTGAGCGTCAGCTATTGTCGTCGCTAAGTACGTACGTGTGTGACGCAGGTGGCACGCCGATGGGGCATCCAGAAGAACCGACCGGCCATGAACTACGATAAGTTGAGTCGATCGCTGCGCTACTACTACGAGAAGGGAATCATGCAGAAAGTGAGTCCAATTTCAAAAATGTTTATCTATGAGAATACGAGTGAGACAACTCTGGTGCAGCAACACATGTAGACAGACAATTTATTCTTTCAACACAACTTTGATTCCAATAAGAACACGACAAAACGTGTTTTTAATATCGCTCCCGTTACTTCCACCATCCATCCCGATCATTTCCCGCCGTCCTACCCACATCAATTCACGTCAGGTGGCGGGCGAGAGATACGTGTACAAATTCGTGTGCGATCCGGAGGCCTTGTTCTCCATGGCCTTTCCCGACAACCAGCGTCCGGTCCTGAAGAGCGACGTGGAGCGTCACGTCAACGAAGAGGACACCGTGCCCCTGTCGCACTTTGACGAGAGCGCCCCCTACTCCCAGGAGACGCCCTACTGCCAGCCGCACCCGTACAGCGAGGCCTACGTCTACTAGACCGCAGGGACAAAGAGAAAAACATCCTACCTTAAACTTATTTTAGGGCCGTCCTCAAGAATCATCGAATTGACACACCCGCCAAATTTCATGCTGCTCAATGACAATGGCTGAATTTGAAGAAAATTAATTCGAAATAAATTTTTGAAAAAATCACCGTCATGTACGCGAAAAAATTATTTTGAGGATCCTTCATCAAAAAAATAGGGCGCAAGGGCTCAGTAATTATTATCTTTGTTATAATTATTATCATCATCAACATGATTTTGTTGACGTGCACTTTATGGACCCTGACGGCTCTTTGGCGTACTTTATGTTTATAGCTTAAGTGTTTTGGTTTTTTTAAAAAAGAAAATTAAGATGACTACTTTCCAGCATGCCTCACCTCAGCAAGACTCGACTCCCCGTGGCCAGGACAAACTTTGATTCTGTATTTTGGGGAATTTTAGCAAAGCTACATCCTTCTTGTGTGCTCGTTTCAAGAGAACATGAGCGCCAATGTGACTTTTTGGAGACGTCAAATGGATCAAAGATGTCAGGAGAAAAAAAAAAAAAAGTGATGAACTCATGGACGTCAACGAAATGACCGGACACTTGATTAGGAACCCCCCCCTCCCCCTCCAGAACATACATCCTACTCTTTCCAATGTTTTGACCCTCTCGTGTATCTTATTATAAATATCTGTCAACCACAATAATAAACGTACTGTTCAATGAAGACTTTTTTTGAGTGTCATTTTATGAGACCATCAAATCAAGTGGGTTGGAATTTCAATTTAAATAAATTGTTTACGTCCCCCCAAAAAATCCGGAAAAATTACCATTAAATTTTTTTTTACTTTGTCAGGCCAACTTGGCTATTTATTTTCTTGACAATTGTCCCAAAAACAAATAGACATTTTATTTCAAGTAAACCTTCACACTTCCAGCTGTAAAATTAAAAAAAAAGAATAACCTCATAGATTATTTAAATGTGTCACATTTGGGATTGTTTTCTGTTTTTATGACTTATTTTGGGCGTTTTTAATGTTATGAATGGTAAAAAAAGAAATTAAATGTAAAATATGACTTAACAAGAGGAGACAATATTGGACAATAAAAATTAAAAAATTATTGAGGAGTTATTACTACAACCATGTTTTTTTTTTTTCACTGTGTGATAGACATTTACATCCTGATACGTGTGTGTGTGTTTGTGTGTGCGCTCGTTTTCGTGTAGACAAATAGATTCTAGTCTCTTGTCAATTTCCAGCTGTGGCACACAAAGTGTTTAACTAAAGTGACACCTGAGGAAAAATCAATGGCTAATTTAAGACTGCACTTTTTTTTTCTCTCCAACTCACGTGTTGGAGGATGGTGTGTTTTTTTTTACAACGCTGGCAGTAATAGAAAACAAAACACGCACACTCTTTTAAAGTTATTATTGCCTTGTGTAAAGTGTCACTATGGCTAAAAATCAATGACTAATTGAAGGAAGCACCGTTTAATTGCTTTCCGCCAATGGAAAAATGAAAGCGGATGTGTAAGTAATGAAAAACCAAGACTTGCCTTAATTTGTCAGAGCTGCTGTGTTTTTTTTTTTTTTTTAACTTATTGATTATGTGCAGCGTACTGGAAATGGCTTTAACTTGCAACAGCTGATTGGCTCCCTGGCCAACATCATGTCACATGCTCATTAGGTCCCCAAAATATTTGGTTTCTTTTTCCGTTTTGACTTTTTGGTCAAATAAATAAATGCCTGAAAGTTTTACGGCCTTTTTGAAACACACGTGTGTGTACTCACACACACACTCAATGTGTGGTATATTGTGGTGTTTCTGAGCATGTAACAAATCCAGCTATCTGGCGAGCGGCGTGTTTGCCATTTACGCCGACATATGGCGGACATCCTGCGCTGCTAATATTTGGTGGCCGCCGCCCCCGCCCCCCTTGCCCCGGCACGGGGGGGGGCAAACAGATGGCTGCCGGGTCTTGAGTCATCACAAAGCCATTAGCCTAGACGCTGGCCCTCGGCCCCCGTTGACGCCCGACGGCTCTCGCCCGGCCGTGTTTGCTCACGCTCTTGACGCGGGTCGTCTTGGCGTTGTCTGTTTGCTCGCTTTAAATGGCTCCACCGAGGCCTCCGATTGGTGGCCCATTGGACACAGAAGCACATGTGGAGATGACAAGTTGGCTGGTGATAGTGATCGTGAGTGTTTGTTGACACAGCATAAAGCTCCAGCGAGTGTGTGTGTGTGAGTGTGTGTGTGTTGCTATATGTGTTGCTGGGGCCCATCACACAGCATCAATCATTCAACACTAATTCAGTGCAACAACACAGGAAGGAATGAGCAAAGTCCTACAAATCGAGAGTGGGAGGGGGCGGGGGGACCTCCATTATACTAGCTGCTATAAAAGCTTTTATTCTCTTGTTTTGTGAAGAACATTTATTTTAAGATGGACTAAAAATAACTTAAAAAATGTCTTTATTTTTTTATTTGAAATGTTCCAATGTTTGTTATTTACTGTCCATATTGACCATAGAGGTCGAAATCTTCCGAATTTCCAATTTCCTTGAATGCATCATGAAGTATGTTATTTCTGCCACTTGTTTTTGTGTAGGTTAATGTGTGTGCAGCGAGGAAAAGGGTTGCATTGAGGTTTCATCAGGCGCTTCATCGAAGCTAATATGCTAATAAAGTCACTGGAATGAGAACGCCGTGTCGGATGACTCCCAACCGCTATGCTGGTAATGATGGCATATTTGCTTGACATATATGTATTTTAAAAATAATTTCCCCCCCCCAGTTTGAGTCAATTCATAGAAAAGTGTTGGAGGGAATCACAAATAAATGTCACATGTGGAGGAAAATATTGCCTCCCAGTTTGATTTCTTTGTAGAAAAATGAGTCGTGTTGTTTTGACCAACATTTTTCATCAGTATGAAAAAAGACTCATTATATTTCGAATTTGTAAATGAATGTTTTCTGTCGTCACCACGACAACCCTCCATCACTCCCGCTAAAATAACACAGTTAGAATCATCAGTGCTAAAATGTCAGATTTTAAGATGATGATTTTTTTTTTGTTCGTTCGTCTTGGCAAGATACCTATCTAGTCACTTTCAACCAAGTGAACAATGGTGTACCGCAGGGCTCTGTTTTAAACCCACATGATATACTGTCGAATATATTGGAACATTTTTAACAAATAGTTTCCATTTTGAGATTTTTTTTCCCCCCAAACACACCACTAAAACTAAAAAAAAAAATAAATAAAACCCAGGACATAGCTCCATATTTGGACCCTCTGTGTCCTGGCACGCTACCCGTCTATTCACCTTCCACAATGTCGTTCGATTGGCGTGCCACTGACCAGCCTGGCGACAGACCTCGATGTGGTTGACCATCTGTCATCGGGTCCAGAGACTTTGGACCTGGGACCCCGCCCATTAGCCCTAACGCAGGCCACCTAAACTCCAAAATGAACACTTAAGGCAGGAGTTACACGTTTTTTAAACAGATACATGGCGGCACCAGGCAAAAAAAAATTGTGAAAAAATGAATTTAAGCCAACAAAGAAAGAAAAGAAAAAAAGTGATTTAATAGCGAGTAGACTGTGGGTGCAAATGAAGACAGATATTAGCGGGGTAAATTTAGAGCATCTCACATTCATAACACCTAAGGCCCTTTAAATAGCCTTAAAAGGAGCTCTGGAAATAGGCGCCCACATTCATTTTTTTTTTCTTTTCACTTGTTACATTGAGATTCATTTTCAGTTTATGTCTAATGTGCTAAATAATGCAATAATATTTCTATACACCTCCACTTGTTACAATAAACAAATCAAAGTAGGTGTCGCTAGATTTTCCATGCACATTTTAATTGTCTTTTAGGATATAAAGCAAAATAATAGATACGATGGCAATATATATCAGCAAATTACTTTATGTAGAAAATAGAGTGACACTAACTCATCTCTGTCAGTTTCCAGAATAAGACAAACAAACACCAAGGAGGTGCTCGGGGAGGCTTAACCCAAAATAGGCCAGAGAACAAGATATTTTTAACAGTCACAACAAACCAAACAAGAGCCTCCTTCTTTGACTGAAACAGGCCAGGAAAAACAGGCTAGTGTTATCGAAGCTCTCGGTAGCGCCCTCTGTTGGCCACCCCGAGGAGCACAATGAACCATCAAAGTTGGCTTTGCGAAAATAAAAATGCGCAGTCTTGTCTTCTCCGTTGTCCCGTGTCTACACCAACATGGATAAAAATCCAAACAGATGGGTGGTGTCCGGAGCGGAAGTGTCTTTTAACCAACTTGGCTCGCTATCCGTGGCTAACGGCCAAAGTGAATGGCGGGATTAGGCGGCGTGGGCAACAGGGCGCTTTGGCTTCTTCGGCCAGCACAAGGACGACAGCTAGTCATACTGGAACACGGTCGCAAAAAACCTGGGCGCTGGGTGGCGGACCTCTAGTAAATGACAGTTAACAAGGATGCTAATTTCAAATAGCCCCGCTCAAAAATGCTATGTTAGCTTTAAGCTAGCTGATTTGGTTGAGCATTTTAGTGTTTAAATATACATCTTTTTTTTATTGGACAGTTTCGGAATTACACTTAACTAAAGTCAAAGTGAGTGTGCAGTTTTTCCCCCAACCTCCTGCTGTATATTAAATATAAATCATACATTTATTATATGTTAAACGCATCATCTCTTGAGTGCCGGTCTGACAGAGGTAATAATGAAGTCACTCTATATGACTTCTTCTCGCCATGAGGTCCAAGTGGCATAATCAGCCTATAGGAAATGTGCCTAATTAGGCAGTTGATTAATCAGTATGCTAATAATACGCTTGCGTCGATGCTAGCGAGCGAGGACCGTTCCCGCGCTAAAAGATGCGTTGCAGCCACAGGCAATATATTATACAACACCGACAAAAGCAAGTCCGTATGTTTCACGACTTACCGGTGATATAAAATTCAATTAATTTGTAAAAGAAAACTGGGAAAATGAAATTAAATTGTTAAATTTTTCATTCATTCTTGTTTTATCTGTCCCCCTCACATCCTCCTAAGTGAAAACCCAAAAAAAACTTTAATTGAAAGGAGGGCCGATGAAGTCACAGTCGCTCGTGGCAGACGCACCGCAGCCCTCAATTAAGCAGGCAATTAAGAGGGGCGTCCTAGCGGGGCAGGTAGCGGGAAGCCTGAGGGGGCGGGGCAGCGTGCCCCATGATGACTATTGATCCAAGGGTCGCTGAAGCATGAGCCGCCGCTCGCTTTGGCGTCTCGCTGTTACTTAGAAATTTGAACAGACTATATGCAAAACGACATGTTTGCTGATTTTTTTTTTAATTATTATTATTTTCTTCCACATACCACTTGTTGTATTTCACAATTACTGTCTTAATAAAAATAGATGCGGATGGACAACTGTATGAATCTCGACCGATAATGTATTTATCATGTAAAATAATCATCAGCAGAATTATCAGCCAATGGCAGGAAGTCTGATTAGTAACCCTGAACCATTTCCACTCCGATTGATCCGTCTTTAAGTTAATTGATAAACTCACTTAGCAATCATCCTGATGGACAACTTACATGTTTCTCCTCCATACACTAGTTTACGACCTTATTAGGTTTGTCAGCGACTTCCTGTTTGTCTTTTTCTGACGTTTCTATTCTTAGCCGACACTTGATTCTCAAACTTTCGAGTGAGAAACAGCGATTAAAAAAGGAAAGAAATCTCGAATGTTTTTTAGAATCCAATGTATGTGCGTGCGCACACGCTAATGACATCTGTGTTCTGGCCGGTCCAAATGGCCGCGTGATGAAGATTAAAGGGCGGAACGAGGATGACGGTGATGAGATGAGCAATTCATTGAGTTTCTCTTCTTCCTGTGTTGATAACCGCGTCAGAAAACAGACTCATCACATCCTTAATTGTTAGCCGCTGCTCATCTGTGCGCGGCAGCGGGAAATCACAATGGCCAACTCGTGAGAATCAAACAATTCTTGAATGACTGAGAAAATTTTTGATATTGTGACAGGAAGTTAAAAACAAGTGTGTTCGTGTGTCGCCATTGAGTGTGTGGTTAGCATGCGCGAGTGTCTCGTTAGCGTGTCAGCATGTCGTTAAGCATGTGTTGTTAGCATGTGCTTCTTCGTGTCACCTGTTTCGAAGCAAGTGTAGCAAGTGTGCCAGTTTAGCGGTGCGAAAAATGCATCCTCAGCTCTTTTCCCTGGGAAAGCGTTCCAAGCCCCCCCTCCCCTCGTCCCCCCTCCTTTTCCTCCTCCCTCCGTCCCTGCGGCATTTCTCCAGGTAGCGTTCTCCAAAGTCTCGCTATTAATAAGCAACATATTTGATTAGCAATGTGCAGCAGTCCCGTCGTATGAGCAGCGTGCGGTCGGAGTTTGGCAGAATTATTTAAGGTGTGACGCCGCCCTGAGGGTCCCCAACATGCTTTTGGGGGTGCGGAGGTGTCGGGGGTGCGAACGTGCAGCTCACCGGCGCCAACGCCTCAGGTGAGCTGAGAAGTGGAGCCTTGCTTTTGTCTTGTTGAATTGTTGTTCAAAGCTGGCTTTTTTTTTTTTGAAAGTGTTGAGGTGTCAATTAGACGAGCAAGCAGCTTGCAGCACCTCCAAACTCACTCATTAACACTACACACACTGACACACACTTTTTGTTTGTTTGTGCCACCAATACACAGCATGCTGCAACAAGTTGTTTATTTGTGTGTTGTTGATTTTATTTTTTAATTGTAGGGATTTCTGACAGCTCAATATTTTTTTTAGATCGTGCTCACCTATATTTACAAACTAAATTCTACTTCCAGTATGTGTATACTAATTACTGCTACAATAATGCTAATCTCTATGAACTTGTCTATGGAGTTTTACATTTGATGTTAGCATTAAGCTAGCAGACCTTCGTTATATGGTTAGATTGAGCATGTTGATTTTGAAATATACATTTTGGGATTTTTTTTGTTAATTTCTTCATTTTTACAGTAAATTACAATTCAGGGTTACAAAAAAATATATATATTTTTTATCTTTGGAGAACTTTATGAGCTCCCTGTTCTGGTGCCAGCTGCCCCAGGAAGCGACCCGACAGGCAGTCTTTTATTTGAGGTTCTTTCTGGGCTTTTCTTCATACTGCCAATAAAGAAAGTTGCCGGCCAAGTTTCCAATCTACGCTGTCAAAACAACAATAGCGACGATGGGGGATCCCGCCATCCGAGCGGCGAGCGTGTCCTTGCGCTGATTACGCTCCCGACGGGCCGCCGTTTGTCAAGCTCCGGAGCGACGCAACGGGGCTCCCTGATGACTTAATTGCTCGCAAAAGGCTCGTTAAAGCTTCCTATCCATCATAAGTCGTACAGCGAGCGACAAGTTCTGAGCAGCAACTTTTGAGCAGCGCTTGATGAGCAATTAGTGACGTGAAACCGATTCCGATTGTTCGGCTTTGGCTTCTTTGCGGTGGAATTCATCACATGGATGGATGCCGCTGTGCCGCAGACATTGTGATGAACGTCGACGGAAAACCTCGGGAAACATGACGGACAGGAGGCGTCATCTCAGCTTTCCACCCTGGGCACCCCACTAAAAAGTTCTAGCTCCGCCCCTGAAAAACCACCACCCATTTTTAGCTTGACTACTAAATATTCTGCAGGTTGGTTAAAACCAAAATAGCGTTTATTGGAAAATGTGAAACTGAAATATTTCGATGTGGACGTCCCGGAAAGAAGGCGAGGGAGCAAAGTGTCATTGGGCTTCTCGGAGGATCTTCACAAGACGCTCTCAGCAGTCCTCGCAGGTGCAAAGTCAGAATTGGATGCTGTTTGGTATTAATTGGCGATCATTTACAGAGCTCTTTTGCCAAGAGCGAGCGAGTCTTACAAGCCCGCAGCTGGGGTTGTCGGGTGGTGGGGGGCAGGCCTGTTGGCATTGTGGCAGCATATGTTTGGTGCCAAGGACGCCATCCATTTGCATTTCTTTTCGGGGGGAATTTTACAAAGATGCTTTTGTGCAGCGGCGAGCGTTGCAATTAATCACGAGTGAAATGTATCGGCTGATGAAAAGCCATAATTCTACTTGGGGTTGGGTTGGGGGGAAAGTGGCAGCATCTGCACTCGTGCCCCTCAACCCACGGCATCCTTTTTTTTTTTTTTTTTTTTTGATGAATGTGCCTTGAACGGCGAGCGATTCAATGTGCTGGCAGGAAGAAAAGCAGCGACAGCGTCTTTTCATGTTGCGCCATAAGTCATGAAAATAGTTCTGCGAAACAGGCGGCGCGTGTGCGTAATGTCGCAAACGTGCCATTGAAGAAATGTGAAAAGCCACTTTGACCAAAATCACTTTTCAACCTATGGGGTTAGTTGTTTCAGGTTAAGGTTAATAGGTTTAACGTAAGGTTAGAAATTATTAAAAGTATTGGAGGTCAAAGGTTGTTAGTCAGATGTGGTTCTTTTTATGACGTCATCTGGCTCACAATAAATATGACATTAATACTCTAAATAATTAATAATTCCACTGACATTTTTTGTAAAACATTTCAAAAACCAGTATTATAAATTACAATAAAAATGTATTTCATTTATTCATTTTTCGGCGGCCAAGCACGATTTTGTACTTCCGGGTGCACGCGCCAAAGCGCCACTTTGATTGGCTCATGCGAGCCTGCAAAGACAGGTGTGAGGACACCTTTTATTTTTATTTTTTTAAACTTTATCGGAAAAGCTATCGCTAACTGTAGCGCACAAACGAGATGGCTCGAAGAATGAAGGATGACGAACAGCGCACTTTGCAGCACGAATGCACGGACGAATTTGCTTTTGTGGACAGAACATCTTCTGCGTTGTGTCTAATATGCAGTCATAGAATTTCGTCGAGTGTTAAGAGGAATTTGCATGGAAATAACCAGGAAGGAACCATGCCAAGATCTACAACATCGGCAAGGTGACTTCATTAGCGAGCCTGAAGAACGGACGGAACGCCATTCACGAGTATGCCAAAAGATTCATGCAAATTAATCAAACGAATAAAAGACTCCTCTCAGTCAGCAAGAAGTGTTCATGATCGTACTGATCTGAATGAAGTTTTGGAAAATGACAGCAAGCAGATCTGGAGCGGACTGAAATGAAATAACTGCAGACCAAAACTTGGAAGGTGCATAGCAGCGTCCATGTTTTGGCTCCACATTTTAAAAACATCAAGCCCAACCTACGATCACGTTTAACGGATGGAAGCCTCAACACCTGCATGAACCTGAATCTCTCACCACACATCAACCATTCTACAAAGCAACACCAGATGGCGCTATAACAGTAAGAAGCATTTTATTTCTTATTAGTCAGCTTTTTCCTTAACTATGATATGCATTTTGAAATATATAGCTTGGACAAAAAGATTCCTGACCCAAGAGGTCAACTGGTAAACTCAAAGTCTGCTTTATTGTCAATTTCTTCACATGTCAAAACATGCAAAAAATGTGTGAGTTTGCGTTTGTTATTCTTTATATATTGTATTATTGTATTGTTTTGCACGCTATCAATTACACGCCCACTAAAAAGCATTTTTTTCAAAAGAGAAAGAAAAAGTGGGTCACCTTTAACCTCATGACCTCCATCGCAGTAAGTTGTTAGCGGCCTGCAGTCGCATGGAGCTAGCAATCGGAGCTGTTAAGATATCCTGCGTCTAGTTTTTGTTTGGCTGGTAGTAGTTAAGAGTTGTGTTGTTGGGGCTCCTGATTTGAAGAAGGTCAAAGTTGTGTTAGTGTCTCAGTTTTTGACCCACCGCAAATTATCGCCTCCATTATTCCGGATGTCTAATTGAGCCGATTAAGCAATTAATTTAGCATTGGGATTAGAGGCTCCACACCTTATACGTGTAGCGGGACCAGAGCGGCGGCGCTGCCAAGCCATGGACCAGCTCCAGATTTTTTTTTTTTTACGGCAAGGTGGCTCCAGATGGATGAGGGGGTTTGGGGACTCTGCAGTGTGTTGGCCAACTGGTCCAAAGTTGCCATGCTGATTCCAGAGCTCGCATTATTTGAACATCTCCTTTCTATTTATTTGGCTGGAACCACTGTGAGGGTTTAAGGGGTTACTTAGAGGTTAGGGTCCCCAAAGTTCCAAAAATGTACAATGTAATCCTTTGATGGAAGCCAGTAATAAGATTAGTTGCATTCTTGCATCATATATTTGTCTAAATGTGTGTTACCCTCTAAGGACTTCAAAGATAGAAAAAAGGTGTGAGGCGTCACTCTGAATCGATCCTCTGTAGACACAAGATGCAATCCTCGACAAAAAAAAAAAAACTTTCGACAACTTTTTCCTCTGACACCTCACATTCTCTCCAGGCTCCGTGCATCAGGGGCGACAAGAGCGCTGCGTACCCCCTTTTTTTTTTTTTTTACCCTCCCTGTTCCCCTCTTCCAAATGTACAAAATGCCTCTCATCAAAGCCTTCATTAACAAGGAAGGTTAATTAAAAAATAAATGCGTAAACATCAATATCGGCGTCGGGGCGATGCATAATGCGGCGTAATGATGTTTGAGGGGCGCTTTAGCACCTCGCTGGGACCCCTTGGTACCTCTCAGGCGCTTGCTTGTGTTGTAAGCCTTTGTTGTGTGACAACAAAGAGAATGATGTTAAATTCATCAGCGGATGAATATTTCAATTGCGTTTGCTTTATAGTTGAGCCGCTGTTGGCATTTCCATTTTGCCTCCATATGTGCAGCCATGTTAAGTGCAATCATTACCATTTTCTACCTGGGGGTCCGCCAGGGAGGGGATGAGGAGGGGGTAACAGGCCCCACTGATAGCTCTGTTTTACACACAGCAAGGGGAGGCGCTTATGCATCTTTTAAAAGGTGTGTTTGCTGCACCTACATAGCTATTATTATTGTGCGTGTGTGTGTGTGTCTGTGTGTGCTTGTGCACTTGTGTGTTTGTTAACAGCTGACTCACAGCCTTTACAGACATTAAAAGTCAACATTATACTTAAGAAGCCAAATAAAAAGCAAAAGAGGCTTTTTATTTTGTCTGTGACATCAAGCGGAATAAAGTTTTGACAGTTTGTCCAGGTCGGATGAGCTAACGCTAAAAAAGTCGCTAACAAAACAAAGTTGGTTAATTATTGTCTTCTATGCAATGAGGCCACACACACGCACGATTTATTGATGAGCCTCACACATCATTCATTAGCATGCTAATGCTACTTAATAGCTCAAGACACACTATGAGTGACAAGTCAGTCAATTAGCTTGTTGATTAGCCGACGCCTTCATGGCTACCCATTCTAAGGTCACTTTATTAAGTACACCCGTCTAATGACACCTGATGATAATGCTTGCGTTTTGATTGACACTCACAAAGGTGTCAAATTAATAACACCGTGATTGACGTGATAATGTTTTGTTACCTTCGCGACAGTCAAAATATTAAGAATGGCACTACGATATCACCAATTTCTTCTGAATTGCCGCTCACGTTAGCCACGATGCTGTCCAAATACTTATGGAAACCGGGAGAATCATCATTTGATCATTAAATGTCTCGTTAACACCTCTCAAACGTGACGCTGACCTGGCGCGAGAATGTACGCCATCCAAAACGGCGCCATTGTCTCGCAATCCGAATTGCTCGCAGCTGCATTGACCTGACAAATTTGCTAAAGCTAATACGCTAAAGCTAATTTGCTAAGTGTCGCGCTAGCTTTAAGTGCACTCCAGGCGGCGCAGCTGCCCTGGAGGGAGGCCTTCATTTCCCCCAACGGCATGGGGAGATATTTAGCATAAGTGCCTGCTACAGGGCACAGGTGGCCAAACCAAGAGGGCGAGTGCCACCCCTCTTGTCAGGGCCCCTTAGTGTCTCCTTGTTGGGGGGGGGAGGCATAAGAGGGATAATCAGGGTCATGATCTGATCAGAACGGGCAGGCCTGCAATTAATGTGAAAAGGAGCCGAAAGGTTCGGCAGCTGGCAATTAAAGCGACGTCGTTCGCGCTCTCTGGCCTGGAGCCGCGTCCCCGTTGATGCTCGCCTCTGTGGGAATGAATGAGAACGCCATCGCAGCGCAATTCAGCGGCACGCTAACGCAGATGTCGACTCTTGAGCGGCCCAATTGACTCGTGAATGGGGAGCAGAGGTTGTCAATGGCGTCAATCATCCGCTGATTAGGCTTTGGGCACCAGCCACAATGGACGCCAAATGACATGAGCGAGAAGAGCATGCGTTTCCGCTTGCCTTTTGGAAAAATGAAAATTAATTTGATCTAATGTCAATTTTTTTTGCATTTATTGAATTAGACAGCAGCAGTCGGGGAATGAATGAATGCCCAAACGAATTAATCAAGGATTTTTTTATTTAAAAAAATATCATTTTGCCTATACTGTATTTTATTTACATTATTTTCCCTATATTTCTTTCTTAATTCAGAATTGTGCGAAGAATGACCATTACATTTATTTTTTTAATTTAATAATTTACTATTTAAATTAATTTTTTACATGTGGCTAAACCAATACAATTAAAATTAATATAATAAATATATACACTATTTAAATGTGATGATTTTTGCAGTTTATTTTTTCATTATATTATATAATTTAATTATAATTTAATTTCAAATGCATTGAATTAGATGGTCATAGTGGCTTTCTGATATCTTTGGGATTTTATAAATAATTTACTAATATGTAGTTTACATGAATTGAATTAAATAATTCAAGCCCTCCCCGAGTAAAACAAGAAAAAGTCCAATTAATTACTTCTTATAGGTGTCCCAGTACTTTTGTCTTTCTTTTTGCACTACGTTTCTTGGTGGACTCTCCCCAATCCGTTGACCCGATCTGTCATCTTCTTAACGGGCGTCACTCAGCCATCATCCTTCTCATCATCTTCATCACTTCGTCTGCTTCCTGTCGAGCAGTAATGACGTACGTTGAATAATTGAGCGTCATTATCAAAGCAGGAGCCTGGCTTGTTGTGTTGCGCTGCGAAAAGTTGCTGTGATGTTGGGCACTCATGACTTATTCACCGTGCGGCGCCTCCATCCTGTTTGTCCTCCTTTTTAACGCCACGCAAACAGCGCAAATGACACCAGATGAAAATATTAGCATTCCACACTGGGGTAAAGTGACTGCTTACATGAAGTTGCTCTCATTTTTTTTTTTTTTTTTTAGTCAAGAGTTTTATAATGACCTCATCTTGTTTTAATTAAAAACACAAAGTACTATAATAAAATAGAACGGAAACAATTCGATAGTCTACATGTGTTGTTCCACCGTTTGTGCTCTAGTGGCGGCACATTGAAGGATACAAAAAGCATCACCTTGGCAGGCTGTGCTTTTCGACGCTTCGAGAAGCACTTAAACAAATCACACACACACACACACACACACACACACCTCATTCTTTGCATCACACCGCAGGAGGGGCGGACCCACAAGTCGACAACATTGCCGTTGTGGTTTTCCTTTGCATCTTGGTGGCTGTGCGCATATTAAATCAGGTTGAGGTCATTTCATAATTTGTGTTTATATTCATGATCAAATGTTGACCCAAAATAATTATTTTCACATTTCCTTTTGTTTCCTTTACTTTCTGTCCTCTCGTTTTCCTCCCTCTTCTATCTTGTCACTTCTTTTCCCTTCCTTGTTTTCTTTCTTCCATTTTGTTACCATTTTCCTTTCCCTTTTTTCTTCCTCTCTTTCTCTCCTATCCTTTGTTTCTTTTTTCTTGCCACCTCGTGTTGAGCCGTCACATTGTTGCCATGCATTCAACATTCATAGATGGAGAAGACGAATGTTAGCGTTTAGCGTTAGCATGATAAAATAATCATGTCCCCCCGCCCCCTCACCTCGGGGACATATTGTCCCGTGTGGGCGTCCCCTCGGGGACAGACGGACCCGCCGTGGGGAAGCTCAGCGGGTGAGCGAGGAGCTGATGAAACGGAGATCGGGTAATGAAGGCATGGCCCGTGGCTTCCACGGCCTCGCCATATGTTGAGCCAAATGCAAATTGCAGCACCCCCCCACCCCACCTCCCCTCCCATAGCCGCATTGCCACTCTGTCTCCAATCCAAACAACTTTCTCATCTTGATGAATGCTAATGTGTTTATAAGTGTGCGCTTATTAATATCACAACACGCGTTTAGGCCGGGAACGGTGACGAGGCTTCATGTTGGGTTGTGCTGGGAATCACTCACTAGCCACAAGGTGGCCATTTTGTAGGGCCGACTGCTTGGTTGCTTGGTTGAGTTGGCGGGATGTTTTTTTTAATTTGTGTGGTTGGTTAGGCTGTTGTTTGGTTGGTTGGTCAGTTACGTGGTCATTTGTCAGGTGGTGGTTCATTTTTATTTATTTTTTTAGCCCTGGTACCCAACAGCGTCATCAGCAGCTGGACCAGACTGCTGGGTCATAACTCGCCCCCCTACTACCCCAGGCCTGGTGCATAATACTGGGACTCTGCCAAATGTTATTTTTGGAAACAAACGGCCTTTTTTTTTTTTCTGTCTATTTAAGCATCACATTACCACCTTAGATTTTCTCTTTGCGCCATTTTGGTGCCAATCACACGTTGAGCTCAGGTAAAAACGCCTCTTGATTCACAGCTTTCATTTAGCGCATTGCGTTTTGGCGCCGCATTGTTTCGCTTTTCTATAGCAACACATTCTGGATTGACTATAAAAAAAAGAATTCTTGAGATTTTGGAATATGTAGCGCCTATGGTCTCCATGACAACCACAGACGTGTTGATTGGACCACTCATTTATGATGCAATAAAAGCCCCCAAAAGAAATATACTGCTTGTTTGAGCATATTGGGCCTCGTCAATTGCGTGTGCGTGTTTTTTTTTTTTTAGTAAGAACTCGGAAAAACACAAGACAGCCAATCACATCGCAGCAGACAAACTCTCTTAATGTGATTGACATGTAGCAGGGTCCAACTGAAGAGGAAAACTGCAGCATAATGATGCATTTTGGAGCAGTACATTTAAATAGAATAATTTCTTCTAATTATCATTTATCTTCTAATAATTAGGAGCGCATATATAGTTGGATTAATCATTTTTATTGCACTGTACTGTATTCCAAAAGATATAACCAAGTCCATGGAGACTTGAATGTGAGGTACAATGGCGCCCCCTTGTGAAAGTTAGCGGAATGCTTTTATTCAGGTGGATTTTAAGTTTACTCACGGTGAGGACAGTAAGTCCACTTTTGTCCAGCAGAGGGCAGCAAATAACAGCGTGTACATCTCAATTTTGACTTCAACGCAGACTCAAATTATGACTGTACTTGATGCTTTGCTGTTTATTTAAAAAAATGCTATATTGACTCATATCATATTATGAAATAATAATAATTTTGCACCCTGTGTATTAAAAACACTCTTCCCACGAGGAGAATTCCCTTGGGGAGGTTGATGCGCAGTAATTGCCGTATTAAAAATTCTGTCTGTCGTTCCCCCAGCGCATTATTTTCAAAGCTGTGCCCATAAAGTGCATATTAATATGAAATCATATTTATAATTATAATGATTGGGTTGGTGCAAGGCTGTAAATTATGCATGCGTAAAGACCCGCCCTTGAATGGGTCTACGAAATATCATAACCGTAGTGACCACTAGGGGGCAGTCGCATGTACAGCAATGATCACTTAAAAGTGGAGAAACATCATTGGCCGTGGTCCAAACCAAAATGTTAAACCCTCAAACTATCACTTTTCCACTTGAGGGGTTCATTCATGCTCCCCGCAAACCTCAAGGACGCACTAGTGGGAAGAAGTTCCCACCCGTGAAATGCTTGCCCGTGATTGGTTGAGGCAGACCTGACAACCACATAGTTACTATGTGCAAGGCCCAGTGGGTTTGCAGGTTTAATTTGTAGTGTTTGGCTTAAGTGCATGCTGGCTGTATACAAACACACACACCTCCTCCTTCTGGTCTCCTTTTCTTGTTGGATCCTTGGAATGTCGTCATGTGGGATGAGCTTTTCTTCGCACGTCGGGATTTAGAGTTAAACCAATTAGTGTCGGGGATGCCTTCCATGTGGACAGATACCTTAAGAACAAGAATGATAGCTAGTAGCCTCCTCACATTATTTAATCATATTAAAAAAGATGATGGTGTTTTTCATATAATCTGGAGTTTGTTTTGTTGGAATTAGAAGGAATATTTCAGTGAAGCGTTACATGATTTGGATTGTGCTTCACACACACGCCTACAATTTGGGTGACTTCCAAATTGTTCTCTTTTCAAAAATGTTTTCGCAATGCATAGGAAATAATGCAAACGGCATGCAATTTTGAAAGTGGAAAAAAAAAGGAAAAAGGTTTTTCATAGCATTGTCTTACAACTTTAAGACTAATATAAGTTGTGTACCTAATTGAGATTTAATCACGCGTGTATCACAACAAAGAAGCAAGAACATGCTAACGGCAACAAATCCCTTTTAGATGAATCGGTTTATTGTTACGTCATCCTAAGCGTACACTTTCTGCTAAAAGGCGTCATAGCATTAGATAATAACGAATCAAGTGTGTTATTGTTGTAGCATTAAGCTCACCTGAATAGCTTGCTTTGTTTGTCTTTGAATGTGTGTGTGTGACATCACAGCTGTTGTGGTGTGTGTTAGCACTGAGGGTGTAGCATGCACATTCCTGCACGTCCAGCACATGATTATTATTATCGTTTGAGTTCCGCCAACGTTGCTACAGTAAACCCAACACGACCTTTGCAGAATTTTGGAATGATTGGCAATTTTGGTGAAAATTGTTGTTTTTTTAAAAATGTTTTTGTAGTATAATTTGAATTTGATACAAAATCCGGCTGGCGTTTGCAGGGAAATCAACAAGAACCTGTCATTTCTTTAATGACATGTTCGAGGCTTCCGAAAATAGAAGAAGAGCCGTCGTGATTGAACAGGAAATGAATCCGGCGCAGCTCACCTGAATAATTCAGCCTTTCATTTCGAGAGGCCGCATCCAATCTATCAGTGTGGGGACGTCCCCGTTATCACTCGCTCATTTTTAGCTGTTTGTCCAAGGTCCGCAAATTACCATCTTTGTATTGTGAATTTTTTTTTTCTGATGTGCAAGATGATCATGAATGACAGGAAATTAAATAGTTCCCCCACTTCATCACTTATTTTGAAACAATCCTTCCATTAGCATTAGATTTTAGCATTAAGCTAACATTTTTTTGATAGGTTAAATAATACAGTTTGTCGTACCTAATATTTAAATCTTTTTTATACGCGTCAGCACAAATAAAAACCGTGAGGCCAGCATGTATGATAATTTACAAATCCGTCCTCATGTTGTGATTTGGACCAAACTGTGTTGTTGCCTTCATTTGGGATGGATGTGCTCCCGAACCTCCCCAATAGGCGAGCCGGGCTTTTGTTTGAGTTTGAGACCCCCGTTTGTCTCATTGTTTCTGGCACATCAGATAACTGGAGCTGACCCACTTGTTTCACACAAAGTGAAAGAGAGCCCATTTGTATGTGTGTGTATTGTCGTGACCCCCTCCCCTGCTGAGCGAAGAGACAGCTGAGAAGGGGGCTATAGGGGGTGCGAAGCAAAGGCTTGCATTTGGATTCTCAGTCTCCAAAATAGAATGAGGAGGACCGCACCCACCCAGGCATGCGAGCCAGCTGAAGCTAACATGTTGATAACACGCACACACACACACGCCCTCACGTCATGTCAGCTGATAATGGATGTTCATACCAAGCTGAAGAGAATGTGTCATAGGGCTGATACCTTTTGGATTATTTATGCTCTGCAAGGTGGTTTTTTTTGCAGAGAATTAAATCACAGATATTTTCTTAGGGGTGGGGGGACAACAACAAATTTTCCCTTCGCTGCAGGTTTTCCACCTGAATTTTGGATCGAGTATTTGTCAGGATGTCAACAAGTGTGACTCACGACGCCGCTGACAATAGCTGACGAGCGAGCGCTCCTTCCCACATGCCAGCCACGCGGTTTTTTTCCCGCAAGCCGAAGCAAAAACACTTCCTGCAGGACTGGCCAGGATGCACCTGATAGCTGCTCTTCATTTTATGTGAAAAGAAACATGTGCAAGTTCATTGTAAGAGTCATTTTAGACAGATCCTACATTTCTCTTGTTTTGGGGGTTCCTCGTCTAGTTGGTCATCCATCTTTGCAATGCAGAAAAGCATCCCAAGGGAAGAGGGGGGGGGGATCTTTTGTGTGTGCCGCTGTTGGCTATGTGCCAGCGAGGCCCCTGGGCTCAGTGCAGACTGAAAGTGAGACGTCGCAAAAGTCAGAGTACACCTCCACCTGCCTCACAAAACACAAACCGGGCCTTGTTCGCACACAAAATAATTATTATGTCAAAACACAGACATATTAGCACCAAAACAAAAATATATGGGGGGTGTCAAAAAAGAGAAAGACGTTACAAGAGATAGTAAACCAGGACAAATGTTAAAGTAATTATAAATAAATAAATAAATAAATAGAAAGAAGTCACAAGAGAAAGTAAAACCGGAGAAATGTTAACATAATAATTAATAATAATAAAATAAGATGCATGGAGTGCAGTTAGACATTACATGGATATCTCAAAATCTACCAGCGTCTTTGATGTACCTAATCACGTGGCCGGTCATTGTCCGAACACAATTCATTCTTGCCCCTATTATGAAGCTTTCGTGCTACTGATAAGTTATCAGTGTGAGTTTGTCAAAGTGTAGCAGTAAAGTGAGTGAGTTGTTTACTCCAGAAGTGCAATCGGTATCACTTTACATGCGGGACAAGGAAGTCTTCTTCTGTGGTATCAGTGTCATCTGACCTTCCTCCTCCTCCTCCTCCTCCCCCTCTGCAGTCTAGTGCTGTGAATCAGGCCACGTAAATATGAGGAGGCTTTACAGAGGCAATCTTGTCAACAATGTCCTTGCAAAGTGCATGCTAGAATCCCAAAAGGCTTCGTGACCTCGTTTCAGTCAGGCCACCGGAAGTCCCTGACATTTTCTTAGGTTAACATATTGAAAAAAAAAGCTGAAAAATTCCAAAATATCAAAAGAAAAATATTGGAGGAAAATACCTCAATACAAGAAGAAATAGAAAAATACTGAAAATAATGTGATAAAGAAATGACAAAGTCTCAAACATGCCTGCACTTCCTGCAATTCCAGCAAACAAATCATTAACTACTTCACCCAAGCAAATCCTGCCGTCATCAAATCACAGTTTGTGTTTCCCAAATAAACACATCCCGGTTGAGACGTTTACCACCTTTTGTGAAGACCACTGCGGCGTTGGCCTTTAATTATTTGGATTTATGACCGTGAGGCGGCAGGACACCCCCACAATTTGACACTGTCTGGTTCTCATAGAAACCTGCTCACTGTGTTCTGCTTGGGGGTTAGAAGATCACTAGTCTGGGCCTGACATTTTTCTGACACTCTGGGAAAAACAGTTTGGAGGCAGGGATAGCTTCATTGTCGAGCTAGCTATTGTTTTCAAGACTTTTATCTTTTTTTAAATACTTTATTTCTCAGCTAGCTTTGTTCTCTGTTGTTGCGTCAAACGATGATGTCATCCTAATTTGACCCGAAGACTTGTATTAACCGATTCCCAAGAAGTGATTGCATGATATCGTCCTGCAGCAATATGTGGAGGAGTGGCACTGATTAACGTGGAAATGAAGTCAGACTGAATTCTTATTTGGTGTTAATCATTCTTTACGCATCCACATAAACCCGCACCCTGTTTCTCCTCCTCCTCCTCCTCTTCCTGCTCTTGTGTTGAAAAGAGGCCCGCTCACTTTTTGATTCAGCCTCCACATTCTTGGAGTTAATCAACTCCTGCGCTGTGTTTAAATAGCGCTGCCCGTGTTATTGCCAACGTTGGGCCGGTCACGCTGAGGAGGTCACATGAGGAGAGAAAAAAAAAAAAAATCACAGCATTAAGAGGTGTGTAGATCAGATTAGCATCCTGTGTGAAACAATTGGATTGCCACAATGGTGATTTAAAGAAGCTACCAGGAAAAATAAGGTCAACATAATGATTTAAGTTGGTGCAAAATGAAAATAAGTATCTTCTAAATATGACACATGACAGAGAAGAGAGTTGTCAAAGCGGTGTGGAAAGCCGCGCGAGGTGCTTGCTAGCAGCTAGCTTGCGTGCTAAGTGGCGCTTCTCACAGAAACTACGTGATTGACTAATGTTGCACCCAAAATTGTATTATTTAAGATTTTTTGTCCTTCTGGCGTGTCGGAACCCACCAGCTGTAGCGACAAACGACTTTTTCATTGCCTTTAACCTTGAACCCGGAGCCACCCCGCCTCAGAGTCCAGACATAAGCCGGTGGGCCGGCTTCAGGGGGGCCACAAAGAGCCGTGTCCCCTCCAGAGGGGTCTTTGTGAGGCACAGGCCTGTGAAATGTGTCTCTGGTCTTGTTTGGTCGTGAGGGATTACGGCGGCGGGCTGCCGCGGAGTGGCGGAATTCCTTTCACATGACCCCCCCCCCCCCAGAGATTTAGGATGGGCACCCTATATCGACTAAAATAAGGGACAAAATAATTAATATAAGTGAATTAGGAGTGAATATGACATGATAAAATGCACATTAGAGTGCTGGCAAGTCAGTTCCATGCACCATGTAACCATAGCAACTATTAGTTCAAGAAACCAAAAGGTCGGCAGCTCTTGCGAGCATCCTTTATATCCCCTTAACCAATATTACATAAATAAATAAAGCTACAAAAAGATCACATTTGAATGTAAATAACCAAGTTATTAGGTCAAAACTTTATAAGATGCAACAAGGTTCAGGATTTTATTCCATAAATGCAAGCCCGCTTCAAATAAACACCGGCTACTAGTTGTTGGCTTGTAACTTGTGATGTTATTGTCCGTTTGAAGCTCAATCTCGCTGCAGGCAAAGTGTGGCCTCATATAAAAAGCAATAATGGAAATTCCTGCACGGATGAGCGGCTTTTGGGAGGACTTTTTTTTTTAATGGATGGCCTGTGGACAGTAGACAAATTCATCTCATCTCAGGCAGAAACAGGAAACATCAGCGACGACTCCAAGCAGGAAGCAGGAAAAAGAGTGTGCAGGCCCTTTTTTCGCTTCGCGCCATTCTTTTTCCAGTAAGCAAGGATGAGCCACCTGCGCCTCACAAAGACGCCATTCATCGACAAACGCCATGACGTTCCCAGACTAGAGCGTTCTGATTGGTCGGCGAAACATCAAAGACGATCCGATGATGAAATTTTTCAGCGCTTTTGATTATGACCAAGATTAAGAATATGTTCGCCGCTTAGCCTGTGATTTTACATTACGACCTACATGAGACGATATCAATATTTAATCTCCCACTTTAGTGAGACTCCAGTGCTAATTAGGTCTCTATTTTTAAATTCCAGTCTTCTTCTGCGAGCAAGGCACACCATCAAGGTCACAGCATGTGGAGCAGATTTTTTCAGACCAGCTGCGAGGCTAACCCGTAAAAAAGCCCCCACCCAAATGACCCCCCCAACCCGACCCGACTCGCCATTCCTGTCCGAGCTTGTCCTACTAGCTTCGGGCTGCCCCAACCACATTACCGAGCCTCGGAGGACGGAGATGATTGTTAACCTAACAACACTCGGGTGCTATTTTGCTCACGTCGGAACACTTAAAACTCTTGTCTTGTTATATAAGCATGGGTGGAAAACGCATTTGCACTCCCCTGTCCTGTTTTTAAACACAGAGTGTGGAAGCGTTAGCCACCTGGTTGGTTCTTAACATGTCAGGTTCTAAAAGCACACGTTGGAGATGGTTTAGTCATAAATTCAGCGCAACGTGTCCAGGCAAATGCAGGTATTCGGAACATTTGGTTCTTTCAAAATCTTCTTTGGCCTTTAGTCAGCATGCAAACAGAAGTTAGGGAAAAGTTCACCAAGGGTAAAAGTCACTTTAAAACATGGTGAGAAGAAAAGTCTGGACAGGATTTTCACCAGTGCACTAAATAGGTTTTTATTTATCCAAAAAAGAAAAAAAAGGAAAAAATCTCATGATAACGCGGCAACCGGCTCAAAATAGCATTTGTCAAAAGTGGTCAAATAATGCATATTTAAAAAGTCCAGCTAATAAACTGTAAACTCCATAAGAAGTGATCATCTAAAGTGCTTTTAGGGTGGGAGATAGAAGACAGCAACCAAAAATCAATCAAAAATGCACAATAATACTTTGCCTTCACATATATGAAGTGTTAAAAAAAAAAAAGATGAGTTAGCATAAAAAAAGTGAAAATTTCATTGATCTAACCCGTCTAGTTATTTTTTTTTTAAATTTAAAATATTTTTTGGTAAGAATAGAACCACTGTCAATCACATCTTGGTACCCACTCACTATTCCAGACCCCAAACCTTCTCACATCTTGAAAGCCATACATATCTAGAACTTTCTCATCATCATACTTTGTTCCTTCACACATCACTTCCTGATCCACAGCATGGTCACAAGACTGAAGGCTGTGTTCACACTTGGGAGTCCGCGACTACTTTTGTTTTTGTTCGGTCCGCTCACTTGCAAGCAGGACCGGGACCAGCTCTCCGAGTAGACTCAGTCATCTTATTTGGTACATTCACACTTGACCAAAAAAAAAAAAACGGCACCACAGTTGAATCCTTCAAGCAGACTTCGTCCACCCTCCGTGTGCTATTCACAATTGAGCTTGGATGAGCCCAACTGCAAGCGAAGTGGTCTCAGTTCTGATCAAAAGGTTCACACCAGACCTGCTGAATGTAGTTTGGCTGGACCAAACCAACCGCGTTAGGAGAGCAAACATGACAAGTGTGAACACAGCCCGACAAACCTTCAAGCTCAAAGAACTGAGACAACAATGTTGACGCTGGATTCAACTCCAGACATTCCTTCACCGATAACGCTGTAGTTTTTATCGCTTCTTCTTCTGCTGCCGAATGGCCTTTCTGTGTTTCAAGATCAGGTCGTAGAGTCGGTCCAGACCTTCCCTGAGTCCGTCCCCGATGATAGCGCAGGCGGGCTGCAGGTGCCACGGCGTGGCCGGGCTCAGCTCCTTGAGCGCGAGGAGCTTCTCGATCTCCGGCAGGCCCAGGGAGTGCCTCAAGTCCTGCTTGTTGGCCACCACCAGCAGCGGCACCCCCTGGTTCTCGGAAGTCTTGGCGATTTTGTGGAGCTCGGTCTTAGCTTCCTCCATGCGCTCGGCATCTACCGAGTCCACCACGAAAATGATACCGTCCGTGCATCTCGTGTACGACTTCCACAGCGGCCGCAGCTTCTCCTGGCCGCCCACGTCCCAAAACTGGAAGGTCACGGAGCGGTGGCCGCCTAAAGACACCCGCACCCGCTCGGCGTTGAAACCCTTGGTGGGCACCGTGTTGACAAACTCGTTGAACTGCAGCCTGTACAGCACGGTGGTCTTCCCGGCCGAGTCCAGCCCAAGGATTGCGATGTGGAAGGATTGGAAGAAGGGGATGCTGGCCAGGAAGCTAGGTTGTTCTGAGAAGCCATTCCCCATCTTTCCTCATGGGGAAGGGCCAGCGGGATTGGAGCCAACTTTCACCCACTAATCCTCAGTGTGATTTGATAATCCAAAATGGCTGCAGCAAGAACCTGAAAGCACATTGAAGGTTATTTTTTTTTTCAAAAAGGGAGAAAACGAGCAAGCCGGTTAAAATTTTGCCAATTTATGGAGTTGTCGGTGCAACGAGTGGGTCGTTTAATTAAACTAGACAGAAAACGAGCCAATTTAGCAAGGCTCGAAAAAGAACGCGACAAATGTGCTGTGGTTGTACAATATTTTGTAAAAGTATTTCACAAGTTAGTCAGACACCTGGTAAGTTTTAATCCGGACTAAACTTTCTCTGCAACACTTGTGCCAAATGACATGGAAATCCCAAATTTGGATGGGTTCCCAGTTATGCTGCTCAGTTTTAGACAAACCAGTTTGACTTCAGGTTACAGAATGTTCCTGATGATCTGTAACTCATTTTGATCAATTAACTTCAATTTGCATTATCATTTATAGTACTAAACTTCATTCCATGCATTCCTGGAGCGTCACATCGGTAGCTAATTAATGCATGTAAAAAAACAAAAACTGTTGGGTCTTCTTCTCTGTGGTGATATTTAATAAGTATAATAAGACATTTATACCGCCTCAGAATGAATCCCATTGAAATGAGTCACCACCTATGACGGAATAATGACTTGGAGCATTATCCTAACTAAACATGTCAGTGAAAAAACAACAAAAGCAGTATTATGCAACACTGCTTCACACAGTATGCAAACATGATCCAAACTAATCTTACCAAGTGCATCATAAAAACATCGAATGCATATGACGATATATAAATATCGCTCGTGTCTGTAACCTAGTCGATAAATCCCAGACATAAATGATCAGAAACATTTTAATTTAGTTTCTCTAACGAATTGTTTTATTTTAAGCGTATAGTGGAATGTGTGCAGCGCATACCTCCAGTCGAGCTTAGCCTAACGCGTAAACCTGTTTTAATTGCAGGGGGCGACTGCGTACAAGGAGGGTGGAAAAATAGCAGATCGCTTGAAACCTACCAGTCGGACTCCCCCGCAGCGCAAATATCCGCCGCTTTTTCAGGGATCAAAAGCCGCCTTCTGTTGTTAAAAGATGAATAATGTCGAATTTCCGACTCCCTGGTGGGAGCGAAGCGAACATGCCAGCCGTGAGTGCTCGAACCTCGGCGTTGGAGACTAGACTGACGACGCCTGGGCTCGGCAGACGGAGTAAACGCCCGCCCGTAGCGACTCCGCTACCGCATACGATTGGCTCGCTCACTCTTATCTCTGACCGCTGATTGGTTCGTCACGGATGTCAATCAGAAATACGCCCGGGAACGTGGATCACCTGTTGAAGTTCTGGCGTACGCCGCCGTCTCTTATCAATATTTAAATCTATCGAGTCTCAGCTTGCTTCTGGCTGTTGTTTGGCGATTAAAGTCTTTAAAAGATAACAGTGTGATAACTAATACACCAGCACATCTTTGTAGATTGTTACGATCGCTATTTGTGTATTTAAGACTGATGATTGAAAGCCATTGGCACGTTCAAGAAATGAAGTAACTTCATTTCTAATGTTATAAAATGACTGTTTGAGTGTGACAACGTCTTTTGCAACAACACAATCGTCCGCACCCTAAGTGTGCGTCAACTGGAGCGTGCGAATTTAATACTGTATATGCGCAAAGGGGCATAAAAGACTGAATGTGTGTTTGGTGGTTACGCTCATAGCAACAGTCACCTTAGCTTAGTAGCTTAGCAACCGGTCTTTAAGTGCGCATGCGTGCGTCCCTTCGCGTGTTTGTCTTTAAAATGATTGGTCCAGAAGAAGGAAGTGAGCGCAGCACATGTCTTAATTTGACAGCGCCTCCCAACCAAGTGATGGCCATTGTAAGTATTACCACTGACTTTGGTAATATGTTTAATATAAATGGATATTTAAAAGAAGTCCTGGGAATTGAAACAGGAGAAACATGTGGCAGCTGTAAGGTCCACAGGGATTTAATTTAAGGCTTGATCTTTGGTTGATTTTATATTTAGTGTGTGAGTACTTGTGCACGTGCTCACAGATGGCGCATTGATGTCATGCAAAATATTTTACATATGCTTCAAGCATGTCCATGTTTATTTTTTTAAGATGTGGGTGTGTCAAATGATCAGCTGTGGTCACGTTTAACCCGGCGGCATGTAAATGACATCTAAACATATCTCTTGAAGTCAGGTGTAATGTCTCAATAGATCCGGTAGATGGCAGCATATTATATTACAAGTGTGCCAGTTCAGGCAGCAATTTGAATATCTTTTTTTATATGGATGTTTTTGAAATGTGGGAGGAAGTGGAGATTTTTTTGTTACTGTCCAATGTTGGTGGAATATTTTTGTCCATTGTGTGTACGTGGGGGGGGGGGCATATTTGTCAATTTTAGGAAGACATTTGCATATTTGTAGGATTGTTTTCCTTCTGAGTTCTTTTTTAATTGTGGGAGTGTTTTTGTAAGAATTATTGTTGAGCTAATATATGGATTTCTGCCCCCCCCCCCCCACACACACACACACAATTGCACACCCCTGCTTATAGTCCTGCATTTGTATCTGTCAAGCAGACAACTCCATTAACAGCAAGCAGTTTGAAGTGAGCTGTATCTCGTCAGTCCATTTTCTTCGCCGAAGATGAAGTGTTGGAATGTGCAAGTCAGTAAAACAAGCAAGCGCTGGATAAACGCAGCTACTCCTTGAGTAGATGACTCAAGTTGACAACCACCTCCCAGTGCAGCAACGCTAAGGTGCCTGGCTGTCTTGTAGGCCGCGTGAGGAATAGAACCCCCCTCCGCTCACTCGTAAATCTCTTCGGACCGTCGGCACGGCGGGCGCCTGGAATAGACATCGAGTCAGCCAGTTTCTCACAGCTTCCTTGTGCCTGGCCTTGCTCAACCCCGACATTAAATGGGAATTGGCCTCTTGAATGGAAAAGGCGGTGGGAAAGTGTTGCTGTATTTTTCTCTGATTGCAATCACAAGAGAAATGACCTTTGTGACCCCAACATTATTAATAGGATACAATTACTCAGCTGGAATGCACATTAATTACATACAACAAAAAAGTTTATCCATTTTTTTGCATTATTTTTTGGCATAGGATTTATTTGCCATTTTTTGTGAAGCTTTTGTTCATTTATGGAGGGAATATTGTACACTGTTTTGTCAGCATTGTGGGAAATTAGGTCAAAGGTGACTTTTGGTGGTTTCTGTTCAATTTTATTTGACTTAGTCTATCTGTGTAGATTTCTTGTCCAAATTTGCCAGTGTTAGAATTTAGTGCACTTTGCATTATTTTTCGTAATGTATTTGTAAGAAATTGTCAGTTTTGCGGGCATTTATTTTTGGATTGTTGTGGTAATTTTGAGTGGCTACTCTGGATTTTCTTGTGCATATTTTGATTTTGTGAGAGAACAAGTTCAGCTCCCTGCTGTTGTGTGTTGGCGCAGGTCTATGGAAAAAAAAAAAGGCTGCAATTTGATACAGTTACAGGGTCCAAGTATTTGACTCAAACCGCTGAGGACCCCGATTAATGTTTTTGTCTGATTCTAATCGGCTTGACGGACTTGGGTCAAATCATGAAGTCATAAATTGTTGTTCTCCGTCAGCAGCTTCCAATCATCTGGGAAGACTTTACAGATATAATCAGTACTTTTATTTTTTTCCCCCACACAAGTAGCATACCTGTACATGGGCATCAGCGGTGTCCCCACTCCCGCCCCTCCTGGCGCTCCGTTCGCGGGGAGCCTGACGCAGTGAGCTCAGCCTACCTCCAGGCTGCAGTCCGGGGACACCGAAGCCGGACTCCCACTTCCACCGAGAGACGAGAACGCTGCAAAATGCGGGGGATGAGGAGGGGGACGGAAACCGCGGAAGGATTTACCTCGACCGGAACCAAATTGAGAAGCACGACGAGCCTTGGAGTTGGGACGCTTGTCACAGTTGTGGCGTGCGTCGCGCTTGCGCTCCCCTACGCAGTGCGCGCGCAAACGGGTACGTTCTGCGCACTTCTTCTAGCACCCGCATCTTCTTAAACTGGGAAAATGTTAGGCCGTTTAGAGGATATACTTCCAGTTTTGCGTGACGAGTGATTGAAAGCCATTAACTTGAACTTAATCCATGAAATAAGCGTGTTGAGGTTTTGGTTGTCCCGCCAGTAGATGTGACAAAAATATTTGTAGACACTTAAATTGACGTAGGATACTTATGGAAAAAAATTAATTGATTACCTGTAAATGGAAGGTAATTTAGCACAAAAACTATAATGTACAAAAGTAAAAATCCAATTAAAAAAAGTTATTTAAGTGCGGTCAAGTGAGGACAGGCGCAAGTGCGGTCATGTGACACGCCATCTCCATTAGGTCTCTTCTGCCTGTCAGTCACCTTTCATTGGGGTCTTTCTTACATCTATCCATTTTATTTAGCATTTTGTCTATTTTAAGATTATTCATGGGGATTGATTATTTGAGTTAAACTCAAAAGTTCATGATTTTCACCATGAATTGTTCTCACATCTACCTAATGAAGAGTTATTCCATCTATTGATCCATGCACCACTCCTTTTCTAGCGCTCCCACCCGAGTGCACTCCGGGAGGCCACGGGGTCCTGCAGAACCCGTACCGCAGCACAACCTTCAGCTCCAGTTGGCTCCAGCGGGACTTTGTCTGTGACCATTCACTGACGCCCGGCTGGTACCAGTTCCAAATGTTCGACAAGCCGGCCAGCATGCCCACCCAGTGTGTGGAGGTATAGAGTCTCATCCATCTGTTAAATAGCAGAAATTACTTTTATAATGGCTGCTTGAAACCAAAATGGCTGGATTTTTTTCTTTCTGCTTGTGTCAGGTGAACCACTGCGGGACCCAGGCTCCGGTGTGGCTGTCTCTGGGAGAAGGCGAGTCGCTGCCGGGTCCTCTGGAGCTTCGGCGTTTGACCGCCTGCGCCGCCTGGCAGTTGTTCCCGAGCAGCAGCAAGGAATGCTGCCTGTTCCGAATCCCGGTGTCCGTGCGCAACTGTGGAGGATTCTACGTTTATTTGCTGCAGCCCACTCAAGGCTGCATGGGGTACTGTGCACAAGGTACAGTGCATCTGTAAATATGGCTGCACAAAGGAGATATAAAAATGAAATGGACAAAAGTAGTCAATGTCCTTGTTGCAGTAATTCTGAATTTCCTCTCTTCTTGCAGAAATGGCCACCACGTCACCTTTGGCCTGCGAGCACGGTGAGGTCAACATAGACAGAACATGCACAAGTGAGGACCTTCCTGATTGTAAGTTAAAACAATACATTTGGATACTTTGCTCATTCTTTCCTCTTTATTGACATCAGTCGAGCAGCCTGCCGCTCCATCCGAGCCCATAATCGCTCCCGAGTGGATAGCGGGCAACGTGCATCTCAAGTGCAGCTTCTCCCACAGCTCCAACAAGTCCAGCAGCTCACTCGGCCACGTGGTGGCCTGGTTCCGAACCTCACCTCAGGGCACGCGAGAGGAGCTCAAGCGGGAGACCACCATCCAGACGTGGGCTCTCATCGAGCTGGACGGCTTCAACCTCCGTATGGAGGACAAGGTCAGGCCTCACTCAATCAATCAATCAATGAGAATGAAAGAAGTCAGTAATTTTTTAAAAATATTTCTCTCAGATTTACTGCTCCGTCTACAGCTTCTCTTTGGACTCTCCAGACGTCCACAGTGCTTCAGTGGAAAGTCCAGAGTTCTTTGCTGGGACTCAGGTCATTTTATATATATATATATTTTTTTGTAGTTGCTTTATTTTTTATTTTATTTTATTTTATTTTATTTTATTTATAAGGTTTTGGTACGTCCGTGCGAGTGCGTGAACGGTGGCTGGTGCGTGAACGACGTCAACACCACAGCCGGCAGCGGCAACTACACGTGCGCCTGCCCGGGCGGGTTCAAAGGTCACCGCTGCGAGGTCAACGTGGACGACTGCAAACCCAACCCTTGCAGGTTGGGACACTGCGTGGACGGAGCCGACTCCTTTTCGTGCATCTGCCCGGACGGAATGACAGGTAATCAAGTCGAGTCAATTTACAGATAACGTGGATTTAGATTATTTTTTTTTTTTTTGTGATGTGTGCTCAGGTGTAACGTGTCGAGAGGATGTGAACGAGTGTGTTTCTCAGCCGTGCTACCCCGGGGTGGACTGTACCAACACGCTGGGCTCCTTCTCCTGTGGACTCTGCCCAAGTGGATACATTGGCGACGGCGTTGTGTGCACTCGTTAGTCCTCTTGGATTCTATACTAGCATTTGTTTTGATTTTGGTTGAAAAAAATTAAATCACATTTTATCCTTCAAAGCGACCGGGACCCCCGTGAGAGTGGCGCCCCCACCTTCACCCTGCTCCCGCAGACCTTGCCACTCCGGTGTTCAGTGTTTCCAGAGCACCCATGTGGCAGCAGGCTATGTCTGTGGACCCTGCCCGCCTGGTCTCCATGGCAACGGGACCACTTGCATGCCATCGGGTGAGGATGCAATTTTTTTTTTTTATATTTAATCTCGACATCATTCATTTGCATTCTCTCAATTGTGTTTTATGCTTTCTTTACAAGTCATTTTTTCTAACTTGCAGTGTTTTGCAGGTCAGGCGAGCATGGTGGATGAACATCTTCCAAGCGGCAGACTGAATCCAGGCAGGGAGATGATGCGCACCACCTTTTCCTCACCCAGACGGCTGCCTGATAGATTCAACAGACCTGAAGCCACCGTCGCCAACCCACGAGGAGCTTCTTCTTCTTCTTTGTCTTCAGAGAGAAGCCCCGGACGCTGCCCACTTGGATACGCGGGTGATGGAATCACGTGCAAAGGTGGGATACAACAACCATAGACACACAGAAAAAAATATTTTTAGTATTATTTTTCAGTGGCTCTTATACATATCATTAAAAACTTAAATAATGATTTGATTAAAAATGCATTACATGTTAAAGTTGACCAAAATGTGCCTTTTTTTTTTTTTTATATGGCTGACATTGGTAGAATTAAAAGTTAAATACAACTGAACTCAGCAGTGATTCTCGGCTGTACCACAAGAGGGAGCCAACTTACACCATTTTGCTGTTGTCCAGCTGTGTGCAGGTTTCAGTGCGGAAGGAACATGGAGTGCACACAGCCCAACACGTGCACCTGCAAGGACGGATACACCGGATACAACTGTCACATGGGTATGTAAGTAAGTGTGAGAGAGAAAGAAACACACACGAGTGTTTCAGCTTAATTTTTTTTGGTACATGCCATTCAAGCCATTTGCCGGCCCGACTGCAAGAACCAAGGCAAATGTGTGCGTCCTAACGTGTGCGAATGTCCCCTGGGTTACGGTGGACCCACGTGCGAGGAAGGTAACATCACGACATGCGTGAGGAGCTTTATCATCTATTCTTACAAATTTTTTTTTTTTTTTTGTGGTGATCAAATAGCAAACTGCGAGCCGCCGTGTCAACACGGAGGCACGTGTCTTGCCAGGAACCTTTGCACGTGCTCCTATGGCTACGTGGGTCCAAGATGTCAAATCAGTGAGAGATGATTCTTTTGTAAATTAATTTTCTGTCCTGAATTGAGAGTAAAATTAGACAGTTTTTTATTTATTTCTGTAGTGTTCTGAAAATATTTCATATTTTTCCCCTCAAAGTTACAAGTTTACCCTCCCAATTGAATGGATTTTTTTTTATATTTCAACTTTGTATCCAGGTAGAATTATGCCATGTGTGTGTTAGTGGTGTGTAACAGGCATTGTGAAAACGGCGGCGAATGCGTTTCTCCTGACGTGTGCAAATGCAAACCAGGCTGGAATGGACCCACGTGCAACACAGGTATGATGCAACACAACACATACTGTAGCAATAATTACATTAATCATAATAATAGTGATGCCTTTGTGTGTGCGTAGCTGAGTGCAGTCCGGTGTGTCTGAATGGAGGAACGTGCATCAAACCAAACGTGTGCGCTTGTCCCGGTGGATTCTACGGCTCACAGTGTCAAATTGGTGAGGAACAAAATCAATCCTTTCAAAGTTTTGACTTTTGAATAATTCAAGTGACATAAGTCTGTGTGTGTGTGTTAGCTGTGTGCAGCCCACCTTGCAAGAACGGAGGTCAATGCATGCGGAACAACGTGTGTTCATGTCCCGAAGGCTACACGGGGAAACGATGTCAAAGGAGTGAGTCTCTCACACACACGCATACACTTATTATATCCAAACGTTAATATATTTGTGTGTTCCAGGTGTGTGCGAGCCCACATGTATGAACAGCGGCAAATGTGTAGGGGCCAACACGTGTTCGTGTACATCAGGCTGGAGGGGAAACAGATGTAACATACGTACGTAAGATGATATGGAATAAATAGCATGCACTATTAATAATAATAATACAAATGTTTCTTTTTAGCCGTGTGTCTGCAGAAGTGTAAAAACGGAGGCGAGTGCGTGGGGCCCAACACGTGCCACTGTCCCGCCGGCTGGGAGGGCCTGCAGTGTCAAACACGTGAGTCACATAATATAAATCAAATATTTATAAATAATATCATTCGGCTGATATTTGCTGTGCAAATAGCCGTGTGCCGACAACGCTGCTTGAACGGGGGGCGCTGCGTGCTGCCTGACTACTGCTACTGTCGGAGGGGCTACAAGGGTCTCACATGCGCCGTTCAGGTCAGTAGAAAAGTAGATGGTGAGCTACATCCATCTTATCGCGATGTACCTTTGTGTGTTTCGCAGGTCTCGCAAGCCTGAAGTGAAGGAAAAATACAGGGAGTGTGTGGATAGTAGTATGTATGTGTAGATTGACAAATGTCGCCGCCTTGTGGGGACTCAGTGTATTGCTTTTGTCTTTTTGGTTCCCCTTATTGTACTCTACCTCATATGAGAGCTTTTTTTTTTAAGTCACATTGCATGAGAGGCTCCTCCATGCCCCTACCCATAATTATTTGACAAATATTATTAATATTTGGATTTTATTATTAGTAGTATCATGACTTATACGCTATTGTTTATACTTGCTTTTGTTTATTAGCGCACCTGAGAGTATCTGTGATTGTTATTAAATGGAAACATATTGTAAGAAAAATATGTGACTAAAGAATTGTTTTTTCCTTTAAATGTTTTTATTACTCCATTTAATGACACAAAGTACAATTCATACACAGAAAGACAACGCAAGCCGTATTTGTACAATAAAAATGAGAATAAATGAGAAGTAAAGTGGACTGTCGGGCCCTAGTGGCGCCTCTTCTTTTCCTCACAGCGAGGCCCCAAGAAGGGGAGACGGCAGCGGCATTTGTTCGGTGAAATGCATTTTCCTCCATTCAGGCATCGCAGAGTGCACTCGGCTGCAACACACATCAATAAAAAATTAACATTCCCTTTGCTTTTAACAAAGTTTCAAATCAAGCCTCTGCGACGATACACAAAAATTTGCAATTGGCGTCTCAAAAAGTACTTTTATTGTTGTGAGTGCTGTCGAACTCACCGATGTGGCAGGCGCCCCCCAGCCATCCTTCAGGACAGCTGCAGATTCCAGGGGCCATGCAGACACCCCCATTTCTGCAGCCTTGGGGGCAAATAGCTGACAGGAAACAAAGCGCAGGAACATTATTAGCTGCAGAAATGTATGTAGAGTGAACCCCAGTTTGTCACAGGGGATGTTTTAGTCCCTCCCACCACCGTGTCGAGCACCATTTGCCGCCTGGGAGCCAAGGTGCTAATGTAATTGGACCCGGGCCTATTAAAAAAAGCAAAACAAAACACAAACCCTCTTGACATTTGGAGCCTGTCCAGCTGGAGGGACAAATACACTTGGCCACTCCGTTGACAGCGTTGCATTCACCGCCATTCCAGCAGCCGTCATTGCATGTCACTATACACACAAAGAATATTTGTACAACTTCTTTTTGCATTTGTGTGACATTATATAATACTAAAATGATACCTTTGTGACAATATCTGCCTCCAAAGCCTGAGGGACATCTGCATTTTCCAGGACGAAGACACACACCTCCATTCTTACATTTGGGATAGCAGTTGGCTGCATGCACACAATTGAAAAATCACTTTTTTAATCACTTTGGACAAAATCAAAACAAATTGCTTAATCTAATTCGAATTAGATTTGCGTTTTTTGATTGAAGAATTTTGATTGATTTTGTCAGTGGTCGAAATAAAATCTGATTGTATTTTATGGGTTTGTTAAAATTAAATTACAGCGTTGTTGTATATTTGAATACAACTTTATTTAAAAAAGCAATCATGGAACAAACTGAATTGACATGCAGGGGACAATAATGGTTTAATCCGCTTAATTAAGTCTGATTAAAAACGAGTTTTGTATCTACAATAATTTCTGGAATTCTACTTTATTCAAACAATCATTATTAAAATAAGATATGCAGGTGTCTAGAAGTTGTCGCGGAAGCATTTTCTCACCATACTGGCAGTTGTCCCCATCGTAACCGCGGCCGCACAGGCATGTGTTGTTGCGGATGCACACACCGGCGTGTTGGCACGGCGGCTCGCACGTCGCCTTCGGGTCAAAAATGAACCCCAATGCTACCCCCCGAGGAGCGTCCGAACGCGCCCAGCAAAGACTGCCACATAGACCACAAAGCCACACCGCCAGAAGAAGAGCCGCCGTGGCCGGTCCCGGTGTCCCGAAAAAGCCCATGACTGACTCAAAAGAAGCAAGGGAAGTCCGCTAATGGCGAAATAGCACCGGAGGAGCTTCCCGCCACCCGGCAGCCTGCCCGGAGACAAGCGGGAGGTAAGTGTGGGGGGAAGCGGGCGTGGCCGCCTGACGGGAGGGTCCATGATGGTGGAGGTAAGAAACAACTTTTTTTTAACCTCCAACCTTTAACGTTAAGGAAAAGAACTTATACCATGACCGAGGTTGTTAACTTATTTCATATCACCGACTGGCGTCCGCCATTAATTAGCTTGCTAGTTCGTAGCTACGTTTTCGCTATTAGCTTCATTAGCATTTTATGTCCTCCATCTCAGTATATTCTTGTAATATTTCAAACTTAATGGCCAGTTCTAGATTCAAAATGTCACACATGAAACCTGTACGTTATGAAAAGTGATATTAAATTCATTAAGTTATCTTAATGGAATGAATTAACATCGCGAGGGTCATCTCCCGTTTGAAGTTAGCATTAGCATTTGTCGTCACGTGACCAACGTCAGCTTTTTTTCTGGAATTTTCTATAATATTAAACTTTACGTCGTCTTTTATTCGTCTCATTCAAATAATCACAATAAGCACAACCAAGCAATAAAATTTGAGGCTAACGAATACTTCAAGACTATTTCCTTTCCCTGGTTTCAAATTTTCTCAAAGATTTTAAAAATTGTTGCTGTATTTTGTATCATGAAGATCAACTTAACTCAAATAACTGAAAAAAGAACACTTGTCAAAAGGGTCACTTAGTATAGGTTAGGTCCTAACTGTACTTTGTCAACCTTTATTCAACATTCCAGACATCAGTAAACGTTTTTCAGTCTGACTTGATTTTATGAAGAATGTTCTAAGTCGGAAAACTGTTTATGCAGACAAGCACACATGTGGAAAAGTCATTAGCAAATGCACAGGGAGAGGAAACGTAGATCTTATATGATATATCTTATATCTTATATGTTGGAGGTCACCTGGAGTGTCAACAACTGTCAATGAGGGAATGTTCGGTCAATTTATGCATTTTGTTGTGTTATTGTGTAAATGTACAATTTGAATAACATTGGGATAAAATGAACACACTGAATTTAGAGAATTATTGTGTTATTGTTTCTGTGTAAATGTTCAATTTGAATAACATTGAGATAAATTGAACACAGGTAAGTCTGAATTTAGAGAATTGTTGTGTTATTGTTTTTGTGTAAATGTACAATTTGAATAACATTGGGATCAAATCAACACAGGTAAGTCTGAATTTAGAGTTGTGTGCCTTCAACACTGCAATGAAACCGTTCTGCGTTCTACTGGAAAATATGGAAGATATTTAGCAGCAAGAAGAAGTAGTGAAGGAGCAGAGTTCACGTAAGTTGCTGTAAGCATATATTGTGTACTTTATTTTTATTTTTTTGCCGCCCCATGTGTGTTCAATTCGTAGTGATTTGAAGGTTTAGAATTATCACAGCTATGCTAATTTCAGTTTAGCCAGTTTACTGTATAGTGTCACATGTTAGCATAGCACTAAGCTAACAAATTTCACTAGGGGAAATAATGTGTTTTTCTTTGTGAGTTTAGAGTTTATATTTCAAATGTTTGATTGTGTATTTTTTTGTAAAGTTCTACAATAAACCGACACTGGTAACTTGCAGAAATGCTTTAAAAAGTCAGTTTTTAATATACTTAAATTTGTTAACACTTTTTAGCAGTAATAGATATATTTTTTAATGTAGTCTATATAGCAAATTTTACTTACCGTGAGTGGTCTTAGAATATTTGCTGTATTTGCGGTCGCTTTTTAAATTTTTGACCTATATACAATTTTGTGTGTTGTGGTTTTTTTCATGCATACGTGTGTTTCCATGTTACAGCAAGCTGTCTGATGAACAGGAAACGAGACGGCCGTGGTTTTGATGAGCAAAACAGATGGAAACATACTGCGATGCTCTGGAGACAGCTGGCGCGGTTTCTAGGTCGAGGAAGTTGTCGGAATAACTTGGACGCGGCGGCATGTAAATGCCACTGGGAGTTTGAATAAATGTAATAAATAAAAGTACATGATGGAATTTATGTGTGTGCCACATTTATATTCACCTTACTGTGCATCGATTAGTTGACTTTGACTTCTTTTGTGTTATCCTTTATGTCCTCAAACAATTTATTTATTGCAAATGTCGTCTTTTCCAAATATTTTTGAAGAACTAGTTTTCACAGTAGTCAATTATTTATAGGTCTACAGCGCCCCCTGTATTCCACAGACAGTACAACACAGTGAAAGGACAAAACATTTTATTTTAGGCCTTCCTTCTTTACAAAGTAACCTCAAATGTTATCCATCTTATTGTTTTTTTAAATAGCAAATGAAAGAATCCAATTAAGTTTATTTAACAACATGGTATCACAAGTTGCACAGAGCAGAGTCAAGAACGGAGGTCACCACAGATTCAGAAAATAAAGACAAAAATGCATCCGCACGTCAGTTCATAATCAAGCTCCATTTTCATGTGTTATAACATACCTCGTTGCCACTTGCAAAAATAGCAGATATTCATTACATCTTTTACTGCAATCACATTTGTGTTAAAATCACACTCCAAAGAAATGCTCAAAATAATAATAGTATATAATATGAAATAATAGTAAATAAACAACAGCAAGGACTAAACACGTCAAAATACAGCCCAAAGTAAGTTAAGAAAAACACAAAAAACATGAGGTGTCAACTAAACTGAAAGTACCTTTCTCCGTTAACAGAGTTTTTATTCAAAACAAAAATACTCGATGTTGAACCTAGAGCGTGAAAAGTGCTGGGGAAATTAGTGGTCCAGAACATGCCAAACGATAGTCGGAGTGTGAACTATGCAAGCTTTCTAAAACACATTTTTATTGTTAAAAGAACTTTTTCCAAACTAACGTTTTACTTTAACACACTGTTAATGCAAACAAGCAGCCGTAACGTACATGTCTTAAGAACGACATCTCCTCGGCTGCACCAACTAACTAGCACTTCACCTAGTAAGACGAAGACGTTTGAAAGTTAGGCTCGTGTTCTTAGAATGCTTCCACGTGACCGTGCAAGGTCGTGGTGTTCCCTCCACAGTCCACGTACTGGTACATCTCCTGCGACACCTGCTCGGCGTGGCCAAAGTATGACGTGGTCACCGTTACCCTGGTTTTCGTAAAAAAAAAAAAACCTCAGTAAGTCGCCTGTAAAGTAAATTTGTTTAATATCTGAAGATAATGAGTGAAAAATTCACTTCAGCAGTTAAAGAAATAGTTGCTCAAGTCCTACTTACTGCATCATGACCACCATGTTGTGCACCCTGATGGACTGCAGCGTACAGTAGTCACTGCGGACAACGAGATAAACATCAGCGCGTTGTGACCAAAGTCCATATAGCATAAAAAGCACTCGGAGGAACATCAACTTACAACATGTAATTTAATTCGTCCGCAATCACAGTGGGAACAGTGTAGTCAATCTGAAAAACACAAACGCAGAGAATTTTCAACTTGTGGTTCAAAGGTGAGCAGATTAGAAAAGTTATCAATGTTGTTTTTAAGTCTCCCTTTCTAATTTAGTGGTTTGCACTAAGTCCAAAGTTTGCAGAAGCCCATCTGTGATCCATATGGAGCAGGTGTCATATGACACAACAAACAGCAGGAAGGCTGTGCTGGACTGTCATTGTTGCTTTTGTCCACTAGTGGGCGAGGGTTGATGCTTATTCTTGACTTGGCTGTAATGCTTTTGTTACACTTAAAAAACACTGGTACACACCTGTCGCTGGTCCAGAGGTACGATGACAGTGCTGTTCTTGTTGAACTTGGCTTTGCCGATCACCGTCTTGGCAAACTCCACTTGGGCGGTGATGTTGGTGACCGATATGGCGTAATAGTTGTTATTCGTGATGTTCAGCGTATTCTGGATGGTAGAGGACAACGGAGATATGAGAAATTCGCTGATCACAATGTTTGATGAGTAGAACCAAAGATTATTGCTGGGAAACAGTTGCTAAGCAAATGTTGACACAGCTGGACAATCGTACCGTAATGTTGAGATAGATTATCTGCTTCTCGTGATCGTAGGTCACGTAAGCCGACTTGACGCCCACGTATTCGACGTTGATGGTGCGAGGGAATAGGAAGAAGACGGCGAGGCTGGACAGCAGTAGGCAAACGCACACTGAGATGGTCACGTAGAGCTTCCTGCACACCAGACAAAAACCAAAATGAGACCTAGCCAACGACGCGTTTTTCCGCGCATCCGTACGAAAACAACTCACGTTCTGCTCGGCCTTAGCCTTTGGTCACTATAAGGAATCAGAGCTACCAGCTGATTTTCCTGACCTGTTCAATCATTAGGAAAACAATGAAAGCAGTTATTGTACAGCAAACGTCCGCATACCATTTTGTGATGTAATAATTTCAGGTATTTGATTATTTATCAACCCAAGTAGTCAAGAAACGATGCAATGTACTTTTGAGTGCGTTTGGTAGATTTTTTTTTACCTCGTGGGATGCGACCGGTGCCCTGACACGTGGGACAGGTCACGCTGTCCCGTCCAGTGAACTCTACATATGGAAAGTGTGAAACTTCTCCATTCTTTCCATCCTCCGGCACCGACGTCTCATCGTACTCGTCCGTATTTGCTGTCAATGCGTCTTGACTGAAGTCTTTGTGCCTAGCCAGCAGTGACTGGGACTTCCCCATCGCTGACACCGTCTGTCACTATTTAAAAACCACATGCATAATGCCACAGATAGGTTAATTGCTGAACTATGCCCAACAAAATGGAGGCTAGTGGTTAGTTTCAATCTTCTCAAAAGTTGTGCGAACCATTTTTCCCAAATGAATTAAAATTAGTATGACTCTGGTTCCACCATATGCTTACTTAAAATGGTAAGAAAAAAAAGATTGGATGTTTAGCTTTAAGTCAATACAACTTAAAAAAAAACAGATGCATAAGATAGGATCAAAATTTTTTCAAAATATGAATTTTAATTTGTATAATATATAATTTCAATATTCTATCGGATCAATTAGTTTTAATATATACAAAAAACGTTTTTCCAACAGAAAACTCCTCTAAATTATTGATGATTCAGAAGACCAACACGAATGTTAATATTACATATTTATTCATTTCACAAGGTTAATTTTGATCTCATTTACGGGTGGTTTTGTAGGTGGGACGAATTATGGTTCACCATTTCACGCATGTTTAACAACATGAAGCTTCGGACCCAGTCCGCCATACTGTTTGTTCCATATACTGTAGACGCGAGTGGGGAACACAAAGTCCCGGAAGCTTCAAATTCATATCCACGCCCCAATTTCTGTGCAGGCTTCAGTATTCAGTGACAAATGTGAGATGTTCACACAATAACCGTAAAATTTTTGACGCTCTGGTGACATCGGCCAAATGAATTTCACGAGACAAACGCAGCAGGCTCAGTGGACGGATGGACGAACGGACGGCAGCCAATGCGTCACCGCAACAGTTTTTTTTGGACAGATACTTTTGTTCGTCGCTTTCGTTTTTGGAGAAGACGATTCCTGTCAAATCCGGCACGAACCGGCTCACCTGTGTCGTCGCTCTTTATTTTGCGGAATCTGCTGTCATGCGATCGCGCCGCCGGGTTTGTTGTGCTTCTAATCGGCAAGGGAGAACGAAGCGCTACGGAACGCCCCCATCACTTCTCCGTATTGGTCAGAAGATGCCAACACTCGTGACGTTGCATTTTAGCGCAATAGATTACGTTAAAAATCGACGGGTAAAAATGCGATGAAACCCTAACAATATATAAATAATAGACTTTGAATTAATTAATTAATTAGAATATGTTTGAGCCCCCCCCCCGTGCATTTCCCCAACTGTATGACAAATATCAACATATAGCACCACGTAAATATTACAAAAGTATTATTGCATATAATCCAACATTTTTATTAAATATTTATGATTTATAAATGCGTGCAGAAATGTCAGTGTAAATGTTAATACGCGTACTGCAGTTGGCACGGTTGTTTGCATCCATCGGGCCAGACGGTGGCAGTGTGCACCCATGCTTGACTGGCTCATTGTTTTGTGTAAACAATGTGCTTAACCTCTCTTGTACCCCGTACTAATTGAAATATTCAATTACAAAACCATAAATACATCTCTTGAGGCAGGACAGATTATTTGAACTATTGTGAATTTCTGTTCGCAGGCCATTTGGCACGCGCATGAAACATATGCTAAAAATAAAAAATGCATTTTGGCCATCACAGTGACCCACTTGGCGACATCATGGAGGTTGTTTTAATACTCGGGCTAAATGACAAGAATGGGCATTAAGCAGAGGCCGTAAATATCTTCCGGCTCCGACAGATTTACCATTTTTTCAGCAAATATGCTTTTAATGACGCAACACTGGCACGTTTTAACCGGATTTTCTCGAGTTTCACTTTGATAGTTAGAAACATATTCATTTATGAATGGAGGAGCAGAACAGGCACGCTCAGAGCAAATCTGCAGTGGCCGATATGCAAATGTCTTTGACTAAATGGTTCAGAAATCACCAGCAGCTATTTTAGAACATCAGCACTTAATTAAATAGATTTTATGAAAGGAATTGCCTCTCAGCCTCTATCTTATAAGTTCTTTGAAATGGTGGCTAAAAAGAACCGCTTAATGGATAAAATTAAATTAAAAGTCTTCATTGTACTGCTACATTAAAGGAAAGTTTTGCATGTCACTTTAAGATCACTGAAAAATATTACTATATCACAGCTACTTTTTTTTACTTCTTTGAGCTTCAGTAGTTAAAGAAAGTAATGCCCATGTATAAATATTTTTTGATCGGTCCCATTCCAAATGAATGTTTCAAATCTTCATAATGGTTCGATCTTTCCACAGAGAATAGCCTGACAATGGAAAATCAGAATGCTTATTGCAATTGTCTGAAAGCATTATATCAAAGAAAGATGTGAAGAAACAACAAACACTTGTCTATAAGTAGTATTTATATTTTATTTTCACCAATAGATGGTGGAGTTGAGCTATGCTATTTTTGGTTTTGCGCTTCCCATCTCGCCCATGTATTTGAACAGGAAATCGGCAAATTAAAATCATCGACGTTATTGGGTTAAAAAATAAAATCAATGTACAACAAGGACCATATAGCTCAAATGGAAAAGAATTCCATGTAGCCATTATGTATTTATTAAGTCTTAACATTTTGATTGATTCCAAATTGCCCATTGTGAATTACAAATAATAGTGTCACCCTCTGTATCAGACCAACACAGCAAGACCCAAAATGTTCACTGGCTATTTATTTCTGCCTAATATGTGGAACAAATCCAAATAAATTAAAATGTGTCTTTTTTGGGGAGGGGAGGTCATACGGTGTCAACCTGTGCAGCCATGTTGAACTTGTGTGTTAAAACGCAGCAGGACGTCCACTCACGCGCCACCAAACTGCGCTCGGACACTTCAGGGAGCAAATAGAGCGCAACAGGGGTGTGTGAATGCAATCATTCCAAGTACATCCGTCATGTTAGGTTGTTTCTCGTATGACCTACAGCCTGCGTCGTCCCCCCCTCGTATCCCCTTGACCAGATGGGCTCGCATCTGCCTAGCTCAGAATCTGGCAGCCGTGGGTCTTCTCAGGTCAGAAACACGGCTTGAAACTGGCCACTTATTACAAACCACACCCTGAAGTGGGTGCCAGAGAATCGCAGGGCGGGTAATTGGAAGATTCCACTTGCCTTTGACACAAAGAAGAATCGCCTTGCCTCAATGACTTACACTTGCACTGTCAGAGAGACCAAAGGATTGTCGAGATGAAGGCGTGTCACATCTTCAACTTGAGGCTGACAAGTCCTCGTCGTCGGTCTACGCGACAAATCGAAAGTGACAGTCGGATGCGGCGACTCTGGCGGCTCTTGATCACCTTCTCATTTACCAAATTGATCAGGCAGCGCGAGAGGAAGTCGACTAGATTTTCATCATGTCAAAGAAACCTTGAGGGAAGAACGTCTCGTGTGGAAGGAAGGAAGGTTCGGTCATGGCAGGAAGACCTTCATCCTTCGGTTATGATGTTTAAGAGGCCCACTCGGAATTGCACCGATTTCTGCAAATACATTTGACCTTCCTTTTTTTCATATGAAATAACAAAGCAAATGTTCCATGAAATCTCATGTATAATATTGACAAAGGAAAAAAAAAATAGTGATTTTTACTATGGTTACAGTTAGCTGTAGCTAGTTTCATAAATCTAAGACGTAATTTACCTTATTGTTTTTTAAAAATATATTTCAATTTTATTGTAGTTAACAAACAAGTGTTTTTTCAATTTTAGTTGGTTAATATTAATGAACTGTGACAACCTTACACAAAAAAACAACACAAGTAGTTTGTCAAGGAGCTCACGGAGTAATTTTAGCATCACGTGTGCATGAACCTTATGGGTGAATGCGAGGGTGGCGGAGTGCTTTGGGTTTGTTTGTCCCGGCTAAGAACCTGAACAACAGCACATTAATGGGCTTTACGTAAAAACACGGGTGTGCATGCCCAAACACAATAACTGCAGGCAGAAACGCGAATAAAAAGTGTCTCTCTCGGTAAAGCACGCACACAAACACACACTCGCATGCACGTTCTTGCCTGTCAGATCATATTAGCATCAGGTCAGCATGCTTTTTTCTCAGCGTGTTGCTATGGCAGCACGGAGAGAGAGAGAAAAAAATGTCAGTCAGTGATGACTGAATTGCTGCCTGTCACCGCTGCGCCTAATTTACGCTTCATTGGGCCTCGCATGCGATAAAATGAGTTTAACTTAAACACACGGATCAATGGCGTTTTTGCGTGCATTATTTATCTACTTTGTAGCTAATCGACATCAAAATCCAGGTTAAAATAGTCATCCAAGTCTTGTTTCCAAAAGCAAAAATTAGACTACATAAAATCAGTTTGGCCCTGAAATAAAAAAAAAACGTTTTTAACTTGAACTCACTCACATCCAATTCCCCGAGGAGCCCCATAGGCTTATTTGCATCTACTTTTATTAGACTGAAATCAAAACAGTGACTACGCAGGTCAAAAGGTGCCAATAAAATTTACATCATGTTGCCAAGTTTTACATTTGATACGCAACACTTAGATGATTCACACTTATGCTGACACCTCACTAAAATACACAGAAGATGACAACTACCGTTGAGCATATCGCTGCACGCATGTTGTTGACTGCTGGCACAGAAGCAACTCTCGTGTGGAGCCCACTGAGAATTCTGGCAGGATGTGTAAAAATTTGCCATGTGGGTCAGTTTATTTTTTTACCCCCTCCCAAATATTTGTCCTCCTGTATTTCCAGAGGCTTGACAGAGTGGCGGCTAAAAACAGAAAGTGTACTGTACGTGACCTCGTTCTGCTCACCTCACTCTCGCGCTCACTCACTCTTTCTCTCGAAAAACACAAATTTATGTCATCGATTAAAATATTGGCACACTGTGCTACGATTTAATCTGGACATTAAAATATACCTACCCTACATCGCTTCACTTATAGCACAGAGATTTGAACTAGTTCACTATTTCGTTGTCCCGTTAGCATGCCAGTATTCCTACTCGTGTTCAGAAATGTCGTATATTTTCAGAAACATTTTAATATATAAATCGGTATCCAATCGTTCCCATAACGTTGCGTTGATGGAGCCAAGCGTTTTCCCCCTCCCATCTGGCACCAAATCCGCCTTTTTGTGTAACAACCACAACACAATCATATATTGTTTGAATGGTAATGTAATCAAACGAATCACATTAATCCCATGTGGGTTAGCGTGTCTCATACATGTCGCTCGCCCTCCGTTAATGTTAGGATTTAGCATGCTTTACGTTAAAGTACATCTAAATGATATGCTTTGTGGTCTTATATAAATACCTAAAGGGGATGTATAAATGAATTTATGCATTATCTACACTATGGCGGGATAGTCCAGCTGCTTATCAGGACAAGTGGGCAGGCAGCCGGATGTGCTTTTCGCGCAAAGACAGCCATGCCAAATGTGAATTATAAAATATATATATATATATTACCAAGTACTGTGGTGCCTTGAGATAATTTTTTGCAACTCAAATCACTCACAACTCAAAAACGACAATTAACGACATAATCGGCGAGATGAGACGATTCAATTTCCATCATCGACTTGAAACATCTGAAGTCATGTGACCCCGTCCACACATTCCACCGTGTCCTAGTTTCTTCAACCTGCTGACAGAGAGACACACAGACAAAGATGCGATCTTGGCTAAAATCAGTGTGAAGTTTATTTTATTCATTTATCCAGGCCGATTTAAAGCGATCCGCCCCAAATTCAGACGTGCTCGTCCCACTAGGCTAGGATATGCGCTCACGCACTCCAAGTATTGCACGACAGATTTGACATAATCCCACCGACAGATGGGTTAGAGCTCATATCCTCCGTCTTAGAACACCAGCACAGCACACTCGTGCTACAACACTGCAGACAAAGTTTGAATTAAAATTGGGCTTCTATTTATTTCATTTTTTTTGTATGCGTGTAATCCCGCTAAGAGATGTGGGTAAAAACAGAACTTCCTCGTGGGATTTTCACGGATTTACGCATCAGATGCGGGGGGGATCAGTTCCAAACTAGCAACATTTGGATGTGTTTTGACTCGGCACTCGGGTTAGCATTTAACAAAGCCGCATGTAGCCGAAAAAATAAATAAAAACATTGTGTTCCGCCACGAGGCCAGAATATAAGAATTGAGACATCCGCGGACATCATCGCGGCAATACGTTTAATCGGGGATGAGATTTTAACAGACGGTCATAAATATATACATGTGAGTTTGAGGCTACGCTCTGTCGACCTACTGTTCACTTGTCAACATATTCACTTCCAGATGGCATTACCTGCAGTGTGAAGCGTTACCCTGGGATCCAAAACAGGTTCATGCCCAACATAAAAAGACCCCCCAGAACTAATTGTTATTGCACATGTGCAATGACGGTTTGTCCTAAAACGCACCACAATTTAAACAAATAATAGTTTTTCGACTCTATCATACTGCAATCTGTGTGTGTACATGTCAAGCCTGCTGCCCGCTTCAATCCCACAAATCAGAGAAATGTAAAATTTGATTTGTGGAGCAATTTGTCACACGCAGATAAAGATTATCGTGCCCTTCTGCTTTTGATTTTTCCACCCTGCAAGTTCCACCCCCCCGTTTGCGCTGCCTTATCTGCATCCCCCCCTTTTTTTCTCTCCTTCCCAGTGCTGACGTCCAGACACCGCGGCATTAGCTGACCCTTTAGCGCCATTGTTAGCCTGTCAGCTCATGCTGAGCCCACGCAAAGATAAAAAAAAAGACGTTTAGCAATGCGTGTGCACGCGTACAAGCGTGAGGAAAATTGCATTTTCGGCAAAAGTATTGAGGCAGCGACAAAAAGGAAATGTGGACCTTGGTGAGAATTGTAAATACCTGACAAAAGTATTGGGCTAAAGTTTTGGGGATTCCTCGGGGAAATAACAAATAAATAGTAGAGGTGATTAAAAGTATTGGAACGCCTGCAAGGAATACAATGCATTTTAGTCCACTTTGTTCCGGGTGCAATTAGCAGAGCATGATTTAGTGGTAGGTATCGACGGTGCAGCCCGAGAGCCATTTATGTGTTATGTTTGCTTTAGGGAGGTCACGTTTTGCCACCTGCCTTTGATTGTTTTGTAATGGGCAGACACGGCGCTAAGTGGGACGCTCTCGGCTTGCTAATGAATCAACGCGTCTACGACAAATCATTTGTTAATTGGACCGAGTCACAGCTTGTGTGCTGCTTATCGGCGCTGAACTGAAAGAATTAACTCCATCGCTCGCTCATTCTTTTATCGCCCATGTTTTTTTTTTTTTTGCTTCAGTCTTTTGCTCCCACCCGCCGCCACCATCATCATCATCAACCTAGCCTCTGCCTTCCCTGCATGGAGCCGCACTCTTGTCTGCCTTTCTGATTCGGGAGCAGCGGTTCTCGGTTCCCCCGCTGCTCTCCTGTTGTACCCCCCCAACCCCTGTTAAGTCCCCCCCCCAAACAGCATGAGCAGAGGGAGTGAGGGAAGAGGAGGTTTTGTTCTTCCTTATTTCCAGAGAGAGGAATACCAGTGTGCCAGGAACAGGACTCGAAGCAAACCTTGACCCAAGATGGCTGCTTCAATTCAAAATGGAAGTGGAAAATTGCCATTTTCATGGCCGATGTGTGTTTTTGGCGAGTCTACTCATGAGAAAGAAATAGCCAACAAATTCCTTGTTGCCAAGGGAAACTGGCAACAGAACCTAAATTAGAAGGAAAAAAAAATCTATAGTGTCCTATAGAGGATATTTCCACTTTCCTGCATCTTTGCTTACCATGCTGTGGCCCAGACTCAAGTTCTTTGCAGTTTAGCATCATACATTTGCCATCTACATGTTTCTAATTCTGTAGCAGGGTCCAGAAATGACCATTCAAACCAAAATGGTGGACTTCCTATGTCTTTTCAGACATATCTCCCAAAGACTTCTTTTTCTCAGGCCTTCTCATGAACTGATTCTCATGCAGAGCAAATTTCACGTCGCTAAGTGAAACTGGCTCCTGTGGCTGAATTTTAACTAAAAATCTGCCGTGCGCAACAGAGCCAATTTTGGTGTACTTGGGGCTTAATAAAAGCGAAGAGAGGGACGAGACAGGTAATGAGAATGGAGTTGGGGGGGGGAGTAAGGCAGCGGAAAGAGCAAATGAACGAGCGAGGTGAGTGAGTGAGCTAGAGCGTGAGGTAGAGCGAGGCGGCACACTGCAGATCCTCGCCCACTGTCGCCTCTCTCCGCCAGCAGAGGAGACGACAGCGCAGGAGGGAGGACGCCATGGGGGAGCCTCTCCGGAGTCTCCGACAGCAGCTCTCCCGCTGACCACCACCACTATCCCCTCCTCCTTTCCATCACTCCTTTGCATGCCCTTCAACTCCTCCTGCCTCAAAGTGAGCCACGCTCCACTTCTTCTCGGCTCTTTTTAGGACTACCGTTTTTTTTTTTCCTTCTTCTGCAGTTGTTTTTCCTCAGCTGACCTCCCTCGAGCTGAGTGGATTTACTTTTTTTCGTCCCTCTGTGTCGGGACCATGGGGTGGCGGAGGGACAGCTGGCACCTCCTGGTGTCACTGCTGCTTCTCTTGGGCTGCGTTTTCCGGCGGGATCTCGCCCAGACGGATGATGGCGGGAAGTCCGTCTACTTCTGGGAAACAGGTAGAGCTGATCCGTGATCTCTCGTCGATGCGCTAGTATGCAACTTCCCCCGTGCCGGTGGGTTGCAAATGTCAAATCGAATCGAGACGGTCGGTCCATTTTTTTTCCCTTCAAAACAACTTAACAGAAAGATGATCCCGATAACTTGCTGTGATCCGTTGTTACATTGGATTACGCTCTGTCTCAGGTGATGCCATTCAGGCATTGTTCCAGAACGGGAACAGAGGAGGTGGAAAAGGTGGTTTGACGATTTGGATGGATTTGACACAAGGTCATGTGGTGTTGAGCCTTACCCACCATGTCATTGGCTAACGTGGCTACACATGGATCGTCATTAGCATGGCTACACGGGGAATGTCGTTAGCATTAAGCAAGTGGGCGAAATGATTCGCTTTGCTTGAACATGCTGGTGTTTCTGTGAGTTTTCTTCTCATCTTCCCAAAAGTGATGTTATACCATACGATTTCGTAGTTTGCATCCCCAACCATGTCAACGTTCGACATTGGCTCCTAAAACTTTGCCCCCTCGACGCCCGATTCCGTCGCCTGTCGTGCCTTGTGGTGCTTGGCCGCCTCGCCGTTTGACGCAGCTCACCGCCTCTTCTTGCTTCTTTAAAGAGGATGTAGCCCGCTAAGGAGATTAAAGCAGCGGGGATTTAACAAACCGGGAAAGGGAGCGGACTTGAGGAAAGGGGGCCGCCATGCAGTCAGCGGAGAGGGAGCAACTTAACCTACATCCGCCCCATCGTAGGTCGGCCACGTTTACGCCCCCGGCTTCCTCCCGCATCTCAATGGGTGGAAAAAGTTCCGGGATGACTTTGAAATGAACAAGGAGAGTTTTAGTCGGCCTCAGTGGAAACATTTCACAATGATTGCGAGTCTGTGAATCCCTGCTGTGATTTGTTTCATAATGATTTCAATGATACTTTGATTCAGGAGATTTGCATTGCTTCAATTCAGTGCACTCAATAATGGATCAGTGGACCCCAATGCAAGTGGACTTGTTGGTTATTTATGATTTTGGTGTCATCCTCTTAGCTAACGAACAATCAAACTAAAAACGTTATGCGTCGCTCGTAAAAAAAATATCACGTTGATGGAATTGAATGCGCTGACTTGGTGGACTGTAACTTGCAGTACATACGCTCACATGTAACAGCTTCTTCCCGGTACCGTCCAACGGATTTCCGGGAAGCCTTTTTCCGGCTCCCACGCCACACCACCTTTCTGCTGCTTCTCAATGGGTGGAATCGCTCCGGGCGGGCTCCGTGCTTTGAAACGTAATCCAGCCGCTGGGAGTTGAGTTGGCCTCAGTTTAACGTATCGCATTGATTGTGAGCCTGGAGTCCGTCCCCCACCCCGCCGTGTATTACATTCACACAATTTAGGGCTTTGAACCAATCCCTGACGTGTTTTTCTGTATTCTTTAAATCAAAATTCGTTTGTTTTTGTTGTTTTCCTTCCAGCCTTACTGATCATGTGCAAAGCGAGATGGTTTTTTGTGTACATTTATGTGAATATTCTCGTGGCAAGCGATGCCCTGGTGTTTTGCATATTGATGAGTCTGGAGCTCAAGTAAAGGGGGCCTACCTCGGAAACTGTGGGGAATAGGCCCCGCCTTTCCTCGCCGTGCCTTACCTCCCCGCCTCGTTTTCTCTTTGCTTGCGCGGAAATATCTCTTTTTGCAAGGTGAGGCGGCTCAGAGCAGTTTTGTGCTTTGAGCTTTCTATTGCGAGACAAAAATCTCTGAAGGTAGTGCCGAAGATAACAGATAAAAATGAGCGCGAGTGAGAGATCCTAGGTTAACACAGCCTGTGATGAAGGCGGCAATAAAAGGATGACACACTTTGCTGGCCCCTTTGAGACCCCCCCCCCCCCCCTCCCTCCCCAAAACACTGGCGTGTATTTCATACCTCCGCCAAGCCCAAATGCGAAAGTGAGGAGTTTGGCTCTGATGGCAGTTTGTCATTTCGATGGAACAGAATATTTGGAGTGAATTCCATGGCTCCTACTTGGGAGTTTGTCCAAATGTCCCATCCTTATCCTACACAGATAGATTATTTTTCCTCCAGCAGCTTATGTAGGCTAAATATAAACAATTATTAATGATGGTGGGAACAATGCACTGCTCTACCCGTTTGAAAACAACCTTGAGTTTGAGCTACTGTATCCCACCATGCTTACATTGCAGTTATTGCACTGTACGCTGTCAGGGGAACTTCTCGTGACATCCAGAATCAAACACGGGGCCGCACCTGCTTATTCATGCTGGAAAGTCATCGTTTCGCCCGCGGAGGCGCATCCACGCTCCCGATGACATAGATTCCCTCCTCGGTGCTTCGTGTGCACTTCATTACTCTTGCCGTCGGCATGAGCTGTCAAGACCTTCCATGCTTGCAATTACAGGAGCAATATCCAGCCGAGGTGTCTCGGAGCCTACCTCAGAAATTGCCTTTGCGGTTTTGACAACATTTGAGCGTTGTTGCCATACGTGTCACTCATTTACGCATTTCATTTTTTTTCCCAACTTAAATAACCGTCGCAACAAATACAAGTTGTGGGGTAGGATTTCATTGATTGTATTCTTCACACAAAATAAGGTGTTGGTGTGCCCAATGTGACACGAACCGTGACCTCAAAACCAAGATACGTACCCGACCGTGATAGTTCGCCACCTCAACTTAGTAGCTTCCATAACCGTATGTCACTCTCATTCGCATGAGGAACTCCAGACCTTTGCTTAACTCGCCTCTCTAACGACCTGTCACATCTCGAAGAACGTTTGGGTGGCACGGCGAGCAACGCGGCGGTTCCCCGACGGGCTCGTTGTTCGCCCGCCCGCCTTCACCCGGCACGGCGGCAATGAAAGATGTCGTCTACGCTCGGCGGGGTCGTTAGCTGCTGCCTCTGGAATCACCGGTAGAAGAGTGACGCCTCATAAATTGAGAGAGCGAGGCAGGTGTGACCTGTTCACAAGTTCAGCAGGTGCAGCCGACGTTGGCAATACAAATATTTTGCCTTTCATTGTTAGCACCTTCAGCGCGTCACAGATTTGTTCCTTTCAAAGTAGAACCGGGCTGTGCTACCATGTACGAGATGTCAAAAAAAATTAATATATGGCAAAAGTTTTAAACTGATATTGTCAACTCGACTCACCTCATCAGTGACCTCACTCACTTTTGAAATAGCATCTCATCTCTGAGCAACCGTCCCGCTGAAATACAGCCGTTAGAAAATAAACATACAGTAGCTCGGTCTTTTACATTAAACACCCGAGCAGGAATCCATTTCCCACCCGGAGGAAACAAAAACAGGAGTGCAGCTTCATCCCCCTCCGCTGGGAATACCAGATTGAGTTCGACTCTCCGTGACCCTCGTTAGCATATCACCTGAGGTCCAACACAAATGAGTTACTTAGCAACAAATTTAGGCCACGCATAAGAATTAAGACACGTTCCTTGGGATTCTGTGGTTTGGTGAAGGCCTTGGGCTTCTATTCAAATTGTTTTTAAGCCCATGCTTTTATTTCCATTCATTAGGAAGAGTGGATCCTGAGGCTAATGGATTGTCGTGACTTGCTACTAAAGGTTCCGCGGGACAGTCACTACGAGACTTGAGTCACTTGAGTCGAGTGTCAATTAGCGAGCCATGGGAAGGGGAATTAATGATACACTACCTGAGACAAATTAGAACAAAGGAAGTGACTTTTTCTACTGTCTTAAAATACTTTAAGTTTCTGGTATCTGTACGTAACATTAGAGGGCGACACGGGAGAGATTTTCACTATTAATCACTCCATTTTTCTGTTTTTGGCTTTGACCTGATAGTGTTTCTCTGTGTAGTCTAATCGTTGCCTGGAAATGGAAAACCTTCGCCAGGCATAGCTGCCAAGTCTTGCTCAGAGAAACTCAGTGTGGAGGCTGTATTTGGAAAGCGAGCCAGACATTTTTGGGCAGAAATGGGCAACTCGTAATACATTTATTTGATTGTGTTATATCATACTTGATAGAACGACGGAGACTAAATAAGACTAAGTTGTATTCTAATAATAATATCCAAATATCCAAAACGTGTTTTTTTTTTTTTGTAATTGGGCGGTTCTGTCTCATATACACAAACCACTGCTCACCCCACGGAATGTAATTCGGGACAAGGCTGATATTTCGACATAAATCCGCCCAGCATGGCTCGGTGACACAGCGACCTATCGGAAAAAAAAATATGTTATTGCTGCTGCCGCAATAAGGCAGAGGCAGTGGTGAGAATCCTCTTATCTCACTCTAAATAAAGTTTTTTGGATGAAGTGTAATCTCTAAGCCCGGCGTGCTTGCCGTATCAGTAATAGCCAGGTTTAGTGTAAGCTGCGCCATTTAGAACAAAACTCTCTTTGGCATTGCGCTCGGCTCGGGATGGATGGCAGCGTTTAGCAAATGCGCAGAGGCGTCTCTTATGCCACCAAACAGATCAATCTGGCTCAGACGTGGAAATATTTTTTAAATGGAGTGCGCTGTCATGGCATCACTCTGTCGGAAAGCCATTAGGGCGGCGGCGACGTGGAACGGCAGAAGTAGACGGGAGCTAATTTTCCCACTTTGATACTGCTTCATTTCCGCTCGACTGCCGCTGCCGTTGTTGTGAATGCTGGTCACGAATACGAAGGCAGCTACGAGCCTATTCCCGCTGCTGAAAGCAGAGAAGGGGGATCAAGTCACAGACGTGAAAGTCTGGAGTCTTACTAAGGTCTTAAGCAAGTCCCAAATCATTTTATCCTGGGAAAATGTATGCGGTTGTCCCCTGCTCCATGACTAATTTCACCAAATGGAGATAAATAGTCAAACTTTGAACCTTACGTACGCCACTTAACCAGTCTTAAAAGCATCCAAGAATTTCGTGTCCTCTAACTTCTAAAAAAAATCAATCCTGCCGAGTGGTGCAAAGTGATTATTAAAATGCATCTGCACTTGGAATTTCGTACAAAACCTACAAAAGAAGCTTATTTGCATGCCCAAAGGCTCTTTGCAGGGTTTTCCCCGTCCCAGAGTCTCGAGGTAACGCTGCAGGCTGAATTCGGGAAACATCTGCTCCTAAAATTTCCTTCTGTAACCTCTACCTGGGTTTTCTGGGTTGTGGTTCTTCGCAGCTCATCGGCCAGTTAAAAGACAAACAAATCCAGCGGCCATATTTGTGAGCCGTTAGGTGTCATTCAAATTTGCGCTTAATTCCCAAGAGACAGCCTCCATGACATTTACCTGGAGAGGTCCTTTTGCTGCCTACTCTGATTTTTTCTCTCTCTCCAATAATGCCATCAAGGCTCAGGCATAAATACTGTATCCCACCACCCGGCAATGTTCTCCTTAATCTTTCATCTCCCTCTTTCCAGTCCGTCAGTTGTGTTTTTGCCTCGTCATGTGACAGTTTGCTGTTAAATCTGCAGCCGGGGGGGTAATTTTGTTTGATTACGCTTGGAAGTATATGAAAACATGACATTAGTGGATTGGTTGTGATGTAACAAGCATCGCTTGGGTGATTGAAAGGTTCTAGTTGTGCTGGATTCCCACAAAAATGGCAATTTTGGACATTTTCCATACTCAAAAACCTTCAGAGCTACGTTTTGTCCGAGAAATTAATTAATCCCAGAAATATCTGATTGCAGGTATTGCTACCGGACAGCTTTTATAATTGCCTGTGCACGAAAACAAAATGAGATTCGCCATAAAACACAAAAAGGACATCGACGTAATCAATAGCACAAAGGAGAGTAAAATAATGTAACAAAAATATTATATTTAAAACATAAACAGTAATGCAGGCGTGCAGTAACTCAAGATTAATTCAAAATAGCCCCGCCTGGTATGGCCACTTTCCGACCTTGACGAAATTAATTTCACGGCTACGTCAAGACATCCATCACAATCCGTCAATGTCAACAACCTTGTGGCCTTACAGCGGGACTTGAACGTGTACCAGAACCAATATGCCGCTTATCACAACACCTCACGCATTTCCGCTTAGCCAGATAAAGCCCGCTCGTGGTGTGAGCTGTTCTTTGTGGGGCTCATTAAAAGTGACCCAGAAAGAACCAGGTGCTCTCAGAGTGAAAGTGACAGCGCGATTGCTTTGGTTAATTGTTAGTGACAGTGTTTGCCAATGCTTCAATTGAAGGCCACGGTCTGTGAAATAGCATTGACGCCCCCTTGGCCCCGCTCTTTTGCTTTTTCTTCTCATTGCGTGCGGAATAGCCAAGTAAACTAATGAGCAACGATTAGCCCAACAGGACCATGGCGACCATTTTTCTCAAGCTGCACACTAATGGCTAATTAGTATTTAATCAGAGATCATAAGTTGATGCATGATGTGTCAAGAAACCAAAATATACATCAACGTATTAGCGTGAAGCACGTTTTAAGATTCATTTCCGGTTATGCCAAATTGCCACAAATTGGCCACATTTGCGGTTAATTGTCCGAATTTGCTCATACAGCATTTTTACCGCTTTTCGCTTAAACTAAACAAAATGCTAAAATGTGCATTCGGCGGCATTAGGCCACTAGATGGAAATTGCACTTGTAGCGTTTCGCCTCATAATCACCACAAGCAACGAATATTTACGACGCGCAGAGGGCTCGTAAAACGGCCGCCGCAGCGGCAAATTCACCGCCGATTCATCCGGTTATGGATCGGACGATAATACCGACATCATGTGCCTCATTTGAAGCTGCGTGATGGCACAATATGAACAGAAAGGGGGTGACTGAAAGGACGCCATAGATTGTTGGCAGACGCGGTGGAGAGGATTTTGCCTCTGTGAAAAGAGAGCAGGGATCAGCGTGGCGTTATCGACGCAATAAGAAACGAGTCGCCAGCGGCCGGGGAAAATAACCACGTGAGCATATTTTGTTACTGTACTTAATATTCTCCCGGGTGATGTTTTTATCACGATATTTATTGGAAGTGCAGCTGGACAGAAAATGGTAACACGCTTGAATCTTGTACTTGATTAAAAACACGGTCACGCCTGTCAACAGCAAATTGTAATCGGAGATGGATTCTTGTGTTCCTAACCATATTTAAAACAATTCTTTAGGCCAACTTATTTTAGCTTAAAGGAGTCATTTTACTTTTTTTAAACAATAGTATCTGTGCTTCTACTTAAGTAGCCTAGCCTACAGATGTCAGTACTTTAGCACCTCTGTTTGGAGCGAGACTGTGACAGTGACGGAGCGGCAGGCTAATCAGCAGTGACAAGGCCTTGGATTAAAAGCAGGCCGGCAGATGGCCGGGGCGCCAACAACCGGAACGTGGCGACCCTGCGATCCGCTTCAGTAAATACTGACGTCCACGCTACGGTCGCCCTCGTGTCAGCTGTCATTCTCTGGCTGCAAGAAGCCATCACGTGACCCATTAAGAAACTTAGTCGGGAAGAAAAAGCTCATGGCACGCCGCCAAATACAATCATGTATTTTTCGGGCCAACTTGGAACCAGGCTGGAATCACACAGATTGCTTTGACCGTGATTATGTAATGTTACTTTTGTGCATGTTATGGGACAAATTGTCGTGCTAACACTAATCCTCCTAATGCTTACCAATGAAGCGGCAACAAGGCTTTAAAGCAGCTATTTGAAGATCAATAGAAGCCTTAGACCAGGCGCCGACAGCGACTGCCAAGTAATCGCACCAAAACGGTATTTTTAATAACACAACTCGGAGGAATTACATGCGGGTTTTTTTTTTCCCTGAGATTTGGAGCCCATTTCATTTTAATAAGCGTGAGAAAGTCATCAGGGCAGTGTGTGTTCCACGCGGGCTGGAACAGATTCCGCAACACGCCCAGTTACATGCAACAAATCCTCCATTTTAACACACTCGACAAAGATTGGGAGATCTGAATGACTCACAGACCCTGCTAGCTAACTGGTGGTCTGAGCGGCTAAGTCAATGACTAGTTTGCACGCCTAAATGGTCGCAAGAAAGGCTTAATTTACCAAGCTTTCTCCGAAATTGTATTGTAGCTGCTACAAATAACGTCTCGATTGGCGTCTGGCGCTTCATCCATCATCTTTTGATTCACTAGCTATTCACTTGTTTGTCCATTAGCCAATATCTCCTCCTTTATCGTGAGGCTGTTGTACTCACTTTCCTTTCCTGGGAAAAAGCACTTAGCTTGAACTTGAAGCATGCACACAAACACACACATAGAGGAGCACGTGTTATCCACCGAGAGAAAGTTGGCATTTAGCTTAAAGATCGCGTCGATAGCTGGGCAGCTTCTCACGTGGTTTTGTCTGCATCGGTCACATCTTGGCTTCTGGCTTGTGTCACCTTGAAGCAGAGACTGTTTCTCGCATTATTTCCTCTTATTACTTGCTGTTGGTTACATTTACCTTGTTCTGAGGTGACTTATTATTATTCACGTCATCACATAAAGCGCAAATCCTTAAAAAGATTAATTGAAATCAGTGATATCATCGACTGACTGAATAACAAACTGACTGACCAAGCAACTTCCTGACGAGCTAACTAACTGAATGATTCACGAATCAAAAGACATATTAACGAGCGAATTGATGGGCAGATTAGCTAATTGATTAGCTAACTGAGTACCTCAGTGACGTCCTGACTCACTAGCCAATCAACCATCTGTATGGATTAAGTAGCTAACTCGTAAATTAGCTAACTAATGAACTGATTGACTAACTGACTGAGTGATTAATTAACCAAAAAAGTGATGAACCTACGTGACTTGCGGATTGACCGACTCGCCGAATGAGTCAGTGTTTGTAAGACTTTTTGAGGAATTAATCCAGTGTTTGATCCTACTGTAGTTCAGTAGTAGAACTTCTCGTCCCACTGATGCAACGTGAGCGCAAGCATAAATTATGCTAATGTTGCTCATTTGGAGACACACATACAGTGGAAACATAGAACCGAGCAGAACCCCCTTCGCCCCCGAGAGGACTCATTAATGGAAAAGCGGCACACGAGACGACAACGACAATGTCGACAACGTGGAGTGTAATTCATCATGGCACGTGTGACCCCTCGCCGCTGCCGCCGCCGGGCCTTGTCACCGCACCCTTCCTCCACTCAAACAATCCTGATACCCGCCACCCTGCCGAGCGCTAGCGCCGCAGGATGTCCGTCCCCTCACCGCGCTCTTTGTTTAGCGCCTTACGCTGGCTGGAAAACAAGTCGTAAACATACCAGTACAGTAAGCAGCTCAGCTAGCAGAAATCAAACGTGGCACATCCTATATGTTGACCCCGACCTTCGTTGCAGGCACTTACGGTATAGCAACGCATAGCACGAAAGCCCACGGCCCAAATATACAGCTGATCATACCACTTGTCAGGAATAAGTAAAAAAGAGCATCGGGCTACAGCCCCATGCAGTGCTTTGATGCAAGCTATTGACCCTTTTGAAGAGGACTTTCAAAACTAAATTTACCGTGACATTTTAATGAAGTAGTCGGTGCTTTCTTTGGTATAGTTTTCAGTTTTAGTTTGCCTGGCTGGCTGTTTGAGCAGCGAATTAACTTGATAACAGACTTACTGGCTAGCTTACTGACTAATGAACGGACTAACTGAATGGTTATATAACTGACTGCCAAATCAGCTATCCATCCCACTTTGGTGCCTAACTGACAAAGTCACGAGAAGAGAGTTTCGATCGATTAATTGCCCTGAAAATGAAATGACCTGAATGATTATGAATATTCATACGCAGACTGACCTACTCATTCCGACCAACCGACTGAATATCTGACCAGCTAGCGGACTGGTTGAATGACAAGCAACTGACTAAAAGGGTTTGATAAGTAAAGTAGATGCACATGATTTTATTTACCTGGCCACATAAAGTGATTTTAGGGGCTGGATATAGTCCCCTGGCCTCAGATTTAAAATCTGTGGTGCCTGCATTGAAAATTAGTGTCACCTATTTGTTTCGAATACCTGCTTCCGATTGAGGGTCAGTTGGGGGAATTCTCGAAAAAGAGCTTGAAAGTATACAGGGTTGATTTTTACTAACTTTGGGCTGGTTACTTTCACGGTGGTCTGCATTGTTTTTACAGTACAAAATATGATGAGGACGTGTAGGGTCCATGACATGGCTGTGTTCCACATGCCATCTTCCATTGACCACAGCGGCGTGATTGCAGGGTTCATCGGCAGGCTAAGGCTGTAAGACTGACCTACATTTCGTACACTCTCTCTCTCACACACAGGCAGAAAATCCTCGCTTCAACATCTGGAGTCATGCCAGGATACCCAAAAATTCCCAAATGCAACCCGAGAGCGAGCACGGGAAGGCTTTGTAGGAACTCAACAAAAGAGACGGAGACTAAAATCAGTATTTGCGCCCCCATGAACTATATTGCGGAAAAAAATAGAATATAATAAAATATTGATAAAATATAAATGATTATATATTTATATACATTATATTATATATATATAATTATTTTATATTAGAAAATAGTCTAAATATAAAAATATAATTGTACTGAAGAAGAAAACCTGTTCCCCTCGATTGTCCATCTTCCATCGAGTGAGTGGTGCTGGTCCACATTCACACTTTATTGGCACTCATTGACCTTGTCAGCCTTCCCTCACCTGTGTGTGTGTGTGTGGGGGGGGGGGGGGGGGTCCACAGCATAGCGTGTGTACTCCTAATACATCTGTCAATCAAGTCCACCTTCGCACATCCACCGTCCATCATGGCAACAAAAAGGCAATTTTTGTCTTTGAAAATAAGAATTCAAGACTTGATCTCCCCCAAGTTCATAGGGGGGAAGCAAATGCAGCTTTGGCAGACAGTGTGAAAACGGCCTATTAATTGCATCGCAAGCAGAGCAAACACTCATAACCTGCTCGAGTCCCATCCCTAGCGTCCTCTATGAAAAGAAGTGGTCTCTTGTCAACGGCGGAGTCTCCAGCATGGAAATTGAAGGCATTAACCTTAAGTGGTGCTTGACTCCACAGTGCTCTCACTCGATGCCGCTCACGTATAAGATACACACCACATTTCTCCTTAGAAAGGAATGGCAGAGAAAACAAAGCAAAGGAATCAAAAACAGCAGTCGACCTCGTGTCATTTTATAAGATTACCAGGAAAATGTTCTATAATGAGTCTGTGATTATAAGACTTTGTACCATTTCAGTGTAATTTTATAATTATGTGAAAATTTGGGAATTTATATTCAGAGTTTAGAAGTCTGCTGACAATTTTTACATTTTTCAAGCAGCTCTTTTTTTGGACGCGATTAAGATTCCCCAGGTGGGAATCTGCATAGTTATTAGCTTTGCCTTTGTACAGATGACGAATCACCCTTCAATTTCATTCGCAAACGTATTTCCGTCCGTTGCCTTCAGTCTCCGTGGCTTCGTGTGTCAAAATCGGCTTGTCAAAGAACAGGTTAAAATGCCAGTGCTGGGCAAATTGCGCCTTTGAAGCTCGGCTTGAACATTTGGGAAGAGGAGAAGCCATACGTCTTATTTCGTGTGTAGTTCAAAGTCAGCCTTTCTGTAATCTGTAGTGGATTTGTGCTTCCCTGCACAAACTGGTGTCATATTTTTTTTTTGACATTACGTGCAAAAAATTTGATTATCCCAAAAAAGGCGGTATCTTCTAACTTATAATGTAATCATTGTCTTAACACTACGATTGAAAAGTACTTATATTACGAGAGAAATGGTAAAAAATACAGTTATAACAAGAAAATTGGGCATAAAGTCCCAGATGTACTCTCCAGCATATTGCGGATAAGTCTTCCCAGAAAAGCACAAGCTGTTAGGGCTGCAAAGAGGCCAACATTTTCTTTATGCTCTGCTAGAATGCGTCTCCAGAGGAGCTGAGGGAAGAACTTCACCATTCCATTGATGTTTATGATTGACATGGAGGATGCCACTAGTTATCTTTTGCACTCCTTTGTGGTGTGTGTGTGCACTTGGGTGTGTAGAATGTAATGTGTATATTGGCGACATTTCTGCTAGCTTCCCTGTGTGAAAGGTGCTATGCTTTGTGTTGTTCCCCATGCGGGCCACCTCATTTGTGGATGATGACGTTATATTTTTTGTGGAAATTCGCTGTGGTAGTTCACAGAAAGCGAAAAAAAAGCACTGTACATGTGTAGTATTGATGTATATTTCATGAAAATTAGGATGCTCAAAATGGTGCAATTAGCATGTCAATAACTAGCGTTAGCACTGAGCCGCCTGACATTTTTTTCCAGACTTTAAAAGTGTTAAATTTACATCATCATGGGGTGTGAAGTGAGTTGTGCTGTCATGAGAAAACTAAACTTTGTGTTAAGAGTGAGAATCGTCAGGCTTTAATTGCTTTATTTTGTTAGCATTAGCTTTTCCACAGTCGCACTTGGTTCAACAAGACCTACAACCCAAAATATTCTTGACTTGTTGACATTTGAGAATCAGTACATTCACATAGCAGGCTTTGGAATTTTTATTTTATTTTTTTGCCTTTGGGAAGCCTTGTCTTCATCATAGTCATATCCGATATAGATCTCCATCGAAATGTAGCCGATGCGTCACATCAGTCGTCTTTTGAGGCTTGTGACTCGTCCCGATGCTGGATTCATGTTATTGCGCTGGAAGTAAAAATGGTTATTATGGAGTGTGTTTTTTTTTTTTTCTTTTTTCCCTCTCCATGTCTTGTGGTGAATGCTTCACAGCAGGGCAGCCAGCTGCTGTTTTAATATTCTTACTATTCATATTTTTATTAATAGGAACACTATAAATAAGACATATTGTAAACAAAGTCAGTGATGAATGTTTCATTTGAATGCCGCTGACCTCAAAAAGCAACTGCAACTGATTGGCTCCAAATGGCGCTTTGGCACATTCTCTTATTTTCTCATTTACTCAAAAACTTTCTTCCCCCCCAAATTAACGCCAGAATGATTGTGCAAAATTCAGAAGCAGAAAATAAGCAGGCTTCCATATTCCGTTTCGCTCGCGGCATTCTTTTGATGCCAGCGTCTCATCAGTGACACTTTTAGCATCGCTAGCTTTTGAACGCTAATGTTAACTTTGAAAGAGACAAGCCTTGACGAACGATGAGAGGCAGGAATGTTTTAATAAAAACTAAAAACAAGTCACTAATATGGTGCTTTGTCTCTTTCATGCTCAGTAAACAACTACACTAAAATGAGAAAACGCTGATAAACACACCAGCAAAGCCTCACAATTACAAAATGTCAATCAATCAGTCGGCTGGGTCTGGAACGCATCCCCGCCCGCCGATAACGGTACAAGCAATTAAATCACTTTTACATGAAACGCACCTTTTAAAAGCTTCACTTTTTTAATGAATCCGTGTTGTGACAGTAATATGCCTCAGCGGCAAGCTCAGCTGCTGAATCAGCAAAGCCTCTCCACTTGACTGGTCGCTTACAGCTGGCGCACAAACATACGCATGGCGTCACACGTCGCCATATGGAGGTCGTGGCGTCCCGCCCGGTTTATTCGCACCAGTCTAAAAGCGTGTGCGGAAAAACGCTCGCTCGCTCACTGGCTCGCTCGCTCGTATCGATCGCCTACTCGTAATTATTGAGCGGGCCCTCGGAATGATGATGTCTTTGGGGAGGTCTGTCTCAAGATGGCCTCTTTAAAGGGGCATCATTCACAGTGCTCGCAGTACAAATTGACTTTTAGAGCCGGAGACAAAGTTCCCGAGACGGCCGCGTATGGATATCCTAGCAACAGTCACCCGGGGCCTTGCTAATCTGTGCCGTATACAGCCAATTAACAGGCAGGGGGGGGGTTGCAGCGTCAACGTTTCCACTTGACACCCTTCGCTATTAATCTCGGAGCCCAGCCCAGATGCTTTTATTGACAATTGCATTTTATCGGAAATTTCGCAAACAATTGAAGGACCCCCTAGAAATAGCCAAAATGACCCAAGGCGTCCTCACTTAGGGTCAATTAAGGAGAACGGAGCTTTCGGCTAGTGATTGACAACAGATGAGAAAAACCTCATCAAGGCTTCCTTCTGCACTTTGACAGTTCCTCACCCCTCCCCGAGTGGAAAGCAGAGCGTAACATCTCCCGCTTGCACTTTGTTTATCATCCCCCCCATGAATCATTCACAGCTTTTCTTCCTGCTTGCTTCACTGACACCAAGATGATGGCGTGTCACTTTTTGTTTAATGTACTCGCAAAATCCCGTTGGAGAATTTACAGCTGCGAGGATGCCTGCCATGACTTTGGTCCCCATGTAAGCATAATTGAGTTTATCCCCTGAAAGCCAATGCTGGGAAGTAAATACTCGATTGCTATTACGTAAAAGTGCCTTTGGACAATCAGCACTGTAATATAAAGCCATAAAAGAAGTCAATAAACTTCCCACTGATTTGAATTCGGAAATCAAATCTGTCAGTACTGACTTTTTTGAGCTCTCATTTTTCATTGCATTAGATGTGAGTGAGTCATGCAAGGGATATTTTTAGAAATGCTACTGTAAAGGTATGAAAATTATATTGCTTGCTGCTCCTAATCTAGTTTAGCGTACGACCCTGAATGGACACAACTCGAAATTTTCACTCGTACGCTGTAAAATACAATTTAAAAAAAAAAATCACTTTCCTCTTTCGATTAGCATCTGACTGACCTGTTGCGACAAGCGTGGCCCAATTGTCTGTATGGCAAAATCCGTCGTTCTTCTTAGTTGACGCGTGGGGTTTTTTTTGGGTGGGGGGTGGCACAAATCAGCACGAGTGAGAAAGCAAGCAGCATCCCGTGGGAGGAGCAGCGAGCTGTCATTTGTCAGATCTATTCTCGGCAAGCGGCAGCCGGACCAGCTCGCGGCCGCCGCTGACAGCTTTAATAGTAATCAATCATCTGTCCCTCAACGCGGCCGCCATTTGATAAGGGCGACGGCAAGGGAAATAAGGCGAAGCTGTTATTTGATGCTATCCCAGAATTGTTTTTACCTCCTCTGTGGATTAAATGGAATTATTCGAAATGTAAATATTCAAATGCAGGCGGTGGGAATAATAAAAAAAAAATCCGATCAACAACTATCGTCAAAATATATTTACAAACAAATCTCTAAATTCACTTTCTGGATATTTATGAGTATCACCATTTGCAAAGTGTTGTTTTGGCACTGTTGTCTTGTTAAAGGCCAAGCAAGAAGAACACAGAAGCAGTATGACACATCATTAGTCGGATACGCCACTGATCTATGTATAATATATTATATTCTGGAATATATGTGTGCAATATACCACCTGAGCGTGTCCTCGATGACCTTTACCTCCCGTGTCCGCCCCCGACAACATCTTGTGCAATTATAGCCGGACACGCTAACAAGAGCTAACAAGAGCTCCCAAGTGACGCTGTCAGTGTGGCCGCTGCCATGCCAGCAAAAATGTCTCATTACTCTGCCAGGGATCTCCTCTACAAAGAAGGAAAAAGTCATTAGGAAGGAATAAGTCAGAGGAATGAGCAGCTACCTCCACCTGCTCCTCGCTCTCCCCCCATGAATAAATGACACTGTGGTACTTTAGGTTCTCTCAACTCTCTCGCTCGCTGTGCTTTAGTCTTCACAAATCAAGTGTGAGATGATTGGGGATGTGTTTGAATTCCAGCTAATGAGGCGGACTATATTACTCACAGACGATTTAACTCGTCAGGAATTCAAGTCCAATTTTTCAGATCTCGTGGCCCAGTTTAGCAAATGTGTGTCACGGATTTCGTTTGAAGTGAGCCTTAAAAGTCATTTGTGTAGAAAAATCGAAATTGGAGTAAATTGGATCTGGTGGTATTGTGAATTGGATGCGTCGTATTGTAATCTGAATGAATCGTGGTGAGTCGTATTGAATCATAATTGGAGCGAATCGCGTATCGTATCTGAGTTGAATCATGAATGGAATAATAACTGAAACGAATCGTATTGCCGTGGACAGTAATTGGATTCATTTTTACGTACGTCGAGAAATTCTAGCTTTTCCGTTGTCGTCGAAACTCGACAATAGCTAACATCAAAGAAGAACTCAAGCTGTTTTGCTTGTTTTGCAATTTAAAAATCGCAAATGCAAATTAATTAAAAACCAACTCCTGAAAACATCCAAAGGTTCCGCCTCATTATTCGCTCGTTTCATCCTCACCTTCCACGTGGAAACGAAGCAAAGTGTGAAGTTTGCTGACAGAAGGATGTCAGTGTGCGTTTGTGTGTGTGTGTCTGTGTGCGTTTGTGTGTATGCTCACGCTTGGCACCAAGACTCACGTTCACAGCCAATACCTTCCACCTGCCAAATGATGACGGCCTCCCCTAAGGTCTCTAAAAATGGCTCCCTTAGCTTGTCGCAAGAGGCAGCAATAATGTCCAGGGCTCACGACTGCCACCAAATCGGACACGAATGCGACTTGTTTTTCAGAATACGAAGATAAGGATTTCATTCGGCGCAAGGGCCTACTTCGTAATACTCCCACCAACTCGCGTACTTTTCAAACGAATATCCTGGTGATAGCATAGCTCGTATTTATCCAGACGTTAGCAATTGAAGCTAACAATAGCATCACACGATTTTACATCATTTATTACCTCGGAGACGATATAGATTTGTAGACATTCGATTGGCACGATAACAGCGTAGCGCAATTTTCTCGATTTACACCACACTCCCTGGGCTAATTTTACTCCCATCATTCTCACCACTGCTGTGTCGTCACGCCTTTGAAAGCAAACATCACCGCAACCCCACCCCTCCTACCTTCCCCCTCCCTTTTATTGGATCGGGATGTAAAAGTGATGCATTGTGGGAGACGCTAATCTAATCCCGACGCCGAGGGCGGCGCATCCCGCCGCGTGATTGGACAATTTGTCTTAATAAAGCGACATCATCACCATCAATGCCGTGCTCCCTCTCGAGTCACGCACGTACACACACACATACACACACCGTTTTTTTTCATTCATAGATTGTGAAGAAAATCCTCACGGTTTAATCCCCAGAACACAAAAAAGATTAGCGGGTAACGACATGCACGGTGAGGGATATTGCTGTCAGGAAGGGATTTGGCGCTTTAGATGAAAATATGTAGACACAAACATTATAAGGGCTCTTAAACGCAGGCACATCGGGAAGCCGACAGTTACGTGTAACGGCTTGTCCAAAGAATATTTTTGACAATCAACATCTGGTCTCAGATGTCACTAATACGCAGCCGTGTCTTCCGCCCGACCATCGCAGGCCTTGGGGGAGGTCACGTTTGGGCTTGTCGGCTCATGTCGAGTCAAAGCAGACGTATAGATGACGTGACGCTGTCTCTCGAAATTTGGGGTTTTAAGAAGAATTGCCCATTACCTCGCCCAGGGAGGATCAAAGCTCCGTGATGGTTCATCGTTTTGGTTTGTCAGCAGAATTATGCCAAGACTACTGTTGTTGTTTTTTAACTGGTGGAGCAGGAAATGTAACAATAGTAACCAACTTTAAAATGGGATCAAAGAATATTCTTGAACAATTCCTTCTGTGAAGCTGTACATTTATAGTAAAAGCAGAAAGATTATGGTAATAGCAAAGTGCATCAATTGCATCCATGAATAAGATATAACAACAATGGCTTCAGTTAATCCTTACTGCGGATCGTCATCATCACAATAGAACAAATCCCAGCACAGGGGAAAGTTCACTTGTGCTTTTTCTAAATCCCTATTTCTACATTTTTCTCATTTATAGTGTTTTTCATGGATGCAAGCCCCCCCCCCTTCTCTGTCTGTCTTTAAAACTCATTTTAAAACATTTTATTTGTAGGCTTTGGGTTTAACGTGGCACTTAGCAATCTTTTTATTCATTTATGTTTTGTTTTTATGTTATTGATTTACTGTTTTAACTGGTTTTCTTTATAGATGTCGGATTTTTTTTCCTTAACATACATCACTTGGTATTTTTTTATTATTATTATTTTTCATGTTATTGATTTACTGTTTTAACTGGTTTTCTTCTTAGATGTCAGATTTTATTTTTAAACACAGCACTTTTTATGCAACGGTGTTTATTTTCAGCAATAGCAATAAATAATTTCAAGCCCATCTTGAGATGCAAATTTGAAAACCTAACCTCAAGTCTCATTCGTCTTCTTTACCATGATTAAGTTGGTGTCGTGTAGGTGCGGTTTAGTTGTAACTGGTTGTTTGTCTGTTGTCAGGTCCTTGGGGGAGGTGCATGGGCAGCGACTGCGGGCCGGGGGGCAGCCAGAGCCGGGCGGTTTGGTGCGCCCACGTGGAGGGCTGGACCACGCTGCACACCAACTGTGACCAGTCGCTGCGGCCATCCAACCAAAGAAACTGTTTTAGAGTGTGCGACTGGCACAAGGACTTGTACGACTGGCGTCTGGGTCCCTGGAACCCGTGCGTGTCCGTCTCCTCCAGAACCTCAGGGGCGCCGCGTCCCTTTATCTGCAGCGGGGGCGAGGAGGGGATCCAGACCCGAGAAGTGGACTGTACCCTCAAGTCGGACGACTCCCCTGCGGAGGACGCCATTTGCGAGTACTTTGAAACCAAACCCAGACTAGAGCAAGCCTGCCTGATCCCGTGTCCTCAGGACTGCATTGTTTCCGACTACTCCCCATGGACGTCCTGCTCAAAAACCTGCGGGACGGGCCTCCGCAACCGGGTCCGAAGCGTCCTCGTCCCGCCCCTTTTCGGAGGCTCCATCTGTCCCAATTTGACCGAGTTCCAGTCTTGCAAACTGGGGCCCTGTGTAGGACCGGAGGGCATGTACAGCCTCAGGGTGGGCGCCTGGACACCTTGCGTCCTGCCCCAGACGCGGACGGCCCGCCAGGCCAAGCGACGCAAAGGGAAAGGCCAGGGAAGTGGAGGAGCCAAAGACCTTGAAACAAAGGAGCTGATCCAGAAGAAACGCATCAGGAACCGGTTGAACCGGCAGGAGAGTTCCTCCTGGGACGTACAGGTGGGATACCAGACGCGAGATGTCAACTGCGTTCACAGGAACAGCAGCTCAGTTCCACGCAAGTGAGTTTTCACGTTTCACTTTTACGCCTAATTTCGCTCTAAGTAACTCATTAGAACGAGAAGATAAGAATTATCAAGAGTTATTTAGTTTGAGAATAATTAGTTTGAGATGTGAGCCTACGATGTTGGATTTACACGAAGATGTCACGCAGAGTTGAGCGCCGCTCGATGCGAGTAAGTCGTGAAAGGTGGTCACGGATGATGATAAGGAGCTCTTTCTGTTTCGTCTTCCTTCTCCATGAAAATTCCACAGTGTCTGCTACAGTTTTCCAGCACTGTTTTCCACTGCTCTTTAATCTCCAGGAAAGCTTTGCGGGCGAGCCTCCCCGCTCGTCAGCCTTTGTTCCCGGCATCCCGGTGGTGGAGGATGCGATATGATGTATTATGCACTAAACGTGTTCATTCATGTTTCTCCATGGTGACGCCCAGCAAAAGTTCCAAAGAACAAGCGGTTGTGCCCCCCCCCCCCTCCCCTCCATGAATATTCATCCATCCTCTGCCGGCCGTGTTGATTCCCTCACGTTGATATATTCACACTTGTTTTTCCACAACTTTGGCAAAAAAAAAAAAAAAAGTGAAGAAAACTTGCCACTAGCGACACATGAGGACGACACCATTATGTCTGACATGTGCAGGGAACCGCTACGCCATGTTGTAAATTATAAATATATATATTTATATCCATACCAGCAGCGTGCTAGCATCCACCACATGGTGACTAGCAAGCCTCATTAGCATTGACTGCGACGCGGCGTGTGGAACATCATTTGAGGGTCTAAACTGCATTTAGCAAAGCCCCCCCCAAACACACCCCGCCTCCTTCCCTTACCCCAGGGTGCACGAAGAGTCATTAGAAATGTTGGAAACTAAAGCCGACGACTTCTCAGCTTTTCTCCCCCCCACCCCGAAGGCCGCGTAGCTGACGAGCTATTAGCTCTAATTCCGCCGCTGCTTCATTTGGAAAGCTCTCATTTGGGTAACTCACCTCGGGCGCAACTCACTTTATTTTAAAAAACACCTGCATGTGTGTGTGTGTGCATGTGTGTGTGTGCCAGGGAAACGAACGCTACAATGCCGCAAGGTTGCGGCACGATGTTTTGCTACAATGTTAGACGACGATGGTGATTCGCTACCGTGTTTTGGAACGATCTCTTCTCGACGTTTCACCTCGAGCACACCACACACATTTAGACGCCGCGTGTGTGTGTGTGGGTGTGTGGCACACATTGTCAGTCGACAATGTTTTGACTGAACAGTCACACTGGTGATCGAGGCGAGCTCTCGCTATTGTGCTAAAATATGAATGTGTTAAACATTTTTTTTAGCTCTCTTAAAACGGCGACTTGCGACATTTCCTGCGTGCTTCATTAACTCTTGAAATGAAATCTGAGCGTTCATTCCATGCCAAGCCGGAGGAGGGAATTAAGTACCCTGATGATGATGATGCATTACAATCTTTGCGCTACATGTTATGATGTCACAATGCAGCCAAAGTGCGTTATTCTTCCGCGTGTCCGCAGCTTGTGCACACCGAGGGAAGCGCCTCTCATCATCCAGTCGTGCGTGCTGCCCAGAGACTGCCAAGTGGGCGACTGGAGCGACTGGTCGCCCTGCTCCAAGACCTGCTCGGACTCCAAGCTGCCCGGTGGCTGGCGAGAGCGCCGCAGACAAGTGCTGCAATTCCCCACCGGCGAAGGGACCGAGTGCCCCACGCTAAGCGAGCGCGAGCCCTGCGAGCCTCAGGGGGATGCTGTGATGCCTTGTGCCATGTGAGTGGACAGATCCACTTGTAATTCCAACTGACTTCAGATCAGATCTTAACATGAGATATAGTTTGACTTGAATTTGACTCAAATGTGACCTCAGAGCGAATATTCGTGACATAGTGCCTGACTCGCCTTGTCACGCCTCCCAGCTATGCCTGGAGGACCACCGAGTGGTCCGATTGCCGGGTGGACTTGCTACTGGGCCAGCAGGACCGTCGCCGCGCCAACCTGACCGGACTCTGCGGTGGGGGTCTACAGACCAGAGAGATCTACTGCGTCCAAGCCAACGCCGAGCTCCTCAAGTACGTCAGCGACTTCCAAGAGAAAGACAAAGGTAAAACATACTGAAACCGACCAGGTTTTTTTGGGGGGGGGGGAATTCTGTTGCTAACTAAAACAGCAGCACCTACAGAGTCAAGTTGTCATAAGGGAAGAGCATATGATAGGTTTATTGATCGTAACACAGAAAATATTGTGACGTTTGTGTATCCAAAGGCGTCGCACACAATTACAAGCTTGAAATAAATGTGTTGGGTTGCATTTAAACACACACCCACGCACACACACACACACACGCCTCGAGTGGTTATCTGTGAGGAGCAGGAGCTCTCCCTCCACTTAGGGGTGTTGGTGAGCGGGCAGGAGATTTTATAATCTCCCAGCGAGTCAGTGAGGTCCACCGTCTCTAAATCCAAATCCATGCAGCATATGCAAAACTGACCTCAGATGAGATCTCGGTGACATTGTGTCCGACAAATTCAGTGTTAGGATTTGCCTGAGCGCAAATCGCTTCTTAGTGCTTTACCTGACCTGCATGAAACTCACCCTAATGAAGGAATTCCTTCATAGACCACCTCTTTGATACCCCCACCATACTTGTGTGCTGTCCCATGTATGTATGGCTAATAGCTAACGGCTAGCAGCTTGTGTCGTTAGCCTAGCTCGTAGTTAATTAGCGCTATTTGTCCTCCCTGTTATTGCAGCGGGTCAAACCCAAAGACAACAGAAGCCTAGTGTACCCCCACTCATTTCTGTCTCCTTTCACATCACAGGTAGGTCGTCTCCCTCAAATATTTCTCTCAATCCTCCTCTTCCTCCTTTAGCCACTTCCCTCTTTACTCCTCTTGGCAGAAAAGCAATGTTTTTATTGCTTTGGGCTAAGCACGGAAAAAAAACCCCATTGCTTTTTCACGTGACTTTTTCAAGCCAATCATCAAATCGCCTTTCCCCATTTAAATGAATGGAAATGTTGTTAATCTGTTCCAGCTTTCCGCAAAAAAATCCAATAAAAAATTCATGTATTGTGCTAAATATTGATTGTGATGTTTTTGGCACAGGCGAGTACTATTATATTGCTTTCTTCTCGCGTATTGATGTTTTTTAATAATTGCTTAACGTGATTGCGGCGGTTTTAACCATTGGATTAAGTCGGGTTAAGACTTTACTGAAGGCCCACGCACCAAACGCACCGCCCACCGCCGGCTAAAACCGTATGCAAATGAGTCTTCAGATCTGTCCGTCAACACAGGAAGAAACAAAGAGGGCACTCGTTAGGTGTATTTTCCTAACGAGGCGTGGATTAACGGGGGCTCCGCGAGCCGTCGTTTAACATGCGCGCGTGTGTGTGTGTGCGTGTTTACCAGTGGAATTATTTATAAGCGCTATTGGCCTCTTTGCATTTCAAAAGCCCCCACTTGACTTCTGCGCTGAGGATTTGTGATTCAGCTCTTGTGATTTTTAAGCTTCTGCACGTCTTGCCGGCACACGAGTTGTAGTTTTCTGTATTTTTTTTTTTTTGTGGGTGGTAATATTAATCGCTCGACGTGAGAGCAAAATGGAGACGGGCATTTTTAACAACAGTACAATTTAAAGTCCATCAAAATCTGTTTCTTCGCTTCTTCCTTGTACTCCTTTTACACCTTCTCTTTTTCCATTCTTCCTTCTAATCAAAATTTCCCTTCTTCAGGCTCCCACTCTTACTCTTAATTCTCTCGTTTTCTCAAAATAAAGTGACACGAAAGACTAAATACAAAATACAGGTCTAAACAGGATAGCACAATTTTCAGTTTTATTTTAATGCAATTATAAATGAATGACACACACACATCTGTCTAAGTGATTTGATTAAACCCCCACAGCAGCTCGTCCGGTGGAAAACAGTCTGTGTGGCGGTTCCGTTCCCGATCGCTCACAACTGTGCCAGTTGAGCTGTCCTGTAGAATGCCAAGTGTCCCCCTGGGGTGCCTGGGGGCCGTGCACCTTTGAGTCCTGCGACGACCCGTCGGCTAAAAAAGGTAACACACCGGACATCCAGCTACGCTTGGTGAAGCAGCATGTGGCTACTCTAGCATAAGCTTGCGTACCACATTCCTTTTTTCTCGCAAGAAGACGTAGCCAGCAGGATCCTTGCTCGTAAAAGATTTATTGGTCACTTTTTACAGTGTGCTAAAAGCCTTCCGCACTTGACTTATGCTACTGTAATAAACTTTATTGAAAATTAACATGCAATCTTCATAACGCAGACGGACAACGGGAAAGCCTTATACAGCTAAAATGGTCTCGGAAAAAATCTCCAAGAATCCCACAAAAATGCAAATTTATGATGGAGCGTCATGGAATTTTAATCCTTCTCCAGCTTCGGAGTGCACTGAATAGTTGATGATGATAATGTTGGTAAAAGATGGATGAGAACCATACCATTACGGTCACACGTGTTCTCGTCTTCCCCCCCCCCCCGTGTCGCAGGGTTCAAACTCCGACGGCGCCGGATAACAAACGAGCCCACGGGCGGCCCCTCCAACTGCCCCCACCTGGTGGAGGCGCTACCCTGCGACCAGCCCAGCTGCTACGATTGGCAACTGGTGGGCCTGGAGCGATGCGTTCCCGTCGAGCAGAAGCCGTGCGGGCCCGGAACGCAGCTCGCTCGGGTCCGCTGCATCGACAGCAACGGTAAAATCTTTTTTCGGGACGTGTGAGTGACAGCTAATTGCTTCGGGAAAGTTTTTCTTCCACGACGCTGAACGAGCTCTAAAAAATGAGCGCGGCACTTCCTGTCATGAAAAAGTCTTCCTCGCTTTGATGATCTTTATGCATGACACAACAGTTTCCTCGACCGGCCGCCCCGCCGTAACGCTGACTCGTACCTCCTCCCTTCCACGAGCAATTAACTTTACTACTAAATCAAATCGTCCTCTAAGTGCATCTCGCTCCTTGTGACTTTCATCACTACATTTTTTTTTACGTTTTATATCGTTTGATGGCCATTTTGTTTTATTTCGTCTCGTGAAAGAATCACCACCACCGGTGGCATTCTCTTGCAAATGTTAGCACCCGTCACGTGAACCGATCGGTCCTTGATGCCTCCGGTACCGAGACAAACCGCAATGATTGAACTGCCCGCCTCCGATCCGGATGAAAATGGATTTTCTTATTCTTCTGATTTTTTTTCCCCCCCCAACACACCTTCCTCTGAGAGAGAAAAGGTCACGCGGGCAACAAGTGAAGGTTGTTCATTAAAAATAGAGACGGTCTCCTTGTCTTGCGGAGATTTTTCACTCTTGAGTGATACGCATCTGCATGAAATTTCCAAGGGCTAAAATTCTACATTCTCTTTGGTGTTTACGTCCAATCGAAGCCGCTCCCCCACTCCCTCCTTCGCGTATAATTCGGCGGAGGTGAGGCGTGCGGTCTACATGGCAGAAGCATAACGGACTCGCCAGAGTCCGTATAAATAAATAGATTTTCTCCCACTTCCTCATATGGTGGCTTCACAGATATGTCACGGTTATATCAGCTTTATTAATAATTCATAGGCTCCCCAGTGTAAATTCCACATGGATTTACCATTTTGATTTTATTCCATATGCGGGCGGTGCCACTCAAGTGGTGGCGGCTAAATCCATATGAAAAATGTAATCCGTAAACAAGGTCGAAATCAGATGTCGTGTCAATATGCTCCACTCTTGTGAAGTTCTTTGAATCACCACTGCTGGTCCGCTATAAGGAATCATTAACGCTAACGATGCTAAATATGCTAGCTAAACACTATTTTAATTTATTAAAAAATGTAAAATCATCTCATTGTAAGCAATAAATATGAAATGAAACACAGACAGAGATAAGCAATGCAAAAATATATTTGAAAACATTTTGGACAAAAATAGTATTTTTATTTTACTGCTCGGACCTGCCATGACAATGTCACGTTGGTGTTCAGGAAAGCCGGTGGACGAGAGCCTGTGCTCGTCCACGCCGCCTCCGGATCCCGTGGCCTGCCAGGTGCCTTGCTCCAGGGACTGCGTGCTGAGCGACTGGACGCCGTGGTCCACCTGCTCGCAGACCTGCTCCAGCAAGACCGTGGAGGGAAAGCAGATGAGGACGCGCTCCATTCTGGCTTACAACGCCGGTGAAGGTGAGTTGTAGAAAATTTCAGTTTCATTTTGGTTCATAATATCGCAAACCTTCTAGGACTCGGCTGTGACATCACTTTGTTTGTCCTCGCCGGTTACAAGTGTGTCTTGTGTGTCCTCACACGCAGTCACCGCCATGGTTGTGGCCTGGATCACAGTCATGGAGGGTAACGGAGGCAGACTAGTTTGAAACCTCTAGTTAGCTTGCTTAGCACGTTAGCACTTCCCCCAAATATGGTCGTGAGTTTGACAAATGTTTTGGTTCATAGAAGCCTGGATTTGTTTTTATAGTTTGTTACTGGATTAATTGACACTGTTTCTTTGCTCCAAGGTCTTTCACGGGTACCAAAATTTCCAGAGATTTTGGGTAAATTTTGCTCGAAATAGTTGTGGATGTCTTGGAATGGTTCTAGATTTGTGGACAGCGTGTGGGAGGGGAAGAACTATAGAAAAAAATGTTTCTCGTGATAAAGTAATCCCTCGTGATAAATGGGGCGGGGCTTCACGAGATAGCAGCCTGCTCCAGTCTGTCAAACTTAACTGTGTCTCGTCCCAAGGTGGCGCCATGTGCCCCAACATCAGCTCGCTGCAGGAGGTCCGCAACTGCAACGAGCACGCCTGCACCGTGTACCACTGGCAAACGGGTCCATGGGGGCCCTGCACCGAGGACCCCTCGTCCGCGTCCCTCAACGCCACCTCGGCGGGGGCGGGCTTTGAGACCTGCTCCAAGGGGCTCCAGACGAGAAAAGTCATGTGCGTGCGTGTCAACGTGGGACAGGTGCCCCCCAAAAAGTACGTTCGCTTTGCTTCTGCTCCAGTTAGACTCGAGTTAGACACTTACGGAAGGGGTTTTGAATTGGGGGGGGGCGAGCAGCGCTGTCTGGTAGGCAAATATGAAAATTGAAAAACACATTGTGCACATTAGTGCACCATTTAGATGACAAAACAAGCAAGACGGATGTGGTGCTTGAGAGACAGATGCTTCTAGTGAATCGGGGCTGAATAATTTGCAGGCGAGCGGAAAAAAACTAGTAAAAAAAAAAATTTTTTTCTAAACAAAGATGACAGACTTTGAGCTCTCCCGAGTGGTATCTCGCCTTCACAGCCACGCTTGGGTAAATAAAAATCAAATGCGCGCTTTCCAGGAAGCCTAATTAACTGCTGCCACTTGTCAGTGATGATAATGACAATAATTAAGCCGCATTGATACTTAAAGGCAATTTAATCAGCAGACAGATGCTGATAAATATTTCTGCTTTCGCTCCAAGGACTCAATGACTGCGCCAAAGAAGACTGAAAACAGAAAATCTGTCATTTAGGGACAAAAAATATGAAAATATGTACAGTACTTATTTTAGTATTCTTTCTTGCCTGTTGTCACTCTTTTGCTGTCAAGAAAGGGGAGCCATTTCGTTTCAAGCCTTGATTTTTTTTTTTAAGTGTGTCCCATCCACGGCTGTGCGCAGGTGTCCGGACGCTCCTCGGCCCAGCACGGTGCGTCCTTGTCAGCTGCCCTGCAGGAAAGATTGCATCATGACCCCTTTCAGCGATTGGACGTCCTGCCCTGATACCTGTGACGCAGGTAAATCGAGACAAACAAAACAAATGCTTTCAGTCCTCAAATTACTTTGCTCATGATGACTCATTCGTATAGCTGGAAAACAGGCAGCATTGATTTTTTTTTTTTTTTCTCTCTCCGTATGTTCCATTCCAGGACATTTTGCTTTCATTTGACGATGAGAGGCTTTGTGCGAGAGGGTCACTGAACTCTAGTCTTCAATTTTGACAAAAAATGTTTACGTAAAATTGTTTTTTTTAAACACATCCAATATGTTCATTTAAAATGTATCTTTTCATGAAAATATATATAGTATGTATACAGTACTGATTCATTAGCCAGCCAACGCCACGCACCGACACTCCCTTACGACTAATTAATTTGACAGATCGCCGACCTCTGAATGAACTTATTTTTCCTCGCCGCGTGTCAGCAAAGATGTCGTTGATGTTCCCGCGCTGTCCGAGGCAAAGAAGCTTTGGTTGAGGTCAGACAAACACTCGTTATCGCCCACGTCGACCATCTCACGGTGTCGATAACGTTTGCATTTTAATTGGACACCGCTCCGTCTTGGTCGATAAACGTGGGCACACCTGCCGATTTATGAAGTACCCCTGAATGTATATATTAAGAGATCGAGGATGTTCTGCTTTTGCAAAGAGGATGCGAATGTTTTGTCACGCTGTTTACTCGTGAAGCTAAATTTAGCTCATTAGTCGCCATTTTTATCCTGACACTTGTCTCGTTAGTTTTGCAGCTCCGAATCAGCTCTTCAGATTTTTCCCGAAGTTTGACATCCTTCTCATCACGTATCTCGTTTCCCCCAGCTGGTAACGCCGTGAAAACCAAACAATACAGAAAGCGTCTGGTCATCCAAGCGCCTTCCAACGGAGGTCAGGAATGCCCCGAAGTGCTGGAGGAGGAGCGAGAATGCCAGCCGCCGCAAACGTGTCCCGGCTTCAGGTAAACAACTTGAACTCACAGCGTGCTTGCAAATGTAGGTTATGGTGATTAAAGATGCAAATACGATTCGCACATCTTCTGGAAATAAACCTCAGCGTGTGTGTCTGTGTGAGTGTGGCTTATTAGAAGCATGGCACCTTGTTACGTGTGATGTTTGGGTGTAAACAAAAGCGAGGTGTGCAAAGGGACGTGTGTCAAGATGACTAATTAAGTTACAATCTCGCGGAGCGCGCCTTTGATTATTAGGCCTGCCTGATTTGGTTTGTTTTTGCGCGCTCGCTCCAGGATGCCGCTAATAAACACGGAGATGGCTTGTTTTTGATGGCCCCAAATCTTGTCACAAGGCATTTTCCCAATCTGTTCACCTCAGTACAGTTTCTATTTCCAGTGAATTGAATGCAAATAGAATTAGACTCTTGAGATATCACTGATGCAATTGGGAGGTTTTTTGGGGGGAGCTGTTGATTGCCCCTGGCAGGTGACTCAACTTCAAAGTCAACAAAAACAAAAGTATTTTTAAAACAATCCTTCATGCTCATGTACAATGAGAAACTCCATGAGGCACACTTAGCGGTTTTGTTACTAGTTCCTGGAAATGATTACCAACTGTTTGTGGAGCACTCAAAATGGCTCCGCAATCCACTTTTGGATCCCAATCCACCAGTTGAGAATCACCAATGATTGCTTCAAGCATTCTGGGCAGTACAAATGGTGCAGCAACACATGTAGACAGATTATGTAACACTATATTCTTTTTTCTCTGTCGCCAATGACCTTGACTATGCATGTTATGATGCCTTCCAGGTGGAAGTCCCACAAGTGGAGAAAGTGCCAGCTGGTTCCCTGGTTCCTCAGGCAGGACCGACCCGGCGCTCAGGAGAATTGCGGGCCAGGACTGCAAACGCGAGGTACATACGCTGAGATCTCGACGTTGAACGTCATCTTGTTTCTTTACAAGGCGTGATAATGGCTGGGTGGGGTGTGGAATCCTCCACGCCTTGCATAAAAATTCAATTTAAAGGGGTCACGCCCAATGATCAATTTCATTATGTTCTTGCCCCTGCTAGGAGTGCTTATATTATATATTGCACGGTCTGGATTTCATTAGTGTGACAAAAAAAAAAAAAGACTTTCACTCTCAAAATGGATGCAGCGGGAGAACCTCACATTGGCTCGTTCAAGGATAAATTGACTTTGAAGCTTACAAAAGCACGCACTTTATCTCAGCTTCGTATTTTGTTGATTTTCCAGGAAAATCCCGAGTTTGTGGAAGACTCGAAATTGTCTCTGACACTTTTACATTGATGACTTTACTTTTACATATTTGGTGTGAAAAATGATTCCTTATTTCTCATGTTTACAAAAAGCTATATAATCTACTGTACAAAAATGATTTACTCTTAATTCATTGGGGACTGTCCGAGCGTTCAGTGTGACTTAAAACATGGCCCGGCTGGTCAGTAAAGATTTTACCAGGGTGACAGTTTCATCGACGCTACGTTAAGTCGACCGGCACTTTGGAGGTTGCGCACTCGGTGAATCTTTGGAGTAATTTGGCAGCACAGCTACGTCGCTTCCCCCACATTGTTACCTTGAAACAGACAAGAGACAAAACTCTCCTGAGGCGAGCAGATAAAAGCTGACCTCCAAAACGTGCGCACACAGCCAACGGGCCTAAAGATTGATCTGTCAACGAAATATCCCCGCAACACGACTCGCCGCTTTTATTGAACGCAGCGCGCCACCGGAGGGCTTTTCTAACGGCCATCGCTCTGTTTTCATTAACTTTTAAGTCGCCCTTTGTGACCGCTGAGAGGCGTCCGGCGTCCAAAGGCTCTCTCGGGTACGCCGGCGTCCACTCGAGAAGGAGCCCCGCGGCCGTCGAGGCTTCCGATACTCTCGCTCACCTTGTCCTCTCTCCTCCAGAGTCCTCCGCCAGTCCTCGCCGTGTGGGCTGAGAACATGCGCCATAAATCAACTCACTTTGCATTCATTGAATTTGATCTGATTCTGGTCTCGCTAAAATATACCAAAAAGTAATCGATTATTTTTTCGGGGTGCATCCAGCCGTGTCGTGTCGGCAGCTAGACGGAACGCAGGTGGACGTGAGCGAGTGTCTGCAGCTGGGCCGCAGCATGCCCGCCCTGACCCAGCGCTGCCAGCTGCCCTGTCAGGACGACTGCCAGCTCAGCAACTGGTCCAAGTTCTCGTCCTGCTCGGCCGACTGCGTGGGGGTGCGCACCCGGAAGAGGGCCTTAATCGGTATGCCTCCTTTAACCGGTTAAGTCGTTAAGTCGTCAAACGTAAAACAGTTCCGCCTTGTGTGCACCCAAAAGGGAGAAGCAAGAAGAAGGACAAATGCAAGAACACGCAGATGTACCCTCTTAGCGAGACGCAGTACTGCCCGTGCGACAAGTACAACGCCCAGCCGGTGGGCAACTGGTCCGACTGCATCCTACCCGAGGGCGGCCGAGCCGAAAGCGCTTTGGGTCTCAAGGTGACTGGCGACGTCAAGGAGTGCGGACAGGGCTACCGATATCAGGCCATGGTCTGCTACGACCAAGACGGACGCTTGGTGGAGACGGCGAGATGCAACAGTCACGGTAAGACATCTGTTGTGTGTTTCTTGGATGATGTTTTTGTCTCTGGCACCTTTTGTTTTTCCCCACCAACGCATTTTGTTGCACACAAATTGAATCGGCGCCGACACACTTGCCGCGCTCGCAGTCTTAGATCTTGTATTTGTTGAAAGATTTGTTTCTATTTTGTTAGCACAACGTTACACGTCAGCTTTCTCAAGCATCAGCCTCCGATTATAATCTGTTTATATGCTTTTGAACAACTTCCTGGATTATTTTTTTTTCTCCCCCAGACGGCATCCATTTGTCGGCGCCGATGAAATTGTTTATAAAAACATAATACGTCATCGACAACTATATTTTCATGTTTACTTTGCCCGCTTATATTATTGAACACAAAACATTCGATCATGCAGTCACAAAGGATTTAGGGGTACCTAATTTTTGGACCGGGGCTGTATCTTATTGCTGCTACTGTCACGATAACTCAAGGTCGGAGAAAGGCTTAACGGAGGCGAAGGGCTTTTTTTGTTTGACAATTTAGCAGGCCTCCTATTTCCGCCGCGCTCCGTCGGCGTCCTTCCCGTCCGACTTGTCAGCTCTTATCTGGGATGGGGAATACTTCAAGCGGAGAATTCTGGAGACTGGTTGGGAAATTGCCACCAAAGTGAACGTGTCAGACATTTGAATCATATGAACGCAACAAAAACAGACGTTTATAAGACGTGGATTCGTTGAATATCTCAAAGTTTATTTTTTGTTCACATTGGGTTCACGGGTGACTGGTAAATTGTCTTTAATACCAAAAGATTCAATTTGCTGAGTAAGATGAACAACACAATCAGTTTGTTGACTTTTGTCGTGATCTTTTCGCTTGTGTTTTAGTCAGCTTTAGTCAGATTTTCAATACCCCGTTGTTTTTCCGCAGACCCGGCCGGCCGGGGGAGTACAATGTGTTGTTCCGCCTTCGATTAGCAAAATCGATAAGTTGATGAGGCAGCAAGTCCTGCTCTCAAGTATCACTTGATCTCTTTCACGTGAAAACATAAGCCCTGTTATTCTCGTGACCACTCCTTTTCAGGAAACAAAACCGTAACATTCTGAATTTTCATTCATAAAGATTTTTTTTTTATTTTATTAATTTTTTAATTAATTTATTTTAAACTACTTACATTTTTTTGTTGAATAAACACCCAGACTCTTTCGAGAAGCCCCCACATAAATTGAGTTTGAGACCCCTGACTCGCCCAAAAAAAAATAATAATAATAAAAAAGCAGAAAGGTGTACAAACAGCCAGAAAACTAACAATGTTACGAATAACGAAACAAATCAAAACCTTTTCACTCTGAGTGCCCGGTGGGAACAATGAAACCTTTATTCTGACATGCCTTTTGCCAGCACAGAGAACAAACAACCCTCCCGCCCCCAAAAAAAATCGCTATAATGCTTACATCAAAGTAAATCCCCAGCTTCAATGTGAATTTACCTCTTTCCGCCAAAGGTCATGTTTCTGCCTTTTCTTATCTTGGTACATTTGGTAAAGTATCTTAGGTGTCTCAAATGTTTTGCTTGTTTGTCTTTGTTAGATACCCAAGACCATTTTGACTCATTTAATAGCCCACCATTTTGTCTCAAAAACCAGAATTTCCATTTTGAACCCAAAAACCAAATTCACATTTTCATAACGGATCCTCGCAATAAAACGCAACGTATTCTCTCGTGGCGCTCTGCTGGCTGTCTTCTCCTACGCTCTTGAGTGGCGACGAGTCACCATGACGCAGAAGATTTAATGCGCCCAACAGGTGGTTGGCCCTGGAGATTCTATATACACGGTGTGGAGATGAGACACGTGATTTACAATAGCGCACAAACGCACGCTCCGCTGGGCTTGCCGTACTGTACATAAAAAGAGGCAGCGTAGATGTGGAAATGAAAATGAGGGCAGGATGCTCATGTTCAGGAAGTATATCAGCAGTCTCCACGGGGAGCTCATCTGCGGTACATCTCGGTGTTCCGCTCAAATGAGGATCTTCACGGGAAGTGGCATTCAAAGTCTGAGTTCAACGCATATGGTTAACCCCAGATTATCACCGGCGATACATCCCGGATCCACAAGGGCTTCCGGTGTTGCTACGACGCTTGGATGATTTCTCCGAGATTCATGTCGATTGTAGCAACGGCTGATTACGCAGCACAGCCTGAGCGACTTCATGACTCAGCCTTCGAATGAGCAGCCAACGCAGAGGCTCCAGCGCCCTAAAACAAACAAAAAAACATCAAGAGTAATGACTTTTGGGCTTTGTCTCGACAGGTTACATCGAGGAGGCGTGCATCATCCCCTGCCCGTCCGACTGCAAATTGAGCGAGTGGTCCAACTGGTCACGCTGCAGTAAATCGTGCGGCAGCGGCGTCAAAGTGCGCTCCAAGTGGCTTCGGGAGAAACCCTACAACGGGGGAAGACCCTGTCCCAAACTGGACCACGTCAACCAGGTGAGGGAATATTTGAGATTTGGTGAATTGAAACGTTTGCATTCAAAGTGTGGCTTTGGCACCATCTTGTGGCCATTTGGAGCTAAGGAATTATGTCGACGTGAGTTGAGGAGTTTCATTTTGACAAACCTTCAGTTATAAACATATTTTTCTATTTCAGTTTTAACATCCTATGTTAATTCAGTGTGGTATGACAACGAAGCCACACAAGAATTCTAATTTGCCTCTGTATTGTAACAACCCCCCCGAATGATTCCAAAAATAATGGCCTCACTCCCAGCGAGCGGTGGAGTGCTTTTTATGACAGTGTGACGACGCGAGCGGTGCAGAGAGAGCAGTTGATTATTAATGAGTTATCAGCTGAAGCTTGCTGCGGTTATTGCAGCTCCTGCACAATTTTTTTTTTTTGCTGAGCGGCGAGTGTGCTGAAAGTGTCCACCTTTCACACTCTTAATGTTAATAATGCTAATGTTAGCCTTAAAGGCCTACCGTGTGCGTGTGTGTGCGTGCGTGTGTTCTGATGATATTCCGTGCCTTATTAAATTAATGATGCTGTGTCCTCTTTATAAATATTTTGCTAATTAATTCTTGTGTCTCTTTTTAATCCTGCTCTACTGAATTTTTGAACGATGACAACTACTCCAGGCTCAGGTAATGAATTTTCCTCATCTTCTAATCGTGTTTATGAATAACGCCATGACAGTTTCAATTATTTTTATTTTTTTTAATAAAAAGCCTACTGATTGAAGCGTGCGTCGGGTCCTCAGGTATACGAGGTCGTGCCGTGCCAGAGCGACTGTAACCAGTACGTTTGGGTAGCCGAGCCCTGGAGTGTATGGAAGGTCAGCAACGTGGACCTGAAGGAGAACTGTGGAGAAGGAGTGCAGACCAGAAAAGTTCGGTAGGCATCACAAGCTGAACTGCTCCTAAATCGATGTTTTTTTTTTATTTGCCCTTGTGTTCGACAACCTTAAAACTAATTGATCCCTTCAACATTGCAGTTATTTTATTTCAATGTCGGCTTCCTTTTATATTCTTTTTGAGATGTTTAAAATAAGATGATTGTGGACAGGTGCATGCTCAACACCATCGATGGGCCCTCGGAAGCGGTGGAGGACTACTTGTGCGACCCCGAGGAGATGCCCTTGGGGGCTCGGGAGAGCCGGCTGCCTTGTCCTGAAGATTGCGTCCTCAACGACTGGGGTCCTTGGACCCGCTGCAGCCTTGTAAGAACTCACAAAATCTGTCTGCCGTGTGCTTTTTGTCAAGAGTGAGTTATTATTTTTTTTTCAAAAAGACATGTGCAGTGAGATGTTGCGGGAAGAGTACTTGATACATCACAGGTACACACACTTGATGGTGTATTCAGCCGGGAGGTGAGATGATTGATGACACACCGCACTCAACGCTACACAAAAACCCACACGGCGGTGTTAATGTAACCGCATTAGTAAGTGCAGCGTCCCTGAGTACAAGGTGTCTGCAGATCCTCAAAACGTCTTAACACTTAATCCTTAAATCCAAGGACGCAGGTTATCAAAAAAAATGGCCTCAGAAATGGGCTTAAAAACTTAAATATGGCTACAGTCCAGTGGAGACCTCCACCAATGTAAAACGACTCCTTTGAGTGGAAAAAAAGAACCTTGTGACAATGCCCTGTAGGGGGCGCTATTTTATATTACAATATTGCCACACACAATATTCTAACTTATAAAAAAAGACCAAATATCTAACGAACTGACAAACAACTAACCAAGTAATTAACCAACTAGAATCTACTAATAACATGAAGATAAAAAGTCAATGTTTTATTCGCATAGGCAAAAAGGTTAGATTGGGTTTAGGTTGACGTCGGAGTCATTAAATGTGTTCATGCGCAGCCGAAACTCCTGGAGGAACATTCCACAAAGAGATGGGGAAGACTTCTTCTTCTTCTTCCCTTCTCAATCAATCTTGCGCTCAGATACCGTCATCACCCTTTGAAACTTTGCGACCATTTTGGCTCTAATCTATTCGGCTCGTCGTTCTCGTAAGCGCCCTCGTTGGATACGGGAACATTTCCCAGGAGGAGGCGATGCTCGGTGCCGTTAACGCGCTTCTCCAATTCACAGCGCCTAATTGGACCGTAGGGTTCTTGAGTCAAGAGCAGAAAAAGAAAGAAATGCGTCGGCTTTTCAAATTTTGATGTTCCCAGAAATAAGTGAAGGGAGTCAGATAGCGGCGGCGGGTTAACCCAAAAACAAGTCGGAAGACGAGACAAAGGCAGGTGTCGAAGCAGTTAGTTGGTATTTTAGTTGATTAGTAAGTTCGTTTGGCAGTTGATGTTTTTGTTTGCGAGCAGACCTTTTGAAATTCAAAAAAAACACACGCAACAGCTTCCATGTTTCTTCAAGCTGGGGAACAAACTGCTCCATGTCAAAATGTCAGCATGAGCTCTGCCAGTGTTTGCTTATTTCTCAGTGGGTGTGCAAGAAATCGAGACGAATTGACCCGCAAGAATGTCAATGCTAAATTTTCACTTCCTGTTTGTTTTTCAGCCATGCGCGAGAAGCAAAGGTCGTATTCGTACGGCGTACACGCTACGCTCGCCGAGCGCGGGGAGAATGTGTCCCGACACCGCCGAAGAAGAACCCTGCGGCCTCAACCTCAATTGCTTCAACTACTTCTACAACATCACAGGTAGCGTTAGCAACTTTAGCTTTATTCGCAATCTGCTTATATCTGATTTACCTTTTTTTTTTCTGCTCTTCAGTTCAGATTTTTAGCGTCCAACTTGTGTTCTGTGCCGCGTTCCGATTGGCCACTCTGTTGTGGGCCATGTGGCTTAACAAAAACGGTGTACTTGTCAATTATCCAGACAAAAATGTTCTGTGTAGGATTTGGATTCATGTTGTCTTAGTGGGCATGTTCTCACTCAGCTGCTATAGAATCGCCCCGAGCACACACACACACACACACACACACACCTACCTTTCCAAATATAATGGTTCATTCCAGCCAAGCGCATCATTGAATCAAAGCCACGGTGGAAAGCATCCAAGCTGCACCTTCTCATCTTGTTCTTATCCCTTTCCGTCCCCAGAGTAGCGCACCTCACCTCCCAAAAGGAACACATGCACGGACTCGCACACACAAAAACACACACACACACGCAAAAACACACACAGACACACACACACACACGACTTGTGTTGTTGAGTTGTTGTGGTGTTCATAAATGAAGTGATTGTAGCTAAAAACAGACACAGTTGTTTTTGTCAGCTTGAAGTCAATATGGGCCTCCCTGATGTTTTTTCTTTATTTTGTAGACTGTGCATATGAAGTATTTAAAAACAGCCACGTTGTTTTGTTTCTGGGAGTTCTGTAGCTGTACCAGTTATTTTAAGTCTGAGCCCGCACGGCTGTCAGAAAGTCTCCATTTTATTTTGTAGCACCATGGACCTTACCATTTGGTTTAAAAAAAAAACATTTCAAAATAAAAGTCATCTTTAGAAACTGCCTGTCCAGCGCCAGACAAATTAAAATAAAAAAAACAATGTAGAGTTTTAATATAAAATGATGAGACATGAAATCTGCCTAGCAACAGTTGACTGCTAAACGTTATTTCAAGACAAAAAGAATTTGCTTGCTGCTCCATCTTCTCGCTATTACCTTTTTTTTAACCTTCAAATTGTTTTCAGATTGGAGCACGTGTCAGTTGAGTCCAAGCGCCGTGTGCGGCCAGGGAATCAAAACACGCATGCTGGACTGTGTTCGCAGTGACGGTAAATCGGTGGACATCAAATTCTGCGAGGAGGTGAGTCACCTTAGTCCCTCTCCTATTTTCATCTAATGCCAGTGTGAAATACCGTATCATGCTGTATTCTCGTGTGCGCGGATGTTGTTTCGACAGGCCTGAGTATCGTTTTCATTTCTTATGAGTCTCTTGTTCCCGCAAATGTAGCCCGCAGTGATGTTTGGCTCATTCACAAAGCTCATGATCATATTAACGAGTCGGGTGTGCGCAGTTGAAACTGGAGAAGAAGTGGCAAATGAACATCTCCTGCGTGGTGGAGTGTCCAGTCAACTGCCAGCTCTCCGAGTGGTCGCCCTGGTCCGAGTGCTCGCAGACTTGCGGTTTAGACGGTAAGTGATACCAAATGGGATGTATAAAACGAGAAAAAAAAAATCCTTTACTTGCAGAAGTTGGACAGTCGAAGTGGTCATGGGAAAAAAACAACAGAATAAAAGATCAAAATGATTGTGGACTTTTTTGGTAGATTGCACTTTTTTCCCTTTTCTCATTGATGTTGGCTTCTTTGACCACTCAAAAGCCTCTGCATGTGTGTTTCTCTGGATACGTGTGTGTGCGTGGGATGAAAGGTGCACACGAGATGGAAATGGGGTCGCTTTCTTACGTGCACTGTTACATAAGTTCTATTTTGGGACTTGTCGCTTAGGTGATCAATGTTCTGCATTCACTTGTTCAGAATTTTTTGTTTTTTTGCTGATTGATGAAGCGAGATTCAAAAATAACATGGCAGGAGCTCGATAAAATTTTATAACATAACTGAAACTTTTTTTTTTTTGTAAAGCTAGACCACATACATAAAATGTGACTGAGTGATGATGTCATTTCCTTCGGGGTGGTCTCCAGGCAAGATGTGGCGTCAGAGGTCTGTCGTGCAAGCCTCGCAGGGTGACGGTCGTCCGTGTTCTTCGCCGATGGTGCAGTGGAAGCCGTGCCCGGTGCGGCCATGCTACCGATGGCAGTACAGCGCCTGGTCAGAGTGCCGTGTAGAGGTTGGTTCAAGCCGTTCGTGAATATGGTCCATCCAAACAGAAGCCATATCATTCCTTACTTCCATTTATCAATTGGCATCCAAAAAGTAACTCATTATATTAGTATTTCATTTTATCAAACACACAGAGAAAATAAATAAGACTACCCAAATGTATTCAACCTAACTATTCTTGCTCATTATTGTTAAAAAAATGACATAATGCCACTCGACAGTTAATACTAAGATGGGTTGACTCTGCATTTAGTGTAAATGTGTTTTCCATTCCGAGTGAACTACGGTATGGCCTGTGATGAAAATGAGTTTGACAATACTCCCCTAAGGGGACATGAAAGAAAAAAAAGAAAAGCAGCTGAAGTGTAAATAATGTAATATTACATTACAGAATGAATTCTACGCTCATTTTGTCTTCTTTCATGTGTGTAATGTCCACTTTTTCTCTCTGACTGCCTCCTTAGTGCGCAAACAGCCATATAAATGTTTAACAAAGTCTATAATTCAAGTAATTTTTCCCTTCTGACTCTCGCAAGAACTCATTTGATGTCTTAAGATTTTGGGTCAATCGCCGAGTAAAACTCCATTACTCTCTCCCATGTGTAATTGCGTTGCTGTCTTCGCTTCAGTCTGGTCAGTAGGCCAAAGTGGCCCAAATTTATATTATTAATATGAATAATTAATAGAGTTATCTCGTGAAAGTGTTTTCTTGAAGTCCCCTTGGGGGCTTTGTTCACGGACTGCTAAGTTTGATTTTATTATTTAATTGGTGCTGTTTATATGGCTTGGAAGTTTTGCTATTGTTATAAGGCTAACAAGCGTAGCTTTACTGACGCTCGTTACCAAACTGCAGGACTTCGTTAACACGGGAAAATTAAAGACAATGAGGAGTTCCTCAGCCTATTTTTCAGTTTCATAGTTTTGATCTTAGTAAAAAGACAGAATCATTGTTTGTTGTGGTCGATCAAAATCAAACAACAAAATAATGAGTCACGTTGTCTAGTTAAAATGGAATTAAAAATGATAGAGATGATCGAATCCCATCAAAAAAAAGACACAGACACTGGCTTTAAATCAATACAATGGTGTCATAAAGCAAAAAAATGATGAGTAGAGAGGAATGTGGGCTCAATGGCCCATTTCGCTGAGTTGTTCCTCTAAATTAATTTTATGGCATGTCCAATTATCAAACTTATCCCTCAACCACACACCAGGGGGAGAAGTTAACAGTTCATGTCCAGTATGGAATATAAAGTCAAACGGAATCATTGTTCATTTATAGAAAATACTTTTTTGTGGGTGTTCATGATGAATGTCCCAAATTTCACATTGCTCAGTCAAATTGACGGTCAAAATGTTGTCCGCCGAATCAGTTTTTGGTGATTTTTCAGAGCGTGGTATGCGGTCACGGCACGCGCTACCGGAACCTCACCTGCTTCGTATCAGATGGCAGCGGTGGCGAACGGGACAGTAGCGGCCAAGTGGATGAAGAGCTATGCAGCGGTCTGGAACTTTCCGTGGACGGAGACAAGCAAATCCGACTGAAGGAGGCCTGCATGCTTCCTTGCCCTGGTGAGGATTTCATAGCAAAATTAGAGATTGCATTTTTTTTTTGGTGGTCTCTTAATTTCTTGCGGAGTTGTGGGGATTTGCTCGGCTGGGTTTATTTTGTGGAGAGCTACTGTCATCGTGATGACAGGCACCAGTCATGTGTCAGCTTTTGAGGGATCTTTGCTCTCAAAAGCTTGACAGGACACAGCAGCTCTCTGGATATTTGTCAGCGTTTCCATTTTGAGCTCCACAATCAGCGCCTCGATTAGACCAAAAAGTAGACCCAATTTAGTAGTGTAGCTTGATAAGACAGGTGAGTGTGCGGCTTGCAGTTAAGTCAGTGTTGTTGTTCCTATTTTTTTTTTTGTCAGTGTCAGCACTCCCTAAAGGGAAATTAGTGCTCGCTCGCTCTGCCAAAAAAAAAAAAAGCAAACACAAAGCTCGTTTCCAAAGTGTCTAATTTAACTCGTCACAGATTGTTCAGCATTTTGGGGCGGAATAACACCATCGCTTTCTTTTAAGAGGGGCCACACAGATAGGGGAAAAAAGTGCAACCACAAAATTAACTGCAAAAAAAGTCAATGCTATTGTAAAAAAAAAAAAAACAGTCTGTCTTATAGAGTGAAACTAAAACCTAATCGTTTCTTTAGCATTTATTACAAAAAGTACCTTAAACTCAAATTGGCTGTCTTTTATTCTTGGACTGTAATTCTAGCTGGCATCCAAGGAGCATATAAAACTAGCCAAAGCATTTAAAAAAAAAAAAAGTAGCTAGCACAAGAGAACCCGTCCCCGTAATTCGAGTCGGCACTCGAGAGCAGCTGCAGCTTGTCTTCCGGAACCTTTTAGTTTCCTTCAGTTTGAGAGGTGAGAAAAGTGTGTCGGCTAGCTGCATGGGAGACGGCGAGACGCATCAGAATGGGAGGAGGTTCGCAAGTATGGGAATTGGGAAACTCTCACGCACGTTCATGCACTCTTGACCCGTGCTCCACTTTCTCCCCCCCCCACTCTTCGTTATTTGACGAGCTGCACTTGTCAGCTGTCGTCAAAGCCGACCCCGCGCCGCATCTCGAGTCCTTTCTACCTCCTCCGCCTCCTCCTGCTCAAATGGAAAGTGAAACATTCCAGACACGTCTCACCTCATTCATCCATTTCCCACGCAGCTCACCTCTGATGATCCCTGCTGTTAGCGCAGCGACAGGAAAGAGGAAATGAATAGAAGCGCCGGGACGTGGCCGGAGGCTGCGTAGACATTGCGACGGTCATCGGCAATTATCCGCCAAAGATTGAAGCTAATTGATTCTGTCCGCCTTTTTTTTTTTTGTCAGGCCGCGAGTTGAAGCCGCCGAGAATTAAAACGCATAATTAACCTTTAAAGCAGTTAAAGGCTGTGAAGAAAATAAATAAAAAAAGTCAGCAGCCGGTTAGGACGAGTAATCACGCAGCTGTGATATTTGCTTTGCGGTCGGAGGAGAATTTAATACACAAGACATCAATAGCAGAACAACAGTTCAGAAAGCACCGCTATAATTGGCATAATTTATTTTGGGGGGGACTGCCACAAAATCGAAACTTATCAGCTTTTAATAGTCGTCTTGTGTTCACTGTTTATCTGTATCAAACAACAATACAGAAACTTGCAAAAAAAAAGATTTAAAGAAATTGTGTTTTGTCAGGTGAGTGCTACCTGATGGAGTGGTCCGACTGGAGCTCCTGCGTCAGCATCTGCGTCAAAGACGCCGGCGTGGACTTCGGTTCCGTCCGGGTGCGTTCGCGAGCTGTGTTGGCTCAGGAGCCCGAGAACCTGCAGCTGTGTCCTGACCAGGTCTGGGAGTCGCAACCCTGCACAGGTATGGAAAAAAGACAAACTGGAACATTCAACTTTTGCTGGATTTGGTCCAGCTTTGAAGGACCCTCGGACATGGTTTTCGGGCACGGCTTTTAATCTCGCTATTTGGTGCCTACCTGAATTTCACAAGTCAATCTGGCTTTGCGACACTTCCCACAAATTACAGGTTTGTTATCAAGAGTCAATTTCCACCAGGATGCTCGTGATGTGGAGTAGAAACTCAAGCGGCGTGGCGTGAGCTCCTTCAGATGAACGAGAGTCTCGAGATGACGAGCAGAGATAGCGGAGCATGTCTCTTCTTTGTCCAAGGTTAAATTGTTCATTTCCTCCAGCTGAGTCTGCAGAGACGCTGATACTGATTTCATCTCTCAGGCTCGCTGATAGACGCTCATTAAGCCGAGACTCTCGGTGAACATTAAAACACTCCGTTGCACTCCTTTGACGTTTAAGACCATGACACGTCCACAACTTCAGAACTTCTTTGTGATCAGTCGTCTTCACATGATTATTTTTTTTTTTTTGGTGTTGTTATTTTAGAAGGAGAATGTTTTGAGTACAAGTGGCAGAGCAGCTTTTGGCCCAACTCCTCGCGACCGTTCATCTGGTGTCAGCGCTCTGACGGACTCAACGTCACTGGTAAGAACATTACAGTCACTCTCCAGTAAATACAAAAGTATTAAGCCACTCAAATTTTAAAGTCAAGGTTTGCATTATGGCTGCACTTTTCAACTTAAGAAGTAAGCGTCACAACATTGGGAAGCCATTTTATGGTGCTGCTGCCAAGACACACTCATGTAGAGCTTTGTCTAATTGCAACCAAATTGGAACCATGTTTTTTTTTTTTTTTTAGGCAGATGGACAACACTAAATTGCAAAACATTTTAGTTTATCATCGCATGTGGCCAAAGCTTGGCAGCCAAGTTTGATGATTTGCCAGAAAAACACCACCAACTCCAATCAAATCAAAACCCCCCATCGTCAGAGCCAGATTAACATTTTGAAAAATCAGGCCTTGGAGTCAATTTAATTTAGTAACATGAATTTTGCAACACTGGCATGGGTAGACCCACAAAAAAAAAAAAAGTGTGCCCCAAAACACTTCCATTTTGGTTTGATTTTGTGTGATTGCTACCAAATTAGAGCCCCACATACTAGATGGACAATTTTTACTAAACTGCAATTTGGACTGAACTCAAACTCCCCAAAATCAAAGCCCATTTGACTAAATTTGGAATACTATCGTGTTGTTGATGTGCTTCATTGATGCTATTTTTTTTCCCCACTTAGGAGGCTGCCTTCCCCCAACCCCCGTGATGGACGACAGCACGTGCAACCCGCCATGCTTCCCTCCAACATCTTACTGTAGCGAGGTCAGTCACCAGGAAGTAAAGAATACCAACTCCGGTGTACATTCAACGCAGCAAAATCCATCGGTCTTGTGCTGCCCCCCGCAGGCGGGTATGTGCATGTGCGAGGAAGGCTACACCGAGGTGCTGTCGACCGGCGGGTTCCTGGACCAGTGCGCCCCCATCCCCGTCCTGGAGATCCCCACGGCGGGAGACAAGAAGGGGGACGTCAAGACCAGCCGTGCCGTCAACCCCACTCTGACTACCACCACACAGCCGGGACGCTCGGGGCGCACCTGGTACCTGCAACCCTACGGACCAGGTCACAAACATTTTTAATTATATTGTGAATCTAACGTGAGGACTTAATCAACAAGGCAACAACTTCATGAAAGTGTCCCTAATTCCCTCCCCGTCCCTCAGCAGATGGTAAGTTGAAGATTTGGGTGTACGGCGTGGCTGCGGGAGCTTTCGTGCTGCTTATCTTCATCGTGTCTATGATCTACCTGGCTTGGTGAGTAAGACTCTACTTCTTCTGCTTCCTCATCTTCATCAATTCATCATCATCACCACCACGGTCACCTTCTCCCCTCACTCGTCATCCCCCCAACCTTGGCGAGGGCAGCAGTTATTGTGCCAGCGTGCATCGTTCTCTGGCCTCCCAGGAGGTCCACGCCAACGGGGCGGCGGTGTGGACGGGGCAGCAGAATGCCCGCGGGATGGTCTACACGTGTCCCGACTGCCAGGAGCTGGCTCAGAGCAGCGGCAGCTAATGAAAAGAGCCACCCCCTCATCCCCCGCCCAAGTAAAGCCCCTCCTCCCAGCATGCTTTGCTCAAGTGCCTGCAGCCCCTCCCCTCACGCAGTCCGCCCGATAGCCGAGTCAGCTCGTTGGAGCAGGTGAGGACCAGTCTCTTGTAGATTAGTATGGAAAAGTGAGGAAATCAATTAGAAGGATGGATAGATGGATAGTTGTTGCTCTGCTGCCCCCGTGTGGCCAAGTCATGCCATTTTCACTCATCTCCTTCCCCTTCATTGTCTGTGCTGATTCCATGTTCCAGTAGGGGGTAGCATTGTCCCATTTGTGGATTCAGTGAACTACCAAAAGTAACTCATTGGCTATTACTAGTGTGCAGGTGTACCTAATGTTGTGTCCGGTGATGACAGCGCTTATTTAGGCTCCTCCCCAAATAGTAACCATAACATGTGTTTCCGTGTTTTGCGACCGGCAGCAAGAAGCCAAAGCGACCGGAGCGAGCGAGGCAGCAGCAAAACAACCGCCTCAAACCTCTGACGCTGGCCTACGACGGCGACACGGACATGTAGTCAAAACTGCGCGCCGGACGCTTTTCCTTTCTTTTTCTTTTTTTTTCAAACAGCATGAAGGCGAGACAGAAAATCCTCTTAGAGCACGTCTCTGTTTCAAAAAGTGCTCTCCCCGCTCACACTTTTTTTTTCGCCTTCATGACCTCTGCAAGTGTTGAGTCAAATGCCTTTTTTTTTTTTTTTGTGTCATCCCGCCCAACCGAGACATTTATTTTTCCCCACACACTTTCTTCCCGCTGAGCCGCCGCCTGAGGCTTTACGGGATACGTCGCATCCTCCGTTGCCAAAAAAAAAAAGATGAAGGATGAAGGAAAGGCAAATCTCCATAAAGGGGTTTAGAATCCCTTCCTCTGCCGAATCCTCTTGCTCTGGACAAAAGAGGGACGCCACTCTCTCTCTTGCGCTTTTGTGATTGTTGTTGGATTGGGGCGGCCGTTGCCATGGAAACTGCGCCCTTCTTTGTCTCTCTCGCTCTCTCTCGTTTTCGGCGCTAATGTGCACTATATTAGTGCAGCACATGACTGATGATGCCAAAAAAGAGGAATATTTCGGCAAAAATAATGGTCAACACAAACACGCGGGGTTCACTTACAAAGGAGCCTCATGGCCACACTGGGGGGGAAAATTAAAAAAAAAAAATCCCAATCTGGTCCTGACACTCCTTTATAAATAATGATAAATATGTATAGATTTCTTTTTCAATAGTAAAAAGGAAAAAAAAAAAGTACCTTTTGTGGTTTATTGAGGTCGTCTAATGTAATTACGTTTCTTTCCACTTCCCACATATATTTCTCCCTCTTTCAGAAGACAAGCTGTACGACATTTTTGCATTGAAGCAGCCATTTTGAAGGTCATTATGGCTATTTCCCCACGTATGTTTATTCAAAAGACAAACTTGACAATCTTGGAAAATTCAGCCCCCGAAACTTAGCAGGGTGAAATATCTATCTATCATGAGTCAACCCAGAAACCCCGTTCCAGAAATTCTGCCATATGCATTTCTGAAATTTCCAGAAGTCCTTTAAACACAAACTCCTCACATCGATTGTGTCAGCTTATTTGTAGCATGTATGGAGGATGCAAAATTAGGACAAGTTTTTGTTCTTGGGCATGTGGAGCTTGGTGGCAAAGTTTGGTGACTCGCCAAAAAAACGCCCTGTCTATTCATCAGTGCCCCCGAGGGCATCAAATGCAATAACTCCTTGCTCCTAAATCTCTTTTCCAACTTTTCTTTTATCTGCCTTACTGACGATCACTTGCAGTTTTTCTACTTGAAAAGGGTCCAACTAACATGCGGTCGCTTACAAAATGATCACTAATGAACACTCGTGTGTTTTTCATATAAGCTTTATTATTTATGAGGTGGAAAATAACAAAATAAGGTGGATGTGAGACATTGTTTACGCTGGTGGATTTGTAAAAAAAACAAACAAAAAAAGAAACTTTTTTTATTTTCTTGTTTGTCGTGGAGAGAAAAAAATGTTGAAAGGTTCATGTAAATTTATTTTGTATTACACAAAAAATGTTTAGTTTGAATATTGCAAAAGTGGCTGTATAATATTTTTTGCTGTCCTGATGCAAATTCTGTGATGGGGAAAGGGGGTAAAAAAAAAAAAAAAGCAAGAAGACGACAAAAAAAAAAGAGTAAAGCTCGTCCGTTTTTGTACAGGTTGTTTGTGCGTGGGGAAAGAAAAGGCGATAATAAACAAGGACACGGTGATAATGCAAAAATATTTGTCCTTTCTGTCTTTTATGCATGCTGGAAAAAGTTAAATACAAAACTCGCGCTTCACTCTAGTGAGCTTGCAGCTTTTGCCCAAAGGTTTTTTTATTTACCTTCAAAATTGCACACGTAATTATCATTTATGAATATTTTTTTCAGCCACAACGTTTGGTATTTGCTATTCAAAAAAGGCAGCGTCCCCTCCGGTGCTTAAGTGACGCTAATTGAGTTGCAACTTGATGGTTGGTGCAGCCGAGAGCTCCCCTTTTTTACTTTAGCAGCGATGCTAATCGCGCCGCATTAGAGTGCGACGTGCTGCCATTTATGAGATTGATTTTGACCTTTCCTCTTATCTTTGCTCTCACTGCACTTTTTTTGTGTGTGTGTGTGTGTGTGTTTGTTTATCTAACAGCTGTTGTCTCGCAACCTGAATGACAAATTGAATATTTGACATGATGACTTTCAAATGTCAGTTGAAAATTACTACCTGTACAATTTTATTAGTGGTACTAACAAAGCGTGTGTTTGTGTTGTGACATTTTAATTTGGCTTTTTCATGATGGGTGGTTTTTTTTTTTTTTCAGACAAGATCGAAGACAAGATAAGACTATTGATTTGCTTGTAGGAGAAGCATCACAGAAGGACAAAAAAAGGTCGTGACAGTGAACCATTTCCGGTAAAAAAAAAAAAAAAATTACAGTAAAACTATATAAAGTGGTGTATCGAAAACAAAATATACAGGATGGATAAAAATATGAATTGTATGAGAAAAGATGCAAAAAAAAAATAATGTACATCTTTGTCAATTTATTTTATTTATTTTTTCTTTTTGTCACGTTTTTATTCACAATTATTTCTGTTTTTTTAATTAATTACTTATTTTTTTACATTGTATATCATATTTTTTTACATATTTATTTTTATTATTAGTTTATTCCTCTTATATTTTTGCATTTTATATTCATCCTCTATCTATATATATACATATATATATATACATATATATATATATATATTTAAAAAAAATTAAACATACTTTTGACATTTTAGAAATTTGCATATTCTTTATCTTTTTACATAACGTCAGCAGAGATTTTTTTTATGTTGTCCAAAAAAATATCATTTGCAGTACGGCCGAGCACCACTTGAGGGCAGCCTGACGACATCCCAAGTTCTCCGAAGTCCCTCAATACCCCCTCCACCATCCCACAAGCCCCCCAACTCCCATCCTGCATCCCTGCGTGTGGGTATAAAGCATCCCTTCCACACTCACTCTCTCATGTGCAAATAGCGCAGCGTCTCCCCTTGCTCTGCTCTCCCCCCAACCCAGAAGACCCTCACCGTCGTCATTCTACCTTCGGACCCCCCACCCGACTCCGTCCTTGCACTTTATTTCAAGTTGGGTCAGCAGGAGATTTTTTGGGGGGCTTTTTTCCCCACATCAGAGAGGACGACGGCTGGACTGAAGCCAGGCGAGAAGCTTTGTGGTCCGAACATGCCGACCACATGGTGCTGCTGGGCTCTGCTGCTGTCAGTCATCTCTCTGGTGAGTAAATCCCCTTTATTAACTCAGATTTGCTCACATGTGTAGTCATCTATTTGCAATATTTGCATTCAAATGGAATCCTGCTGAGGTCCTCTTGGTGAAGAAAGCCAGGGTAGGCTTGGGGGGGAAAAAATCAATGTGTTCCGCTCCAATGTGTAGTTTTTGCGAAGCTCGGCGTAATAATTTTGATATAAATTGAACAAAAATGTATCAAAATTTAAAAGAAAAAAATCATGACTCCAAAATTGAGATGTGAATTTTTCCTACAGCTAACGCTAAGCTGTGATCAATTTTAAATGGACGAAAATAAATCATAAGGACCAATTTTTTTTTAGATAATGCCACATTATCTCTGATTAACAAAATGTGAATTGAAAAAAATAATAATGAAAAATTTGAACATGTTTCTGGCAGTATTTAACGGCCAATGTGTAGTTTTTGGAAACCAGTGCTAAGCTGTCAGTTATAATAAAAATAAAATAACTAATCGGACTTAAACATGTTTTAGTCGTCATTTGAGGTCTACTGTGTATTTCTTCTGAGACAGATATGATAACATTGATTATAACTTAGAACATTTTGACTTTAATCAATCAAGAGCATTCATTCGTGTACATCATTAAAGGACAAATGTGATCCAAGATGTGTATTTTAATTGAGAAAAACTCAATTCAACTTGAATTACTCAAGTTTATTGATATCATTAAAAGACCTTTTCATTTCTTCCAATGCTAACGCTGTGACAGTTTTGCTGACTTTGATTTTAATTAACAATTAGCAAATGAAGCTTCACCTAATCATCTTCTAGACACTGCCCCCCCGTAGCTAATGCTAAGCTAATTTAGCTTCTAAGTGCCTCAGTAAAGTGATGCTAACAGCGTCAAATTACTTCTTCAATGCCTGCTCTTTTTTTTTTCCCCCTAAACCTAATTCTAAACGTAATTGAAAATGGGCCCACAAAAACTTGCCGTATACTTAAATCCTAAGGGACAATGGTATACCTTTAGTGGAAGACATAAACCTCAAATTGAAGTACTACAATCGTAACAGGGTCACTCAAAATCCTTAAGAAACCGAATCCCTCACTTGCCAACCACAAAATGTGAACCCCTAAAACCTGAGTGGAAGCCCTGAAACTCAAACTGGTAATGTCCCAAACCAATAAAGGAAGTCTTTAAACTTTAGCGGGTGGCTGAAAGTTGACCTAAATTGAAACATAAACCTTGAGAGCATGTCAGTAACCTTTAAAGGAAGTAGTAAAACCTCACTAGAGACCTTTTGTGCAAGACTTGTGCCCTTAACCCCCTTAACCTTCAGCCCCGTCAATATTTTTCGGATAAGCAAAAACCCTCAATGGAGTCCTCAACCTTTTAGACACAGCAAGATTGACATAAATTGATTTTCCGTACTGTTACACTCAAATACTTAATGGAAGACTAATAACTGTAATGGAAGCTCCAAGAAATTTTCATAAAAGTCTTTGTAACCTCATTAGAAGTACCAAAGTAGACGAGAGTGGAATTATAAAATCTTATCTCAAAGGATTTTTAGTTTTGTTGAGAGACAAAAAAAAGAAAACAGCTTCAGCAAGGAAAGAAAAGAAAAAAAGTTTGGAGGAAAAAAAAATGTCCGACTTGACGGTTTGTGACAAGCCAATTGCTTTAATCCCGCGTGAGCCGGTAACCCCGCCATCCTGCCGTCCCGCCTGCTCTGATGAACGCGCCAACAAAGCAATCGATGGAGAACAGGGGCCGTAATCCGCGTAAAAACTTCACTTAAAAAGCTCCCGCGGCGTTATCAGTGTTTAATTTGCATAGTGATGGAAAGAAGTCAATTACTATTAATTATTCTCTACAACTTCATTCCCATTATCCAATTGAATTTGCCGTCTTGAAAAGCATAAACTCAATTTCACAGCTGGCTAAACTCGCTAATCATTTACACCCCCAACCCAACACGCCCCCCCCCCCCCCCCTTAATGCCAAACACTACCGCTAAAAACTCACTGATTGCCGCATCCTAAACTCCTGAAGAACAAGTGGTAGAAGGTCAGGGCCTAAAAGCATCAATCTATTTTAAATTCTAAAGTGTTTCATGAAATTCATAAATTACAAAAAATTCCGAAATACATTTTTCAAATGGGATAGGTGCCCATAAAAAAAAAAAAAATCTATATGCAGGCAAATTCATAAATCCCCAATGTGCAGGGTTCCAGCCAACTAATCCTCGATGATGTCAGCATTTTTTCCACCTTCTGATTGGCTGGTCGGAGCAAAGCTTGTCGACTAGCAAAACACACCTGTGGCAATATCTACCAATTAATATACATTTAATAATCATTATTTTATTTTTCGAGGTTTGGACATATTATTCCATAAATATTGATCAATCGCTCGTTTTGGATAGAATTTATGTTTTCACTGCAACGAGGTGTACGAGGTAGCAATCCACAGATCTCAACACGTGTACATCCCATGTTCTCATGATCATGATTTCCCCCCACGGGAATCTCCCAAACCTCTTTGAAGCTAGTGCGGAAAAAGTCTGATTATGCGTTTTCTCCTGTGGCTACCTTAAAAAGTGCACACTAGTTTCTTGGTCCTCGTCTTCAAACCGGTTCCTCTCACATATCACGAGTGTGAGGTCACGCTTGTAATTGTGCCCCCGAATCCTCTGGAGATAAGGCACGTCCACCTGTGATTTCCTGACACTCTGATTTGTCATCATCTCTAACGCCCTCAGGTAGCACTTTGATACAACAGCTACACCCAAACACTCCAAACTGAGTGGAACTCTCTCAATATTTCAGAGAAGTCCCTAAATCTCAGTGGGAGGACTGAAATCCTTAATCGAAGCTTCTAAAACCGAAGTGGTTTTGGGATGCCAAAACCTGAATTTGCGATTTAAATTCTTAGACGTCAAAACTGTTTGGAATTGTCCAAAGTAGAAGTTATTGAACCTAAAATCTTTTATATAAGCCACATTTTTTGTGAACTCCCCTAAAACCTTAGTCTTAGTCCTAAAACCTTAAAGGGGACCAAAACCCTGAATAAAAATCCTTCAAACCTTAGCGAGGAGATCCAAGCACTTAATGGAAGTCTCCAAAACCTTACAAAAAAAATTTGTATAACTTAAAACCTCAGTTGGAAATCAAAACGTTAAATGGAACCCCGTAAAAAAAAATTTGTGGTACTCAAATGAGAGAAAACTTAAACGTTCAACCAAACCATATCATTTTGTGTCATGAAAATCTGCTCGCTTAATGCTAACACACAGTGCTAACACACAATAGAGGCATTTATAGGGGGACCTTCTGGACCTCTTCTCCTCCCCAAAAAACGTCTGCCATTTTGTAAAGGGTTCACCGTTTGTCATTTAAATTCCCATATGTAAATCAACTCCAGAAATAACCTCATGACGCCTCGTCCGCATTGAGCATCCAATCTTAAATCCAATCAAACATTTGCCACATGTGATGTAAACACACTATTTACGTCGAGTCGTATTGTGTATGATACATGGTCGTAAATATCGCAGCAAGCAGCTGACTTTGCCCGCTATCTTCTCCGCAAATTGCACACACTTGCACTGCTGCATCCAGCCCAATGAAAAGTGACACACGCACTCTATCTTGCGCCTTCCATTCAAGACGCGGGTGTGTGCGTGCGTGGAGGAGCTCGGTATAGAACGTGGCGTCACTTGTTTATCTTGAAAGCGCGGCGGGCGGCGTACGTGTGTTATCTCCCGGCTCGGCGGCGTGGAGATAGCGTTGAGTTTGTCCAACAAGCTACAAGGACTTGAGTGCGTGTTGTGCGTACATGTGTGTGTTATCTCCTCTTGTCGTAGCCGCCCGGGATGCCGCCACACTTCTGGAAAAACCTGGAATATTATTAAAGTCCCGTAAATGGTGGCGGCGTTAAATGTAAATGCAAATGAAGTGTCCAAGCCTTGAGCAATAAAATGTTCCATCGCAGCGATAACGACACTTTTTATTGGAAGGGACATTGACTTTTTTTTTTTTTTTTTTTTAATTCTAACAGCGGGTGAGAAATGCAATTAAAATAGAGACACAGAGGACTCAAAAGCAAAAGCACAGAATGGTTTACGATAAAACTAATGAACATCGTTGGACTCGTTCATTGGTTAAAGTAATGTTCAATGTGACGCGCTTTTTGTTTAATCAGCAAAAACAAAACAAAAATCATACAAAAAAATAAGGTCGGTGTGATGAATAAAGTCTGTAAAATGTCTAAAATCTAAAAAAAAAAAAAACTACAGTACAAGATTGAGTTGGTTGACAGGTAAAAGCATTTTCTAAAATATTTAAATGCTAAATCTGCTGAGTTGGTTTACAAGAATGAAAAATTCATTATATTCCTTCACTCCGCTCGATTGACATTTCAGAAGCGGTTAAATGGAGCACTTTGAATCCCGTAAATTTGTGTTTTGATATCACATGCTCCTTTTTTGTCGCGTGTGCATCAGCATCAAGAATGCTCGCCACGCGGTGTTTTCCTTTGAGGTCGTTTGCGTGACAGATGATCGTTTGCGAGTCTCCTGGCGGATAACTGATGATGTTTCCCGCTGTCACCATCAATATTATTTCTGCCACTCGTCTTTGTCGCTTTTGCCCGATAAAACAACTTTTTCTCGCCTTCACGTATACCCCCTCGTGACTTACAAGGGCTAACAAGAAGCTTCGTGACTTTTGGCATGAAATCCTGCTTCATTTTTAATATTTGCTTGCATCTATTGATTGTAAAAAGTGCTGTGATTTTTTTTCTTTGAAAATTATCACCAATTTAGAGAACTAAAATCCTGATACAGTCAACCAGCATTTTTCACGGAGGTATATGTGAATATGAAAAAATTATTTTCCTTTCGGAAGAAGATTATAATTCGCTCAAAGTTTGCTCAGTGCTGCCTGATATGTTGTGGCACAACGTGGTACTACATGCAACGCACTCAACTAAATTTGACTTGCCAGAATACCGTAGAAACATTTTTTTTAAATTAACACAATCTCTTGAAAATCAACAATATATCAACTCCTGTGTGCACTTTTGTTTACTGCCCCCGCTGGCCAGGAGGAACCACTGCGGCGTCATTAAAGCAAAGCAATCAATACCTCCCCAGGCCTGGCAAAGTCATCTCGGTGTGACTGCTGACCTTTAAACAGCACCACACATCACCTTGAGGCACACACACACACAAAAACGCACAAACACACACAGGTTTGAATCTCCCAGTTGAGATTACAAGTTGGTTCTCTAATCCACCGTGCAATTGTACGGCTAATCCTGTCAGGTGTGCTTCTACACGCCAGCTAATTACGTGTCGCCCAGTCACACAAGAAGAAGAACTCGCAGGTGTGACAGCCTATCGTGAGAAATCCCATCCCTATTTTTTCCGGCACATTCTTGCGCACAACTTCTGAGTCCTTTTGGCAGCCATCTTGCTTATGTGTGTGTGTCAGTGTGCGTTTGTGTGTGTTCATGTGTAAAGCAGCTTCCTGACATCCCTTCATGTGACGACGGCGCCTCTGTTGAGACTTAACCCACTTAGCTGAGAAGCTTCCGGAATCACTTTTATGAGTCGGAATAGCAAGTAAGACCAAACTCTATTTGAAGTGCAACTTTTTAGCAGTGGTCAAAGGTCATGGGCAGCAGACGCTTTTTGACCCAGCGCAGTAACTTTGATCTTCATCATTTTTGCTTTTGTGACGCCTCACTTTTGTTGGTAAAATTTCACGTCATCGGTACGCAAAGAGTTGAAGACCTTAAATTCATACATTTTATGAAAACATTCGTGCATTAAATTGAGAACGGGACGTAACCTCGCAATGGAATGGACATTATTAAAATATTACAAAAAAATTTAAATATTGTTTAAAATATTAAAATGTATAGCGACAGATTGCCACTATACATTTAAAAAAAAATCTGCCATGCCTTGAAGGTTACACCTTTTTGTTTTTTTGCACAAATGAACATATTTACTTAGTAAGGCGGCACATAGAGTGTGTAAAAAAAAAAAAAAAAAAAAACACGAGTCGTCACTTTAATATAAAAATGAAGGAGAGTCCACTTTCCAGCTGCTTGCTCGGCACTTTGCGAGACGCCACTTCGTTGAACTTGTCCATCCTTAAGGAGCTTTACGTCAACGCGAAATGGCGACCATAAATCCCGAGCGGGAAGCCGCGACCGACGCCCGACGCCGAATTTGTCTTCTGATAATACATCATGGCGGCCGGCGCGTGTTAGACAAAAGCCGCGCTTCATTAACGCCGTTTAACTGCGCCGCTGAGCCACAAAACATTCCAATCCATTCCTCATCTCACCTTGTCACTTCAAATATTTTACTCTTAAAAAGTCCTGCGGCGACTTTCTTTAGATATAAAAAAAAGATCTATGCACGTTTTTACCACGGCAATCGGCTCGTCCATCACGGTGTTCTCTTCAAAAACAACTGGAGGCCATCTTTCTCCAAAAGTCCGAGTGCACAAAGCCGCCGCGTCCTTCGCAGGGAAGATCATTCACGGCCTCACACAATGCACCTCAGCCGTGTAAAAGAAGACCTTATTTTCATTCTATTGATCGGCCCGGAGAATATACGGAAAAAAACCACGAAGGCTATGCTCAGATGGATCTGCTGTCACGGAACGGCGAGGGTCTCGTCGCGCAGTTGGCGCTGTCATCTGCGGGATTGTTGGAGATGACTCATCCATCATCGGAAAGCACGTTGGACGGGGCGAGAGAGGAGGAGGGGGAGGCGAGATGGCTCTCCGTCTTGATTTAGACGACACGCCAAAGACGTTTGGCGCTCCGTAAGCGTCTGTGGCGAACATCAGCGCTTTCTGGAACGGGTGATGATGGACGGCGCCAACACGCGCTGACGGAGGAAGCTCCAAAGTCAAGCTGCTGTCACACTTGCCGCCCAACACGGAACTGCCACGTGATCGCAAACATACAACTGCCATGTTTTTTTCTTCTCGATTTTAGCACCACTAACCATGTTGCATTCATGGTATCAAATACTGTGGGAATTTTTTTACTTCATTCCAACGTTGGATACTTGGATGACTAACTTGAAAAGTGACATCCATCTTTGTCCTCCAGGTGCTCGGAGCGGACTCGAGATCAGCAAACGGCCAAAAGTCCAAAATGAAGTCCTACTGGTCCACTAGTAGCAAGGCAGCTCAGACTCTGTCAGTCAGCCGCTTTATGGCCCGCACGTTGGACGGCAAGGACAACTTCACCCCGGTGGACCTGGACTTCCACATGGAGGAGGATTTGGATTCGGATCCCAAGCAGTGGACCTGGCTCTCCAACTACTCGGCTTCTTCGGCCTCGGGAGGACGCTCCCGGGCCAAGAGGAGGCCCATCGTGAAGACAGGCAAGTTCAAGAAGATGTTCGGCTGGGGCGACTTCCACTCCAACATCAAGACGGTCAAGCTCAACCTGCTCATCACCGGCAAGATCGTGGACCACGGCAACGGTACTGTAGCTCGGTAAACCGGCCGCGGGTTCTCACGTTTTATCTTCTGAGAGTGCATATCCTGTCCAGGAACCTTCAGCGTCTACTTCCGACACAACTCCACCGGGCAGGGCAACGTGTCGGTAGGGCTGGTCCCGCCCAGCAAGGCGGTGGAGTTCCACGTCCAGCACCACCAGCAGCAGGAGCTGCGCGTCCAGCAACAGACGGCGGTGGAGAGCAAGGAGAACAAGCTGTTCAACTGCCGCGTGGAATACGAGAAGGTGGAACGCGGCACCCGAAACTCGCTGTGCGCCCACGACCCATCGCAGAGTTGCCCTCAGGACCAGACCCAGAGTCACGTCTCCTGGCTGTGCTCCAAACCTTTCAAAGTCATCTGTATCTTCATCACCTTTCACAGCACCGACTACAAGCTGGTGCAGAAGGTGTGTCCCGACTACAACTACCACAGCGACACGCCCTACACGCCCACCGGTTGACTGCCACCGAGGAGGAGGTAAGCGGACTCATCCTGGTCCCCCCCCCCCAGCCTGGAGGCCGGCGACGGGGCGTTCAGGGAAGCTTGGACATCTCCCTCAAAGTGAATCATGTAAATACACAGATGCCACTCAGCCAGCATTTTATCTTTTGTTTTTATTTCTCATCTGTGGCTTTTTCCGCCTCAATCACAGACGCCAATCAGACTCCAACAATCAGTCGGCGGGGCCTGATTTTGATTTCTACTGTTCATCATGGGAGTTACGCTCATGGTGATTGAGTCTGCACTATAAGGAGACCGTTTAAAAAAAAAAAACGTCAAGTATTCTTTCACACTTCTGTAAAAAAAGGGGAGATTATTGTATACTACTACATTGATCACAACACAAATAAGAGGCCAAGCGTGCTTGCTTCAAGCTATTATTATTCTCACTATTGCCATTTGGGGGGAGCACATCAATTTTTTTTCACAGATTTTCAGGGCTTTACTGTAATTACTCTATGTTGCAAGGTGTCACATATAAAAGTGTGTTTATTGTGCGTCATGTGTTTAAAAGAGCCCCTAACCTGTGGGGCTGTGACCAATCCCATCCAGTGAATGAATAAAATATACAGAAACATTTTCTCCCGTATTTCTCCTAAAAATTGTAAATCCACAGTCTGGAATCTGACACTTCTACGATGGAAGAACGCAGGAGAAAAAGAAAATCCAAGCAAGAAGACACCCTCTCAGCTCTGGGTGCGTATTCTTTTGCATTTCCCGCTCCTTTTTGTGTGTTTACCTTTGCATAAAGGATTCAAGCTAAAGCAGAAAATGGGCTGGAACTATGGACTACAAAGTGCTACACATCAAAGGTAAGACTCAAATATTTTTATGTGGAACAATTCTTCCTTTTGTTCTATTTTATTATTCTATTTTTTTTAATAGATATTTTTAGTTTAAAATAAGCCCTTGAAAAAACTTTTATTGATAAAGTTGATTTTATGCTGTTGAAGAAAAATGTTTTACGAAAACATGTTTTTGTGCAAGTACTTTGAACTGGTGTAATGTGTGAGCATTATGAATAACCAGCAGGGGGCGCTGATGACAGCTCTTAAACAGTCAGCATGCAATTGACTGCCTATTAAGCATAATGGCTGTTAAATGTTTCTTATTACACTAATACTCGGCTCCACGCAAAGATTTGGAATGAAATGAGCTTGCTGATGTTGCGCAGACTGAGAATTCCAAAACTAACATGGCCGCTTCTCGCCATTTCCACTCGTGTGACACCGAGCAGGTCCTGAAGGACACAAAGAAAAAAAATTTACGACGCCGAGGAACAAAGCTTGAAGCGGCCCGCTCATAAATTGCTTGCAATTTTTTTCCCTCAGCGATGGCGACGGGATGACGAATGTCCGCCGACTTTTATTTTCGCCGCTTTCCGTCTTCTCAGCGGAGCCTCGTTAACGCCAATACGGAATCCGCATGAGGCTCGTTGCGTTACTAAATTATATGCAAAGTTTCATTTGCAGAGGTTTTGGAGACTTTTTATTCACACTGTCGTACTTTATTGTTTAGCCATATTATTTTATTGACTTATTTGAAATGCCAGCCGTCAAAGTTCAAAGGCATAAATAGACAAAAAAGTAAAACAACAAGAGCATTTTCGTGGTTAAAGTTTGAGCATATATTTTGTTGTAGAATAGTCAAGTTGTAAACTTTTTTTAATATTTCCTACTAAATATATTTCCTGCTTGGGAGTGATGAAAAGGGTCCAAATGGTCCACACAAGACGATGACTAGCACAATAAATAAGACAAAGCACCTCGCTGACAGACCGGACCTTTGGGAGACAATTATCACCTCGCTGCACCACATTTGACTTTTTTTTTTTTTTTGCACTTTTCAATTCTGAAAACTTTTCAAACTTTATGATGACAAACTCACGCAAATGACGGGAAGAAAAAGGTCACAGTGGTAAAATGAATTACCACTTAGCCCTGAGTCTACTGCTTAAAAAAGATTTGATGTTAATGAGTGTTGACTGTAAGGCATTTTTTCTTTTTTTTTATTGTTGTTTTTTTTCCCTTCGCTAAAATCAATTAGCATAACTTTGACTTGATGCTTTGATTGCACCCGTCAATCATCGGTGTTGTTATTTATTTTCATGCTATGTTTTGAAGTTCACTTCAATGCTTAATCCAATTAGAACTGGAGTCATTACAGATTCGACAAACTTTGTCGTCATGTTATACCCACGCTCGATGACAAAACAGTTTAGCTTCTTGTGTACATGCTTTACGTTTGGTAGCAATGGAATAAAATTTCTCAGAGGAGTGGCAGTAAAAGGCCCCTGGGTTGACCCTAAAATGGCAGCTTTAAATCAAAATGGCTGACTTTTTGTTTTCGATCTTTTCAGATGTGGCTTCTTGAGACTTCATTACACATCACCATTGAGTCATGGTGCAACTTTGTGGAGCCGTCTGACTTCATAGCAAGACTGTAAGTTGAAATCCTGTACAGTGTTCTGAGGTCCTCTCTCGCTACTTGATTAATGTAGTGTAGGCGGAAGGTGTGGAAGTGCAAGAGAGCATCATGAGAGTGTTATGGGTGATAGGCGGCATCTGCAGGAGTAAACAGATGACTTAGTACTGGCCTTTTGGCAGAGGCATGCGTAGGGAAGGTGGGTGCGCTGGGCTGTGCCTTGACATTTAGCGGGATTAGAAAAAGTTCCTCTGAGAAGGTGTCAGGGGTTCCTTGGCATCGCAATCACGTGAATCTTCTTCACGGTGACCTCCGAGCTAGCGAGCAAGTTAGCATTAGCTCAAATGAAATCACGAGGAACCACATTCATAAAAAAATTAAAAAGTGACAGGCAAAGATTCATCCGATTTACCAATTAATTGACAAAAGAATCGATAGACTAGTCAATTATCAAAACAATCGTTATGGTGCATCCCTAAACTTAATTTGTTCATAATTCGTTTTAAAAAGTATATGACATACTGTAATTAAAGATATTGAGCATACGAACTTAAAAAAAAATGTTAATACCGCTAAATAGTGATAGACCTTTTCATTTGTGACTTTTTTTTGTTTTGTTAAGCCCAGTATTTTTCATACAGCTCTCGGGTACTTAATAAATTGTCCTGTCACGGGACGCAGGACTGCCAATGGTGTTTTTTAATTAATTGTACTAATCGTCGTGCTCCACTCATATCAGGTAAAAGTGCAGAATTCATTAACCTTTGTCGTCTTAATTGCTTTTGGGGGCATTCCCGTTGCGAGATTAAAACGACACACACACACACACACAAATGAAACATCTTATTAAAGTGGGAAAACACACTACAATGTCATTAGAGCGCGGCAGGTTCTGCTGAGAAAACAAGTCTCTTCGTAAACATTCACAACTACACTTTCCACGTTTATTTATCTTGTAGTAGGAAGGCTCAGTGCTTGTTTTTATCTGACGGGCAAAAAACAAATAATATTTATATTTATTCGTCAATAAAATTGTGTATAAGGTTCTTATTGTTTATAATATTTGTTATTTTTAATATATTTTTTTAAAACACCCCAAAATGTAGTTGAATGGACAAATGTTTTTTTACACCTTGTCCACTTGTTCATCATCTTTTTCCCGTGTTGTTGTTTTCAACATCATCATAAAACAGCCGCCCCAATAATGAGTTTTGTGTGTTTGTTCAAAACAATATTTCTTTGAATCGCAATGAGGGCTGACGTGAATTTTCATTATCAGTTAACGAGATGATTACCGTTGAGCTAATAAGGCCAGAAGAGCGGAAGGTAGGCCGGAAGCTTTGCAAAACTTTTAAATGTCACTTACAAAAACAGATAGCATAATATCGTGGGTTAGGAAAAAAAATGGTTTATCAACCATTGGCAGATTCAATTAAAAACATACATCAGAAAGATTTTCTCAAACTAAATCAAGTGTCGTGTTATATTAATCATTATAAATGGGACCCTCATTTTCTGTCTGCACACATTAGATAAGCCAAAATGGCTACTCCGATAAAAAATGTCCAACTTCTTGTTCACTTATAGGAATGGGTCCTGGAAAAAAAAAGCTTAAAAATGTAATATCACCGAACAATGTATATAATGAGTTTCCATTGGGGCATAACAACGGTAGCCAAAGCTAAATTTTAATCACTAGCAGCATTAGCATAGCACCGTAAGGCTTAAAAGTGTAAATAATTTTGTAGAAATGACATTTCAAACATGGCGCTCTGAAGCATTTTGATACGCGGGCTGTCGACTTGTCCGCCCGACGGCTATTTGTGTGCTGTCGACGCTAAGCTAACGCTAATCCCCATCGCAGCTGACACAGCACAGCCATCTCTGTAAAATGTGTGCATGCTTGTGTGTAGTCACGAGAAATTCCTGTGTATGTTAGCTTAGCTGGCCTCAAAACAGATTACACTCTCCATTTATAAAAAAAAAAAAAAAACAAATACTTAGTATTTTGATTTATATATTTGTCATATTTAGCAGTCATCACATGACTTTTTAACCATCGTGATTGCTACTAATGTTGCCTATGAGGATTATGGGGGATTTGAGCTATAGTACAAAAGATGATCTTTAATCTTATTTTCCAGCAAACAGTGGCAATGTGCTTGATTAAGTTGTGGAATGTTTTGGAGGAAACTTTTCGTACATGCGCTTTACGTGTTGCTCTCCCACGTGGATGTCCTTGACCAGTAAGCATTTTGGGCCCTTCATCCAGCAGTACTTAAGCTAGCCGCTGGCTATTTGGCATGCGTGGTGGCATCGCGGACAGAGCGCGTGTCATCACGCTGGCGTCGGCCCGAGCCAGCCTCGCTCAAGGTCGCTCCTCCATGCATTTTTTACAACAACCCAAAAAAAAAAAAAAAAGACACAAAAATGGCATCATCCTTCTCTCAGTTGTCAGCGTGCCTGTAGTCGTCCATCTCTGTCAACTCAGATCACCTTCAGTCCTACACACCATATTTATCAAAGGCCACGCCGACTTTAATTGTTTCAACTTTACTGTACGGCGATTCCTCGCTAGTCGCGGGACAAAGACCGAGCCTCGACCTCAACGGCGAAAATTTGCAAGTAATGGATAATTCCTGCCTAAACATATTTACAACAACTGTGCTGTGATTGGCCAGTGGTTTAGTGAAAGGTTAATTTTTTAGTTAAAACGTGCTGAGAATGTCCAACTTTCCGTAAGTAGCAAGAATGCTTGGAGGAGAAATAATTTTGGTATTTTTAAGGACAAGGGTACATCCTTTTCTCCGGTCCATCATCCTAAACGTCGGCGGTGTCGGCGTGTCAGGGAGGCCCTCACATCACCGGCTGCTCGCCAACAGGATTGCTGAGCCGTGTTGAAGTTACTTTCAAATTTAACGGCCTCCACTTTCCTCCCGCATTCATCGCGACGCGTCGTCCATCTATCTCGGCCCGAGGCGGCGATAGTTCCCGCGAACCGTGAGAGGCCGCCGTATTTCAGCGCGTGGAGAATTCCCCGTGAAGGGTAAGGGATTACGGATTGCGGCCCTCTAAGCCGCCCGGCTGCCCAGCGAGGATGTCTCTGAGCGGCGTAATCTTCAAACGCAGAGCAGAGTGATGAGTGGGCACCCAAGAGTTGCACGGGATCTAAATGTGTTCCGCTGGGTTTACTGGCGATAGAAGGGAAAAAGAGGCCGAGTCGTGTGGGGGGGGGGGGGGGGGGGGGGGGGGGGGGGGGGGGGGAATTTTTCAGGTGTCTCTACTTTATTTATTTCTCTGATAACGTAATACTCTTACACCCTACATTTGAAAACAAATAGCTTGGTAGTTTCAGATAAGAGTGACCCAACAAGTACTTTTGGAAATCGGGCAATCGTTCACGATATTGTGCCGAGATATGAAAACTATGTGGTGGGAATGAATTTAGCTCAACTTGATAAGAAGCAGCAGTTTCAAGTTGTTGCTACTCCCCATAGAAAATTTCCCCAAGTTTTTCACTCTCCATCTTAACTCTGAAGGCTAACCCATAAGTCGCTAAAGCTAACCATGGCAGAGGACATCAGGTCTTGAAAGGTCGGGCATGGCCTGCATCATATCCTCGAAAGTGTGTCTGCAGTTCACAAAATGGCCGCAGGTTCTTCTTGCAGTTTCTGTCATCTTTTCTAGTGGACCCAGCAAGCAGTTCTTGTGTCTGTCAGATACATGCCTTGTAGGAGCGGCAAATTACTTGACACAGTCGGATCATAACAGAGTCACCAGGCATGACGGCGTGGAGAAGCGGCAACCACAGAAGTTGGCTCCACACCAGCAAAACACTTACTTTTAAACCTTCAGGCATGTGTATTTTAAGTAGAAATGTCAAACTCATTTCCACTTACAGGCCACAACCACAACGTGACCTGTGACGGAAATGAATCGGGCATTAAGGGTCTTAAGGGTGCCCGCTAAATCAAAAAGAAGCGATACTAGCTTTTAGGCTCTAACATGGATGGGAGTGAAATCCCTACAAGAAGACTTTATTGATCACACGGTGGGGAAAATTCACTGAAAGAGCCCGAACAAGAAGCGCACTCATCAGAACAAAGCAGGAGTGACACACACATACCCGATCCATATCGTTAACGCGATTAAGCGGCGGACGGGAAGCTTGTCCAGAGCCCCCCTTGTCTGGCCGTCTTATTTAAGAAATCCAACATCCGCCGATAGCATCGAGATGGACCTCAAGACGGGGGGGTGAAGGACATCAGATGTCCTTGGCGGAGACTCTCGAAGATTGAGTCCATCAAAAATGAGGCGAAGGGTTCAGGGTTTTTATTTAAGGCCGAGATGCAAATTGGCTCGCCAATTTACGACACGCTAACGGCAAAGGGTGACCCGGAGGGGGCCCTCGGATCAAGGGGCTTCATGCACTCGCTGAGATAATCAATTTGGAAAACACATACGCACACACACGTGTAATTCGGCGGTGTGCTGAGGTGTAAAATTGTGTGAACTCTCCAAACAGGTACATCCATTTAGGGCGTGACAACAAAGTGCCTTCAGGTGACAACAAAACCTACACGCTATTAGATCAGCTGCACTACGATGGGATGGAATAAAGCTCGGGGCCCCCACAAGGGGGGGGGGGGGGGGTAAGGGGAGTTCTAGGGAGGGGAGGGGCTGAAGCGATAAGCTATTAAAGTGGAGGCGCTTGCTTTGTGTTCTAGCACCACCCTTTGGAGGAGTGAGGAACTGCACCTTGGAGAATAACTGGCCAGTAATACTGCTTGAAAATATTTTCTGTTCTGTGTTCTACCAATTATCACCTTGTGTGGTGATATCAGACACGCAGATAAAATGATAAACTCACTTTTGTTTATATTAAAATTAATCTGCTAACAACTCTTTTTTTTGTGTGTAAATAAACTTGCAACTTCAATAGGCGCACCTGCAACACTTTTATTTATTCATTCTGATGACAGATCAGGCGCGCTCCATCAAACCAGTTTTCTAACAAAGGCACACAATTAGTTTATTATGAGTATTTTTGAGCTTGTTTGCACGATACAAACAGTGGGTTGGTTGGAGTGGCCAATCAGAGAGGAGATGAGGGAACGAGGTAACATTGGGTGACGTCATCGGAGATGTTGCGGTATTGAAGATGAGGAGGAGGAGGAGAACGCAGCCCTGACAGATGATCGTGACAATTTAAGGAAAACACGGTGAGGTGCGTGTATTGGGGATGTATTTTGGCATATTTGTGGTGTGTTGTCATTTCCTTGCTGAGGCGCGTGCATGATCGATGAGGCGTCATGACGAGCGCGCTGCGGCAAACATAATCAGAAATAGTCTGACATCGGTTTTATAAAATAATACTCCTTGTGTAGCTAACCGAAATTCAAACAGCTATGTTTCTAAGTGGGATGTATATTTCTATTACAGCTAGATAGAAAATAGTTGTTCGATGGTCCTCCGGAATACCTAGGTGGCGCTCGAGAACTCATAGCACGTCAAGAGGTGAAGTACAAGCGTCGAAGAAGAACTCAATGTATTTCATTTCCTCCTTACCTGCCCGAACGTCATTAGCACTTTTAAATTCATAACAACCAAATTTACTTGGTTTATAATGTAAAGTTTTAGCTGAATAATATTTAAGGTTTTCATTCATTGATTTTTGTCTTAAATTAGTGCTCACATGTGGACGAAGAGCCGTTATATTTCGTCATTGCATTGCAGTCACGAGTCTTTTAGTGATAATTTATTTTATAGTTTTAACATATAGTTTTTACACCAAGATTCCCCTGGACGACATATATGACCGGTGGGAGGACTGCAGCTCCAAGTCGATGCAAATCCGTGAGAATAAATTAGAATACAGATGGGAAGTCCATTTATTTCAATAGTTTGTTTCGAAAAGTCTATTTTTAATGCCTTCAGAAAGATACACACAATTCCAGTATTTTCAAACCTTTACTGACACTAAATGTTACACTAGACTTTAAGCAGCTCGACTTTTGTCCTTCTCCAGGTTCACAGTGTGAAGCCAAGATTAATGTTTCAAAGGAGGGTTTGTAGCTGGGGTCAAATTTTAAAGCCTTGTTTTGGGTTTCCACCATGGGTTAAGAGTTTTGTATTAACTTAATAACAAAATGATTCCCTCTCCCCACAGATTATCCTAAAAAATGGAAGGCAGGAACTTGTGAGTAAAGTACATCTCTTTGTCAGAGTAATAGGTGACCCGTTAATCCATTCCTGACATCATGTGTGTGTTATGTCTGAATAGCTGTTCCTCGGGCGACCCCGAGCTCCTGGGCCAGGACTCGCGTTCGGTGGTGAGCCGCTTCCAGCAGCGTTACTGGAAAACCAAGCAGACGCTCATCAGGGTGAGCGGCACAAAGGAGGACCAACACGTGGTGGCCTCGGACGCAGAACTGGATGCCAAGCTGGAGGTCGGTTTCAAATTAGGGTTTGAGTTAGGGTTTGTGACTGAAAGCTGCTTTGTTTTCATCCTTGTGGTTGTTTTGGATGTCAGGTGTTTCACTCCATCCAGAGGACGTGCATGGAGCTGCTGAAGGTGATCGAACAGTACCAGAGGAGGATCTGCTGTACGTGTCGCCCGTTTAATTTGACTTGTAACTCCGAACACGTCATCCAAGTTTCAGTTGCTTTCAGTTCTTTCCCAGGAGGAGAACGAGCTGGGTCGTTTTCTGCGCTCTCAGGGCTCTCAGGACAAAAGCCGTGCGGGAAAGATCATGCAGGCCACGGGCAAAGCGCTCTGCTTCTCCTCCCAACAGAGGTCGGCCTCACACCGGCACCCGTGCAGATGACTGCCACCGCTATGCTAACGCTCACGGTAACGTCCTGCCGCAGAACGGCGCTGAGGAAGCCCCTGTGCCGGCTGTACCAGGAGGTGGAGACGTTTCGCTTCCGGGCCATCTCGGACACGTGGTTGACGGTCAAGCGCATGGAGCAGAGTCGCACCGATTACAGAGGAGCTCTACTGTGGATGAAGGACGTCTCCGCCGAGCTGGACCCAGACACACGCAAGCAGATGGATAAGTTTCGCAAGGTAACCCATATTGCAGATTTTTATGACAGGATAATTTACTAAATGTCCACAAGAGGGCAGCCTTTCTCAACAAAAATAATGTGATGCCTGATAAATAACACACATCTGTCTTGTGTCATCACATTTAATGTGTGTGTCAGGTTCAGGCGGAGGTCCGCTGCACTAAGCGTAGCTTCGATCAGCTGAAGACGGACGTGTGCCAGAAGGTGGACCTGCTGGGAGCCAGTCGCTGCAACCTGCTGTCCCACGTGCTGGCCACCTACCAGGTAGGACTCGTCGTGGGTTAAGATTATGGGTTGTGACCCACATGCTTTCTGGTGTCCCTCCAGACCACTCTGCTGCACTTCTGGGAGAAGACCTCCCACACCATGGCCGCAATTCACGAGAACTTCAGGGGCTGCCTTCACCACGAGGTCCACATCATGCCAATAGCGCCATTTCGTGTTTCACAATATTTCATGTTGAATCTGATGACAGGAGCCATCAAGGGAAAAGAAGAAGAAGAGGAAGAAAAGTAAAGCACAGAAAAAAGATGAAGACAACGCTGCTCAGGAAGAGTATGTAGCTAAATAAACTGAACTTGATTTAAAAAAAATAATAATAATAAAAGCAAACTTTTGGTGTGTGCGTATTTTTGTTTTGTAGACTTGTCTCATTGGGGGATGACAACAGAAGCAGTCCAACAAAAGAAGGTAAAAATGTTCTCAATTATAGTTAAGAAAAAAATTGGAATGAAATCACTCAGTAAGAAATTATTTCGACATATATGATATGAAAGTAGGATAAAGTCCATCAACTACGACGTTACCAACACCCTACTTTGGATGTTTAAGGAGAAACGTGTGAATCATCCTGGGAGCTTGCGGAAGAGGACAAGGACGGCTCGGCCTTGCTGGAGGAGATCCTGGGAGGCTTGACGCTTCACGACCCCGCCCCCTTGTCCCGACAGTGGAGTCCGGTGTTTGGAGACACCCAGGACGGAATCGCCACAGCTGCAGAACCACGCTCACTCTTTCTACCGTCTCAGCTTCTGGACCAAAACTTGAACCAAGCTGCTCAACTCGCAGGTATGGACAACTCGGGGAAAGAAAGTGTTCACCGGAAGATGAATGCCCCGATTGTTTGGTAGCTTCAGAGAGAGGCGGGACCACCTCGCAACCTGTCGCCATGGGAATTGAGCACCCCCAAGATGCCAGTGGATTTAAAGGTACAATATTAAGACCTTCTTCTGATTTTTAAGAGCAGGCTTTAACCGTCTCCCGTCTCCATAGCAGGGAGCTCTTCCGGTCCATCCAAGGATCTGTCTGCATGGTTCAATCTGTTTGCAGACTTGGATCCCCTGGCCAACCCGGACACAATCGGAAAAAGTCACGCTGAGCAACAACTTCAGAATGCTTAGCTAGGTGCGTGGCCATCCACGCTAACTTGCCAGCCTTCTACCAAGCCATAGCAAACATTCAAGGGATGTCATTTGCGCTTCCTGTTAAGAGTGAGAAATGCAAACGGAATGAGCTTCAGACTGGATTTAAGTGGACGTATTATTATTTTAGCCAAGCCAAAGACGACCACGCGCTCTGTCGACCCTGGCGTGTTGGAAATAAAACATATCATGACAATACATTTACATTTTCTGTCTAATATTGTCACACGTTTTGTTTGGGTGAATAAGACTCTTTAGGGCAGCGCTTCTCAATTATTTTCCGTGATTTTTGCACCCTCCCATGTTATTAACATTAGAGAAAACAAAAAAAATAAAAAAGATCTATATTATCAATGTTATAATATATTATTATAAGATCGTTCAATATTTTTCCATGGTGTCCCACTGCACGTTTTATTGCCTGCTCTGTTTGTGCTGTGTGTGGTAGTGTTGGCTCGTGAATCCTTTTTTCAGTTTATGACTTAAACCAGTAGATGTCAGTAATGCACATTGAAGCTGGTGCCACCTCACCATAAAACAAAACGAAGAAGAAAATGGGTTATATGCAATTTTTGCAAGAACAATTTATTTTAGGATGAACTATCGATACAAATATTTTCATTTGATTGAAGGAAATGGCGTTAACCACTCGACCAGAGCCTGCTCGGAAACATAAGGAGATTTGGTCCTATTGATAGGGTATCCATCCAAACATGTTCGGTGTTCAAAGTTTCAACGGATAGTCCGAAGCAACAGTTTCCACAGTAGTCACCATGACAGGCGACCACCTGGTGGCGTCAGTGTGCCGAGCGCCGTTGGACGATCGGGAGAAGAAGATTTGAATTGACGGATGTGACGTCAGGGCTTTAGGTCAATTGAAGACAGGTGCGCTCAAGGGGAGTTATCATATGCAGGTGCCACCGAGCGCGTGGCGGCGGACGGTTTCTCAGGTAAGCTAGCATGCTAGCAAATGTTTGTCGTCTGCTGCCGTTTTTCGCGACGGACTCCGTGTTTGTTGCACGATTTTTGCGCTCAAGGGGAGTTCTCAAATGCAGGTGCCACCGAGCGCGCGGCATTTTCTCAGGTATGGAAGCAAATGTTTGTCGTTTCTTGCCGTCTCTCACGACGGACGCCACGTTTGTTTGTCGGAGGATTTTCACAGGGCGACTGTAGGCGTCGAAGTTAACTGGAGACCGTAAGGAGAGTTTTCAAATCTGCCCCAAAATGTGTGCTTTGTTGCCTTTTCTCACAAGCCTTTATTTTGTTTGTCGCAGGATTGTCGTACTCTCGTGACTCGGCAGGCAACGTCACGTCCACCGCGAAGGTGGGCCTGGAGGTAAATTGTAGGCCGCAGGCAATTTAGCCCGTGAGCAAATGTTTGCAGTTTCTTACGATGCCATTTATTATTTCTTGCAGGATTTTCGCTGTCTAGGGAGTGCTTGAGGTTTGGGCACGGCACGCCACAATCGACTTTGCGTCGCGTCGTTGCGCGTTTTGGTGGGATTTTAAATGTCTTTTGCGGTATTTTTATTTATTTTATTTATTTTTTTTAATGCTGGCCAGCATTTTTTCATTCGTTTGTTTGTAGAAGGTTCGTAAATGACGCCGCCGATAAGCGCGTTTGTCTGACAATGAAATGTTAGATTGACTCTAGTCAAGTAAACCATTTATATTATTATATAATAACTAAATTATTTTATATTATGCGTGTGCCATTTCCGTGTAATGCAAACTGCTAAATGTAACGAATTTGTTACGTCATGTCCAAATCAGAGCAAATCCATTCAAAGATGGCGCCCGTCCGCCTGCTCTCGTTCCATTACGCGACAAACATTTGCGCGGGTTATTTTCTCCCGTTTTGGACGCCGCCAACCTGGATCATCTGTCCAATGTGAGGTGAGTTGATGAATGATGAAATGAAAATATGAATTATAATCCTGAATAATTATTATAATTTACTACAATATAATGATGTATTTTTTCAACTGCAAAACTCTACTTAGTATGTATAAAATTAAAATATCTATTTTTGTTGCAATAACTTTTGTTTGTCTTTTGTAGCCCTAGAAAAGGCTGCCCAGTCAGCATCCTTCTATACAAGGCAAGCAGGAGGCTCTTGAGGAGCTATTTCAGTGATGCTGAGGACACTGAGGAAGAGAAGTCCTAAATCAGGTGAAAACCTGTTTTTGTCAAGTTTCAGCTTCCCAACACAATGGTTGTCGAGTTTTAGCTTCCCAGCACACAATTAATGACTGTCTGTGTTATTGTAGGCTGCAAGAGGAGCCGAATGGGAAAAAAAGTATAATTCCACATGAAAAGGCGCAATGGCCTATCCAAAGGCGCAATGGCCTATCCAAAGGCGCAATGGCCTATCCAAAGGAGCAATGGCCTATCCAAAGGAGCAATGGCCTATCCAAAGGAGCAATGGCCTATCCAAAGGAGCAATGGCCTATCCAAAGGAGCAATGGCCTATCCAAAGGAGCAATGGCCTATCCAAAGGAGCAATGGCCTATCCAAAGGAGCAATGGCCTATCCAAAGGAGCAATGGCCTATCCAAAGGAGCAATGGCCATATCCAAAGGAGCAATGGCCTATCCAAAGGAGCAATGGCCTATCCACAGGAGCAATGCCATATCCAAAAGAGCAATGCCATATCAAGTCAAGAATCAAGCAGCACGCTGCAAAAGTCAACATGTGTGGATCATGTTCCCAGGAGGGGGCAGTGTGGTTGCCTTGGGTTATGGGTGCACGAGGGAAAGGTTGCAGGTGTGGACAGTGTTTGGGGTCTGACGGTTGGTCTTGCTTGAGAGGTTGTGGCTTAGCTGGATCCAGCGGTGTCTTGTGCTTGGTTGCCATCGACGGCTCACTTGGGGGAGGACGTGGTGACTTGGATAGAGACAAACCTGAACTTTGACTTGGAGCCCAATGTCCAAGCTTGCCATATGACTTGTACCATTTTGTCTTTTTCTAAACTGCCACTGTCGTGCTTGCTTCGTTCTTTGTTCTCCCCCATCGGTGTAGGGCGGCGTTGGAACGAGCCGATCCCGAATGTCCAATTTTGCAATTTGACTTGTAGCATTTTGTCTTTTTCTAACCTGCCACTGTTGCACTTCATCTAACCCTAACCTACCACCACTGTGGTACTTGCGTTCTTTGTTCTCCCCTAGGTGTAGGACAGCATTGGAGCGAGACTGTAACATTTTGTCTTTTTCTAACCTACCACTGTCGTGCTTGATCTAAGCTGTGTGTCCTTTGTTCTCTAGGTGTAGGGAGCGGTGTTTGGGCGAGCCGGTCCACGAGGAAGACGTAATGATGCGAGCAGCGCCCAACTCATTGCACGTTCTGCCATTTGCAGGCCGGACGCAAAAGGGGGGGGGGTGCGCGCACGGCCCGATCCGACCCGGCGACGGTCACCAATAGCTAGCCGCTGTGATCAAGTGTGTAAGCAAGTGACCGACAACTTGGGGTGCTCTTTGAGTTTCTAACATTTCTTTCTGTTTCTGCAGATGGCGACCGGGATGTGACACGATCTGATCAGAGGTGAACGGACCGCTGTGGCATCGCTCTGAAGTCGCCGAGTTTTGAGGCAGACCTGCTTCCCTGTAGGCGTCGACCTGCGCAGCTTCGTGTGAAATGGATTTTTTTTTTTTTAAATTTACACCAGCGGTGTCCCAATGTCTGCTTGAGGGCTGCATACTGAAACAAATTCAGAATTCTTTGACGCAAATTCATTAAATCAATCACGAAATGTTACCATTGATATTTAGTGCTACAAAGCAGTGTTGTGTTCATTCGTGTGGCGTGTTGATCAAGTTGCCCCGAGGCTGCCATTTGGACACCAATGGTGATGTGTGTAGGGCTGCACGTGTATTGGAAAACTGCCATATGGTGGTCTAGGTTATTGACATGCACTTTAAGACGGCAAAGATTTGTTTTTTCATGTCTCAAATGAAACATTTTCTTGCCTAACTATTTGTAATGAGTTAAGACGATAAGTCATTGATGTAAGTTTAAGTTAAATAATCTATCTGATCTCATTGCGATCAAATAGTTAACCTCCATCCAAGAATTTTTCACAACTTGCCTCAGTGCAGTGGTCTGGCCCAATACTGCCATATCATTGATTTTCCAAAATGTTGTGCAGCCCTCATTGAGTGCCAAACGTGCAGCGATGGCAAGCTACCGCGCAGCGACGGCAAGCGCAAGCGACCGCGCAAGCGACGGCAAGCGCAAGCGACCGCGCAAGCGCAAGCGACCGCGCAAGCGACGGCAAGCGCAAGCGACCGCGCAAGCGCAAGCGACCGCGCAAGCGACGGCAAGCGCAAGCGACCGCGCAAGCGACGGCAAGCGCAAGCGACGGCAAGCGCAAGCGACTGCGCAAGCGACTGCGCAGCGAGACTTTTGTGCTTGTCTTGCAAGGTGGAAGGAGCCGGTGGACGGAGGCCACCAGACCCGCGATTGAAGGAATCACCCAAAGAAAGCAGTCGCCAAGTGTTGAAGAGGAGCCTGATGCATGACTGGCCAAGGCTGGCCAGAGGCGGTGACATGGCAATCCAATCTGCAAGCGTAGTGTACACACTTGTTGGTTTTAATTTGATTTCCTTATTTTTCTGCCTTTCAGCTGGCAGCGGATGGGGCGAGCGCCAGCCTGCACCGAGAGGGACTGGGATGCACCCACAAGACCAGGGAGGGGGCAGGTAATGAGTACGTTGACAGAAGTGAACCGCATGCAACTGAGTGCCGTTTGTCTTTTTGCACTTGTGGAAGGCGGGTCCAACACCGGCCGGAGCAGACCCGGACCTTGGCCCGTGACGAGCGGCCCACACGAGACTGATGGGTGCAGATGCAGCCAGCGGTTCGGGGGAGTATGACTTTGTTTTTTTCTTTTGTGCTTTCCCTACCCCTGTCTGTTTGAATAGGGTAACTAGTAGCACGCACGGGCATTTGGGTTGCTGTGACCTTTAGATACGAATTGGCAAAGTAGACACCCCCTGCCTCCCTTCCAGCCTCCCTCTCTCTCTCTCGCTCTCTTTCTCCAATGTGCCCGGCAGTACCTGCATGGCCTGGTGCGCTCAGGGTGGAACGTGGCTATACCTTGCCCTTTGTGGAATACCAGGGTATAATGTCTGCCTGCCTGGGTCCCAGTGTCGTCGACGGTGTCGAGGACGAGGAGATTCTCCGTGACGCTCTCCGTGACGTCACGTTTTCCTCTTTTTTTTCCCCTCTCGGGGCCAAGCCAGCTCTACTCAGGGAACTGTCCGGTTGCGCTTAAGTGCGTACCAAAGCCTCTTCTCATCTCCTCTCGCTCTTTCCTTCCCTCCCTTTTTGTAAGGGGTTAAACATTTCATAACCCGGATCGCTCCAATGCGGGAGGATCGTATGAGACATGCGCCAGCCCGTGCGTGCCGCTAGTTACCTGATTCAAACTTACCTCAAGGTTGGGGGGGGGGGGGGGTGCTAGTGGAATTTTTCCCTTTGGCAAAACCACCACAATATGTCTGCCTTTCAGGATTGCTGGGGCAGTGGATCGGACGAGTGCCTGCACAGAGAGGGACTGGACAGGACCGCGAGACCAGAGGGTAATAATAAAAAACTTTATTTGTAGAGCACCTTTCATACAAGAAATGCAGCTCAAAGCACTTTACGACAAAGAAAGAAAATATAAGCGTTGAATTCTTCATATAGGAACAGACATAAAAAGAAAACAAAGTTCATGTATGCATACGCAATTAATAAAGGGAGCTTAAAATAGGAGCAAGCTTTAACAGACAGGTAATGAGTACGTCCACAGAAGTGAACCGCATGCGACAGTGCCGTTTTTCTTTTTGCAGTACCACGAGGCGGAAGATGAGTCCAAACGTCGAATACCGGCCGGGCGGGGAGGAGCCAACCATCGGCCGACCTTCGCCTGTGATGAGCGACCGACACGAGACGGACGGGTGCGGATGCGGCGAGGGCAAAGCGCCCAGCCAGCATTTAAGGAGAGTATGAGTTTGTTTTTTCTTTTGTCCTTTCTTTCTTTCCCTCCTTCCACTTCTTCACTGGGTGTGCACACTGGCCGTCTGCATGAGGCCTCTCTCTTTCTCAGCGCTGCGTCATTTTGCAATATTGTTGTTTTACTGTTTTTTTAATCATGAAATGAACTGTTTGTACTGTAATTGTGTGTGTGTACCACTGAACGGCAATTAAACTGTGAACTGAATTCAAGTGGTCCATTTTAAACATTGGCATTGGCAGTCTATCGTGCATACAAACTGGAATCATTTGAGACATTCTCAATGACAAGACAATTGTAAAATTAGGCTGAAACAAAATTGACTTGTTAAATATGCAGTGTCAGATTTTTTATTTTTAACTACACAAAGAAAAGCTGGATGCATTCTAAATTGTTGACAAAAGCCAAGTAGCCAGACACCCATAGATGCAAACGACAAGTGTACAAACGGTGTCTGTTGCGATCAAGAAGTCGTCTTTGGCAACCCTGCTTTAAAATGGCCACCGAACTCAGAATCTTGCAGAATGTTGTACATTGTTCTGTACGAGTAAAAGCTGTTTTAATGTGGTCAGAGCCATTTTTTGGTTTGTTTTGAATAGTCATGCATCATGACAACAGAGGTGTGTTTGCTTCCTGTTGGTGGTCTTGTAAATAAAGTCAACTTTGGTGTCATCATTCGCGATGTGCCTCAACCGATGGTGCATCTCTTGAATGTGAAACTTCTTGCATGTTTTGTTGCAGGGCTTGGCGTCCCCATTGGCTGTCTGACTACAAAGAAGGCTGTTTCTGTACAGTCCAGGTCGTTGCTGAGGTCAATTGAATGTATAAACATAGCGTGTAACGTTTAGGACCTTGGCTTTCAATTCAAAGCACAGTTGCTGAACCACACGGCCAGCCTTGGTACATGTACGGGGTGGTACCACCCACTTCAGAGTAAAGTAAAGGCCAGAGTGGTCGTCTTCCTACCAGCATCCTCATGAAATTGACCATATCAGACAGGCTAGATGAATTCCAAGTGCTACCACCGGGTGGCAGCATATTTGCCTCAAGCTGTCTGGTGCTGGGTTAATGCGTTTTCGTTGTTTTGCCCAAAGCAACCGAATACACATTTGCCTCAGCCTGTCTGACGCTCCATTGAACTGTATGCAATAATTTTTAACTTGAAACAACTACATTACAAATAATAGACGTCTTCTGCCGTTTGTTTTGCCCAAAGCAACCTAACAAATACGCATAGGTACTGCCGCTATCTCGTCAATGTGTATGTCTCTACAAAGCAAATTCATTTGCATAATAAACCACATGCTAAAAAACATTC